>NC_067400.1:586320957-586634171 GCF_016432865.1 Antechinus flavipes
ACCTTTTCCTCCTCCTCGCCCCAGTTCCCAGGTTCCCTGCGGCTCCGATCTCAAACACCTTCTTGCCACCCTGACCAGCTTCCTCGGGATTTCACTCTCCAGCTGCTGACGTTCAGGTTTGAGGCTTACAGAAGCTCAGTGGCTCCGGCCTGGTTTGGAAATGCCCAAGTAGCCCATGGCCCTTGGCCAAGCCCACAGCTTGGGGTCACTTTCCTAAAGGGTGGAGTCCCAACCTCCCGCAGGGGCCAATTCTCAGCTCTCCAGTCAACAATTTCAGGTTAAGCAGCTTTAATTACTCTCTTCTCTGCCAGAAAAGGTGGGAGACGCTCTTCTGGGTCAGAGGTCCTCGGGGTTCTGTTGGTCCCACCTGGACTGGGAATCTGCTGTCCCGAGCTTTGCCTTGTCCCAGCCTTCATTTCCTTAGACTCCCACTCCTGGCTCCTCCACCCTTCCTGAGCTGCCTTCCTTTCGCAGTCCCCACGGCCTCCACCTGTCTCTGAGTCTTCTCCCACACCGCACCCATTGGTTGTCTTGTCAGATCCTCCCTGCCTTCATTGAGTGACCTCTTCCCCACCGAGCCTGCCCAAGCTCTCCCAAAGGGGTGGGAAGCTTCCTTCTGGCTGCTCCAACCTGCGCCCCACATTCTGGTGGCTGGCAATTCCTCTTCGCTTTCCATTCCAAGAAATCCCTTTTCCAAGAAATACAAGGAGGCCTTGTCTTTCCTTAGGAGGTTGTGGAGGTTCTTTTCTGGGAGGGTGGAAGCAAGAGGAACCTAAAGGCCTGGGGCTATGCAGACCCAGCAGGTGGGAAGGACTTGCTAGTTTGTATTTTGCGTTTTGAAATATTGGCCATTTGTAAAGTCACGGGATTGTATCTTGTCTGACCTGGAAGAACAGAGAATGTTAGAACTGGAAAGTACCATAGAATCCAGGAGGTCAGAGCTGGGAGGGCCCTTAGAACCTGGGATGTCAGAGCTGGGAGGGCCCTTAGAACCCAAGAAGTCAGAGCTGGGAGGGCCCTTAGAACCAGCATGTCAGAGCTGGGAGGGCCCTTAGAACAGGGAATGTCAGAGCTGGGAGGACCCTTAGAACCCAGGATGTCAGAGCTGGGAGGGCCCTTAGAACATAAAATGTGGGGCTGGGAGAGGCCTTCAAGGCGATTGTTTTACAAGTGAAGAAACGGATTCCCAGAGCTGGAAAGCAGTCTCCCAAAGCCCACTCCCGTAGCTTATGGGCAAGACTGGGATTCAGCTCCTCTGCTCTGGCTCCAAATCTGGGGCTCCCCCCCACCGCTCTCCAGGTCAGCGCCACTAACCTCTCCCACCCCCAGGGCAGATTTGTCAGAAGTACTAGGAGGAAGATGAAATAAAACAGAGGAAAAAGCACAATAAAACAGCCGGGCACAATGCAGGCCACAAGCGTTCTGTAATAAACACCAGAGGCAGACACGGCGGGAGGGCTGCTGGGAGCCCCAGCCATGGACGGTGAGAAGGAGGAACTTCCCTCAAGCCACAACAAAGAGCCCAGTAAATTCCTGGAAGGGCCCAAGAGGGACAGAGTGTGCCATGAGCTCGGCCGGCAGGGCGGGGTGCAGAGAACCAGGGGAGCGGGAGCGGGGAGGCCCTGGGTCCGGGACAGCTCTTGAAATAGCTTCAGGGGAGCCATCTTTGAGGGTCCCACCCCGATCCGGAATAGAATCCAGCCTCCTTCTTAGCTTAATCCCCAAGTTAAGATTTAAGGTGAAGTCATCCCGTGAAGTGCACCTGCCCTCTGCCTTTGGCCCTTAGTGAATATCAGAGGCCCCCAATCCAGCTCAGTTGGAAACATCAGGATCTACAGGTAAACTGTGGAATCCGACCCTCACATTTCACAGATGGGAAAACTGACTCTCCCACAGCCGTGCTGTCAGTTGTGGGGCTGAGATCTGAGCCCAGAGCCTCTGGCTTCTGAGACAGCCTTTCCCCACCATGCTCTGCTGCCTCTCCATGCTCCTCTGGGAGTCTAGGTGGAAGGACACCAGTTTTATTTCTGGTTAAGTCAAGGCCCAGAGACGTAGCTTCCCATTCATACAGTCACAAAGATTGTGCAAAATGGATTGCTTCTTGGGCAGAGCCGGGAGGGCCCTTAGAACCCGGGAGGTCAGAGCCGGGAGGGCCCTTAGAACCAGGGAGGTCAGAGCCGGGAGGGTCCTTAGAACCCAGGATTTAGGAGCTGGGAGGGCCCTTAGAACCCGGGATGTCAGAGCCGGGAGGGCCCTTAGAACCCAGGATGTCAGAGCCAGGAGGGCCTTAGAACCAAGGAGGTCAGAGCTGGGAGGGCCCTTAGAACCCGGGAGGTCAGAGCCGGGAGGGCCCTTAGAACCCGGGAGGTCAGAGCCGGGAGGGCCCTTAGAACCCGGGAGGTCAGAGCCAGGAGGGCCCTTAGAACCAAGGAGGTCAGAGCTGGGAGGGCCCTTAGAACCCAGGATTTAGGAGCCGGGAGGGTCCTTAGAACCCAGGATGTCAGAGCTGGGAGGGCCATAGAACCCAGGAGGTCAGAGCTGGGAGGGCTCTTAGAACCCAGGAGGTCAGAGCTGGGAGGGGCCTTAGAACCCAGGAGATCAGAACTGGGAGGACCCTTAGAACCCGGAATGTCAGAGCTGGGAGGGCCCTTAAAACATAAAATGTGGGGCTGGGAGAGGCCTTCAAGGTGATTGTTTTACAAGTGAAGAAACGGATTCCCAGAGCTGGAAAGCAGTCTCCCAAAGCCCACTCCCGTAGCTTATGGGCAAGGCTGGGATTCAGCTCCTCTGCTCTGGCTCCAAATCTGGGGCTCCCCCCCACCGCTCTCCAGGTCAGCGCCACTAATCTCAGTCTCTCCCACCCCCAGGGCAGATTTGTCAGAAGTACTAGGAGGAAGATGAAATAAAACAGAGGAAAAAGCACAATAAAACAGCCGGGCACAATGCAGGCCACAAGCATTCTGTAATAAACACCAGAGGCCCACACGGCGGGAGGGCTGCCGGGAGCCCCAGCCATGGACGGTGAGAAGGAGGAACTTCCCTCAAGCCACAACAAAGAGCCCAATAAATTCCTGGAAGGGCCCAAGAGGGACAGAGTGTGCCATGAGCTTGGCCGGCAGGGCGGGATGCAGAGAACCAGGGGAGCGGGAGCGGGGAGGCCCTGGGTCCGGGACAGCTCTTGAAATAGCTTCAGGGGAGCCATCTTTGAGGGTCCCACCCCGATCCAGAATAGAATCCAGCCTCCTTCTTAGCTTAATCCCCAAGTTAAGATTTAAGGTGAAGTCCTCCCGTGAAGTGCACCTGCCCTCTGCCTTTGGCCCTTAGTGAATATCAGAGGCCCCCAATCCAGCTCAGTTGGAAACATCAGGATCTACAGGTAAACTGTGGAATCCGACCCTCACATTTCACAGATGGGAAAACTGACTCTCCCACAGCCGTGCTGTCAGTTGTGGGGCTGAGATCTGAGCCCAGAGCCTCTGGCTTCTGAGACAGCCTTTCCCCACCATGCTCTGCTGCCTCTCCATGCTCCTCTGGGAGTCTAGGTGGAAGGACACCAGTTTTATTTCTGGGTAAGTCAAGGCCCAGAGACGTAGCTTCCCATTCATACAGTCACAAAGATTGTGCAAAATGGATTGCTTCTTGGGCAGAGCCAGGAGGGCCCTTAGAACCCGGGATGTCAGAGCCAGGAGGGCCTTAGAACCAAGGAGGTCAGAGCTGGGAGGGCCCTTAGAACCCAGGATTTAGGAGCTGGGAGGGCCCTTAGAACCCGGGATGTCAGAGCCGGGAGGGCCCTTAGAACCCAGGATGTCAGAGCCAGGAAGGCCTTAGAACCAAGGAGGTCAGAGCTGGGAGGGCCCTTAGAACCCAGGATTTAGGAGCTGGGAGGGCCCTTAGAACCCGGGATGTCAGAGCCGGGAGGGCCCTTAGAACCCGGGATGTCAGAGCCAGGAGGGCCTTAGAACCAAGGAGGTCAGAGCTGGGAGGGCCCTTAGAACCCAGGATTTAGGAGCCGGGAGGGCCCTTAGAACCCAGGATGTCAGAGCTGAGAGGGCCCTTAGAACACAGGATGTTAGAGCTGGGAGGGCCCTTAGAACCCAGGATGTCAGAGCCAGGAGGGCCTTAGAACCAAGGAGGTCAGAGCTGGGAGGGCCCTTAGAACCCAAGATGTCAGAGCCGGGAGGGCCCTTAGAACCCAGGAGGTCAGAGCCGAGAGGGGCCTTAGAACAGGGAATGTCAAGGCTGGAAAGGCCCTTAGAACCAGGGGGTCAGAGTGGGGAGGGTCCCAATGGTATCCGGTCCTGAAATCCCATTTGGGGAGCGGCTCCCACCAGCTATTCTGTCATACCTTCCATGTTGTGCCCTTCCCCCCCCCCCCTTCCAGTTTAGGAAAGCCACAGGGACTGACCAAGGTTTTAATGGTTCCCTGAACCATCCTATTCACTCCTAGGTCAACGCTTTCCTTTATGAGTTGTCTTCCCCTTAGAATGTAAGCTCCCTGAGGTCAGAGATTATATTTGGTTTTATGTTATATTTATATTTCACTGAATATATTTGTTATTCATTCATTCTTTTATTCTTATTACTCTCTCTCGGCTCCATCCAAAGACTCTTGCTGTGTGGGCCATATGTCTCCCCCTATTTAAGTCCTTATTTTCCTCTGATCTTCTTTTCCTTTAACAAATGCCTGAAGGGGCAGCTAGGGGCGGATTGAGCCCCAGCCCTGAAGTCAGGAGGACCTGAGTTCAAATCTGGCTCAGACACTTAACATTTCCTGCTGTGTGATCCTGGGCAAGTCACTTAACCCAAATTGCCTCAAAAAAAAAAAAAAAAAAGAAAGAAAGAAAAAAAGAATGGCCAGAGTCCTGGTCAGTGAATTAAACCCAGGTCCCTTGCTGTCCAGCACAGGGCTCCCTGAACCACATCAGCCTTTTTTCAGCTTATCTGTGCCATATCCTGAGAATCAGCCTCATATAATACACTGTATAATATGGTTAATATAATATATATGATAAAATATGATATAACAATGATGTAACATAGTATAACATATAATGTGACATAATATGATACAGTAGAGTAGAGTATGATGTGATAGAATATAAAGCACTGGCTTCCCAGCCAGAAGTCCTGACTTTAACATGATCAGTAGAATCTGGGAAAACACTTCGCCTGCTTTTGCCTCCCTTTCCTTGTGCAGTAGATTCCAAGTCAGGGGCCTGAGTTCAAATTGCACCGCCGTCACCTACTACCCGGTGGCTCTAAACTCAGCCCCCTCCCCCATCTCTAGAACTCAACCACCGTCTCCAAAGTCATCCACACCCCAAGCCCAAGCAAGACTTTGTGAAGCTTGAATAATGAAAGCAGCAAGATGGAAGCTTCCTGGTCTGGAGAGCCCGGACGCTCACTGACTAGGTACACGTGAATCCCTCTGGAGACTCAGTTCCCTTATCTGTAAAATGGGGGTGATTATACTACTCGCCTCTGATAAAAACCCAGTCTCTCCTGATGTAGCAGGAAGTATTGGGGTCGGATAATCGGCACCTCCTGGGTGCAGACCCCCAAGGTTACATAAGACACTCCCTTGCCCTCCCGGAGCCTACAATATGTCTAAGAGCTTATTAGGCTTCCCGCTCCTCCCACTGGCTCCATCGCTGCTTCTGCGGGTCACCTGCAGCCTCTCCCAGAAGGACCCCCTTCCACCTGGCCGTCCTCCGGCGAGGGAGGAGGAGAAGTTGGAAGGAGGCAGGCAGAAAGCCACGGGATGTGCCATCCCTCTGGCCCCCGCCAGGCCGGCAGTTCCTCTGCCCAGATTTCCACTGGGTTATTTTCCCTTTCACTTGTTCTAATATTTTGGCTAAAGTTGCAAGACCTCCCTGGGGCTGCAGCTACAGATCGTCCTAGAGGTAGCTAATGGCGAACTATAATATTTCTGTAGCTCTCCCTCCGGAGCAGGCGCTGTGCCCAACACTTTACAGGTATTATTTTCACTTGGTTGAGTTGATATTTTTGGTTTTTACGTCACCGGTAGCTAGGTGGTGCCGTGGATAGAGGGAAGAAGACTTAGCTATAGATGATGTATAAATTCCGGCCTAAGACCCCAGCACCAGCTGCATGATCCTGGGCAAGTCACTTAATCTGCCTCATCTTTCTCATTTATAAAATGAGCTAGAGAAGGAAATGGCAAAACACTCCAATATCTTTGCCAAAAAAAAAATCCCCAAATCACCAAAAGTCAGACACAATTGAAAAATGATGGAACAATAGCATATTTATTTCCTCGTCCCCCCCTAGAGAGCCACCCCCTACCGACAGAGCACAAAAAAAGAGTTTTACTGTTCGGCAAAACTAACCAAAACATCCCAAAAGCCTGCTATGACATGCCCCGCTCCACACCCATAGTCCCCCACGTCTTCCAAAAACAAGGGTGGAGGGAAATGCCTTCTCTTATCTGTTTCTTTTCTGTGGGGCCAGGCTTGGTCATTCTAACTCTGCAAGTTTCCATTTTGATTGATTTGTTGTTGTTACTCTTTCTATTTATATCGTGGTAGTCATTGGGTATAGATTGTTTGCTTGGTTCTGTTTATTTGACATCAATTCCTCCATCTTCCCATGAAAGACGAGATGGTAGGATAGGTAGAACAGGAGGAAACCTGTGTTCAAACTCCACCTCGGCCACTTATTAGCTTGCGTGGCGCGTCACTATCCCTCTGTGCCTCAGTTTCCTCATCTGTAAAAATGAAGACCTTGAACTTGATGGCTCATCATATGAGCCCATGTACAAGCGATGCTCCTCTGACCTCTTTATATTTGTTGTTTTTTTGTGGGGCCATGCTATTCCATTCATTTATGCACTAAAACTAGGTTAGCCATTCCCCCTTCTATGGATATGTATTTTATTTCAAGTTCCTTGCCACTATGAAAAGTGGGCAAGGTCTTTAATTTGTGAGCTCTTTGTGAGTGAGAGGGGACCCCTCACAGCCCCTCAGAGGGACGCTGGGTCCAATCTAGGGCACCTCCAAGGAGAGTTTTATGGAATGGAACAATTTGCAAAAGATTGCAGCAGGGGAACCCAAGAGTCCTTCATTTCAGCCAGGGCCCTTTGGGTTTGAGATGGAAACATGGAATGGTCTTTACTTACTTAGTCTTTACTAGATTAGTTTAATCAAAGCGACTCTGGCTTTGCATTCAAAAGACTTGGATTTCACTTCTGTTCCTGACATTTATTAGCTGTGTGGTTCTGGGCCACTTATTTCCCATATCTGGATTATAGTCCCCTGTTCTGAAATTTGAGCAGGTCAGATTGAACTATATCCAGGGTCATTTCCAGCTTTACCTCCTCTGGGTCTAGGATGCTCCTACCTGACATCTGCCCTGGGGGCTCTTTCCTCTGTATCTCAGAGGAAACTTTTTTTTTCTTCACTCATTTAATAGTATTTTGTTTTATTTTCCAGTTACATGTAAAGTTAGTTTTCATCATTCACTTTTTTTTTCTTGTTTTTTTTTTTATTATTATAGCTTTTTATTTACAAGTTATATATATGGGTAATTTTACCGCACTGACAATTGCCAAACCTTTTGTTCCAACTTTTCCCCTCCTTTCCCCCACCTCCTCCCCTAGATAGCAGGTAGACCAATACATGTTAAATATGTTAAAGTATATGTTAAATGCAATATAAGTATACATGTCCCTACAGTTATGTCAGCATTCATTTTTATATGATTTTGAGTTATATTTTTTTTTTCTTCCTCCTTCCCTCTCTTCCTCTCTCCCCAAGGTAACAAGCAATCTGCTAAAGGTGATACATATACAATCATATGAAACATATTTCCTGACCAGCAGGATGATTTCAGAGAAGCCTGGAGAGACTTGAACTGAGGGAAATGATCAGGACCAGGAGATCATTATATACTTCAACAACAATACTATATGATGATCAATTCTGATGGACCTGGTCATCTTCAGCAATGAGATGAACCAAATCAGTTCCAATAGAGCAGTAATGAACTGAACCAGCTACACCCAGCGAAAGAACTCTGGGAGATGACTGTGAATCACTACATAGAATTCCCAATCCCTCTATTTTTGTCCGCCTGCATTTTTGATTTCCTTCACAGGCTAATTGTACACTTTTTCAGAATCCATTCTTTTTGTGCAGCAAAATGACTGTTAAGACCTGTATACTTATATTGTATTTAATTTATATTTTAATATATTTAACATGTATTGGTCATCCTGCCATCTGGGGGAGGGGGTGGGGGGAAGGAGGGGAAAAATTGGAACAAAAGGATTTGCACCTGTCAATGCTGAAAAATTACCCATGCATATATCTTGTAAATAAAAAGCTATAATAATAAAAAGAAACGTATTTCCACACTAGTCATGTTATGAAAGAAGAATCAGAAAGAAAAAACCCAAAATGAGTGAAAATAGGGTGCTTGATCTTCATTCAGACTCTGTAATTGTTTCCCTAGATGTAGATGGCCTTTTCCCATCATGAGTTGCTGAGAAGAGCCAAGTCTCTCAAAGGTGATCACTGCACAGTGCTGCCGTTACTGTGCACAGTGTTCTCCCGGTCCTGCTCACTCATTCTGCATCAGTTCATGTAAGTCTCTCCAGGGTTTTCAGAGGAAACTTCTTGATGCCCTTTCCCAGTTCCCCACAGCAGGCTGGGGGACAGAATGACCAGGGACCCCGGCCACCATTGCTCCCTCCCACCTTTTAAAGAAATAACCAATGCTACCGCTTCCCTCTCTGGCCAGTTTTCCCCTGGTAGGCCTATGGGAGCATCCCCTGCCCCGAGACATTTACACAGTGAGCGTTCAGCCCTGACTAACAGATTAAGGGACCACATCGCCTCCTTTCCAGATTCATAACATTCTAGGATTTAGCGGACTGGAGATCAGAGAGTGTCATAGAAGAGAAACCCATCCAGGCGGAAATATCAGGATTTGAACTTATTACTAGGCTTATGGACTATATTTTTCTTACAGCACCAGGCTCTGAATCCAGGCCCTCTTTAACATAAGCCTCCTTATAGCTTTACCAATGGAAGCTGTGGAAGGAGGGGGACCCCACCCAGCCGTCTCTCACCCAGGTGAATCTGTTAGCTGAGCAGCCCCTCACCTTAGCTCTCTCCTCCTCCCCCAGCCTCCAGCTATGCTTTCTCGGGGTTGGGAACAGACTCTCCCGGTGACAGCTACAGCTGTCTCTTCTGTGTGACATCTCAATGTGCTCCATTTCCTTATTACTCAGCCTTGTAAAACTGCTTTTGCTTCTTCTCCTCCTCCTCCTCAGCCTTCTCCTCCTTCCTGGCACAGGCTCCAGGGGATGGTCTCCTAGCTCATGCCATATCCTCAAGCCCCAATCCTTCCTTCTCCTCTTCTTCCTCCTCTCCTCCTCTTCCTCCTCCCTCTCATCTTTCTCCCATCTCCCTCCCCCTCTTCTTCTTTCTCCTCCCCATCCTTCTTATTTCCCCCTCACTTCTTCCCCTTCTCTTCTCCTCCTCCTACCCTTTCTCTTTCTCTTCACCCTCTTCCTTATCTTCCCTCACTTCTTCCCCTTCTCCTACTCCTTCTCTTTTTCCTCCCCCTCTTCCTTATCTTCCTCTTTCTCCTCCCCCATTCCTTCTCTTCCTCTTCCTTGACTCCCTCCTTTTTTGTTCCTCCCTTCCCCTCCCTCTCCTCTTTCATTTCCATCCATCTCCCTCTTTCTTTTCCTCTTCCTCCTCCCCTTCTTCCCTTCATCCTTCCCTCCTCTTTCTCTTTGTTTTTTCCCTCTCCCTCCTTATCTTCCTCTTCTTCCTTTCTTTCCTCTTTTTCTCCCCCCTCCCTTCCCTCTTCTCTTCCCCTCATCCTTTTCTTCTTCCTCCTTCCCTTCCTTTTCTTCTTTCCCACCGTCCTCCTCCTCCTCCTTTTCCTTTTCTTCCTCCTCCTCTTCTTCCCTTCATCCTTCCCTCCTCTTTCTCTTTGTTTTTTCCCTCTCCCTCCTTATCTTCCTCTTCTTCCTTTCTTTTCCTCTTTTTCTCCCCCCTCCCTTCCCTCTTCTCTTCCCCTCATCCTTTTCTTCTTCCTCCTTCCCTTCCTTTTCTTCTTTCCCACCGTCCTCCTCCTCCTCCTTTTCCTTTTCTTCTTCCTCCTTGGTGTGGTCCAGAGAACTCCCAGCAAAGACAGGGTGATATGAGCACCCAAAGAATGCGGTGGTAGTTAGGAACAACAGGTATGTTCCCAGTTGCACCCTGGGTCCCTCTCCATGGGGCAGAGCCAGCCTGCTCAGCCTGTTTGGCCTTCTACCTGGGAGGTCTGGGGAGTGTGTGTGTGTCTGTGTATGTGGCAGGGAGTGATTCCCAGCTGATCTGTCATGAGCTTGTCAGGGACCTTAGAGTCAGAAGGGGATTCATCTAGGACAATAACCCCATGTTTCAGATGTGGAAATTAAGGCCCAGAGAACGGGAAAGGACTGGCTCAGTATCTCCCGGTAGTATGTTGCCAAATCAGGAATTTGGACTCAAGTCCCCGACTTCTGCTGTACCAAACTGCTGACTTACAGCATAGCTGAGTCCTTGCTTCCTGGACACCAGCAAGGTAGAGGCCCAGGTGAGGAGGATTACATAAGCCTCTGACACATCTTTTCCCTAATCTTTTTTTTCCAGGGTCAGAAGGGACATCCCTGAGCCCCATTCTCCCTACTCTGCTGATGTCATCCCTTCCCAGGGTGAGCTTTCTCAAAGGCATGCACAGCTGGAAGCTCTGGGTCAGGATAGGTGCGGTACCAGTAGCCCAAGACCCAGGACCCGGCCTCCTGGCAGAAGACCTTGAGAACCCTGGACAAGAGGCCCCCGTTCTGATGAAAAAGGCTGAGATCCTAGGCTTGGTCTCCCCAAGGCAAGCCCAAAGTTGTAGACTTTGAACTGGAATGAAAGTTTCCTGCTGCTGGGTATCTCCATCTCTTTTCTCTGCAGTAGGGCAATAAGGGTCCCAGTCTGGTCCCCAGTTCTGGGATAGGTTCTGGCCCAGAGCAGCCCATGGTGTATCTGTTTCCCAAGTCATCGGCAAAGTGGGAAGAAGGCTATGATGGCTTTCACTTGATCTTGCAGAGGGACCTGGGTTCTAGGGCAGAGGAGGAAATGAGGATGATTATACTAGAACTGGGTCTAGGTGTGATGTCATAGAATTATGGAGTCGAGGCCAAGAAGACTCCCAGAACGTATAATGTCAAAGATGGGAGCGCCTTTAGAACAGAGGAGTGAGCTTAAAATATAGAATGTCAGAGCTAGAAATGCTGAGCATCTAGAGCATAGAATGCTGAATTGTCAGGACTGAGAGAGGTCTTAGAACAAAAAATATAAAAGCTGGAGGAGGGCTGGGAAGGAGCTTAGAACATAGAATGGCAGAGCTGGAAGAAGTCTTGGAGTTCAGAATGCTAGGTGGAAAGGAGCTTAGAACATGCAATATCAGACCTGGAAAAGGTTTTAGAATTTAGAATGCTACCTGGAAGGGAGCTTAGAACATAGAATGTCAGAGCTGAAAGAGGTCTTAGAATTTAGAATGCTGCCTGGAAGGGAGCTTAGAACATAGAATGTCAGAGCTGAAAGAGGTCTTAGAATTTAGAATGCTGCCTGGAAGGGAGCTTAGAACATAGAATGTCAGAGCTGGAAGAGGTCTTAGAATTTAGAATGCTACCTGGAAGGGAGCTTAGAACATAAAATGTCCGAATTGGGAAGAACCTTAGAATACAGAATGATAAAATATAGAATAAAAAGACTGGAAAGTAACTCATCTAATCCAACTCTCTGTATTTACAAATGAGGAAACTGAGTTTCAAAGAGGGGACCTTGCCCAGGACCACCCAGATAGCGGCAGGGTTAGTCAGTTCACTGTGGTGCTGTCCAGGGTTCTTTCCCTGGAATCCCCTCTCCTATTGGAGCCCCTCCTCAATTAATGGAAGGCATTTTGGGTATGGAACCCAATACTGAGATTGGTGGTAACCTCCCCAATGGGGTCTGTTTGCCAGTCTCTGTAAGGCAGGATCTGAGCAGTCTTCGTTCCTGAGCTGGTTCTGTTCATTCTCTTTGGTTTTCCATTCAATGCATAAAGCATTTGTTAAGTGCCTACTACATGCCCAGCACTGCACCAGCTGCTAGATATGAAAAGACATAAAAGAAACAATGTTTGCCCTCAGGGAGCTTACATTCGGCTGGAGGGATTCTACACGTACACAGATAAATAAACATAATACAAATGAAATTTAATATCTTTTCTGCACCAGGTGGGGACTCCCCAAAAGCAGAGAGGGAACCTGCACTTTTGGAGGGTAGACAGAATAACAGATATCCTAAGAAATGACCAATTGGCCTGTTAATTTTTATAAAACACAAATTACAGCAGCTCCTTGAGTCAGGCAATTCATAGATATCACTTCTCTCTCTGGGTCTCAGTTTCCTCATTTGTAAAATAGGTTGTAAAAAGGAATCTTTGAGATAACCTCAGGATGATCCTCTAATACTGTGATTAGATAACCCTCTTCCATTACTAAATCTATGATCTCATTCCCTATTTTATAGATGAAAAACTCAAGATTTGGGGAGTTAAATTATTTCTCCCAGGGTCATATCACTCGGAGGATTTGAATCCAGATCCCAGACTCCAAGTCTAACACTTTCCCACTATATCTTAAGTCCTAAATATCTAATTCCCCATTTTATAGATGAAAAACTCAAGATTTGGGGAGTTAAATTATTTCTCCCAAGGTCATATCACTAGGAGGATTTGAATCCAGATCCCCAAACTCTGGCCCCCCTCATCCCCAGAGATGACGGGGAAGGAAGGTGAAAGCTGTTTGGCCCAGCTCTTTTCACCCGGACTCAGCTCCTCGCCTCACAGCTTCCACGGTGGCTGGCTTTGGTGACTGTCTTCCCCATTGCCCCAGAGTAACCCCTGCTTTCTGGGAGCTCCCACAAAGGAGCTGGTGGCAGTGGCCTCCCACGTGGGGACGGTAATAAAGGTGCCCGGCTGGCCCGGGGCTGTCGACGGTGGAGCCAGGGCGGGTCACGCTTCTCCACCTAGAGATGCTCTGCCCCGAAACAAGCACAAGGTTGAGAAAGAGCTGCCCTAACAAGCAGAGTTTGGGTGGCAAAGGCTTCTGCTGACTTGGGGGATTTAACTGGGGATGGAGCCCTTGGAAATCCCCCGCAGAGAATTAGGGATGGCTAAAGGCAGCCTCCAGTCCTGCAAAGGATACTGGGTCAAGTCCTGTGAGCTTGGACAGATCATTTCCTTTTAAGGACCTCATTTTCTCTCTACAAAATGAGATGCACTGAGGGTTCTCCAAAGCCCCCCTGTCTCCCAGCTTGGACAGCCTGTGTTTCAAGACCCTTTTCAATCCTGCCATTTGGAGGGTCCTTCCAGATCAAAATTGCTGTGATTCTCATCCTCGAGTTTTTAAAAGTATTTTTGGGAGGAGGAGAGAGGAAGAGAGGTCGTCTGGGGATAAGAGTCGGGGACAAAACATTGATCCATTCTTTTCACTGCATAGGTTAGAAGGAGAAGGGGTGACCCAGCCTTTTAGGAAGAGTAGGATGGGAGACATGTTACTGCTGTGATCTAGGACTTCACAGCTAGATGATTTACCATTTCTGTAGGAATCAGGCCTCCTCTCACTCCCACAGGGCCATAAAGATTTCATTAACACAGTCCTTAAGGGTTAGTTTATTCAATGGAATAGGAAGCTTTTCCTGATCCTCTTAGTATCAATTAATTTGGGTCCTAAAATCTGGCTCTAGAGCTGAAAGAGACTTTAGGAGGTATCTAATCCATCCTGCCCTCCCATTTTACAGGTGAGGAAATGGAGGCTCAGGGAAGTGACTTGGTCAGGGTCATGTGGGTAGTAAATGTCAAAGTTAGACTTCCAAGGCAGCTCTTCCTTATTCCAAGGTCAGCACTTTGCCACTTACCCTAAAACTTCTTGACTTCAGTAACTCAAGAATTATGGCAAATTGAGGTGAGAGGTCAAAGGGGATCTTTTTTTGTTGTTTTGTTTTTATTTTGGGGGGATCTTTCTCACAGGAGACTTTCATGTGGGAACTAGCTGAGTCCTTGTAGGTGGATCTTGTCCAAGTGCCATTTGGAACTGATGACATCTCTTCCAACCGAAATTCAGTGATTTTCTAGAATTCTCCCTTTCTTTTCTGCATCATCACAGATGGGCATAAATATTCCAACTTTCTCCGAGTCTTCCTGCCTCAGTTCCACTCATCTTGGAGTTTTGGAATCTGGATCTAATTTTCCATGCCTCTGACCCACCTAAAGTTTACACAACACTTATCACAGCAAACCTATAAAGCAGGTATTTCAGGGATAATTCATTTTCCTCTCCAAGAATCTTCTCAAATGTAAAATGGATAGGTGATCTGATAGGTTCAGGAGGAGGTTTTTGGATAGATTTCAGGGATTCTACGAACTAGGATGGAAAATATCATATCTTTATTTCATCGCTTTCCTTGGCAATCGTACCTATTAGTCGTACTTTAATCGTTCTATTTACTATTTAATCTCCTTACTATTTAATGGTACCTATTTAAAAACATCGTTCTCAGAACAGATTCATAGGTTTCACTGGGCTGCCCCGCCCCCCAGGGGTCCGCTGACACACAAAAAAGCTAAGAGGGACCCCTGGCTTGGAAGGAGGCCTTCAGGAAGGTGGTTAATGTTGTCAGTCTCAGGTGATGTAAGTTATGGGAAGGTCCTTACCTGCCCAGAGCTTTTTTCCATAACCACCGTTCCAGCTCAGAGCACTGTGCCCATAGTGGGTTGGTCTTGTTTTGGATTCATACCGGCTCCTATCAATCAACAAGCAGTTATTAAGCTCCTGGCCTGTGCCAGACACTCTGCTAGGGGCTGGAGAATGAATCAATCCCTGCTCCCCAGGAGCACACAGGGCTCTATCTCTGAGGTGGGAAGAGCCGGGGGCTGGCTGAGCTGTGGGAGCAGGAATGTTTTGGGAGCAGGGCAAGGCTCGTTCCACAGGTATGTGGCCCCGGGTTCTACAGGACAATTAGCAACTTCTCTGAGAACAATGTCTGAGTTAATCATTACAGCATCCTGGCTCTCCTGTCAGGAAGGCTTCTTCCAACTTCTAACTCGCCTCATGGTTTCCTGAGGGGAAGACCACTGCGCCCAATTACCCACTGGAGAGGTTCAGAGAGGGCTTAGGCTTGGACAGAGGTCATCATTTCCTCATAATAACATTTCAGAGCAGAGATGGTTGTCACCTAATAGCAGCCCTTCTCACCTCCAGAGCTTACAAAAGGCTTCTGGGATGGGAGCGGGCTCTTTGTTAAACACGTGGCTATCTGCTAGGGGAGTAAAAACAATTCGGAAGCCTGTGACTTGAAACATTTCGTTTGCTCAGTTCGATTCAGTTCATCCTCCATATGTTAAGTTCCTACTATGTGCAAAACACTGAGGACAGGGGGAGAAAATATACAGAGTTTAGCTAAGACAGCCTCTCTTTTCTTTTTTTTTTTCTTTTTATTTACAAGACATATGCACCAGTAATTTTTCAGCATTGACAATTGCAAAACCTTCTGTTCCAACTTTTCCCCTCCTTCCCACCACCCCCTCCCCCAGGTAGTCCCATACATGTTAAATATGTTAAAGTATATGTTAAATGCAATATATGTATATATATATATATATATATATATATATATCCATAGTTATTTTGACAGCCTCTCTTTTCATAGAGCTTATGGTCTAGTGTTGAGGAAAGCATACAGGAGGCCATCCAAATACCTAGATTCAAATCCCTTCCTTCCCTGGCTCGGCTGCTGAAGTATGTACGGCTCCACATCTAAGAACTCTGGGACATTGTAATAATATGCTCTGTCTCCCATGGCTCAAGTGCTGAATAAGAGGCTTCGGGTTGCTTTTATAGGAGCAGGGGATTTCACCGCACTAAATACAGTCAAGTATGTCACAACCATTGTCTTGGAGTCAGAAATTCAGTCAACTGAGGAATACTGGGAAAACCAGAATCATGGAATCTCAGAGCTGGGGGGGGGGGCCTTAAAACATGGAATGTTAGAGCTGAAACAGACTTTTATAATAATATAGGATGTCAGAGCTGGGAGAGAATTTAGAACATAGAATATCAGATCTGGAAAGGGCCTTA
Source organism: Antechinus flavipes (assembly GCF_016432865.1). Taxonomy (NCBI): domain Eukaryota; kingdom Metazoa; phylum Chordata; class Mammalia; order Dasyuromorphia; family Dasyuridae; genus Antechinus; species Antechinus flavipes. The sequence continues at coordinate 586,337,126 of NC_067400.1, forward strand.
GAACATACGAACATCAGAGGTGAAATAAACTTTATAATATAGAATGTCAAAGCTGAAAGGGCTCTTAGAACATACCTTAAAACACAGAATGTCAGAGCTGGAAAGGATCTTAGAACACAAATGAAGGGATCTTAGAAATCATCTATTCCATTCCTTTCATTTTAGAGTAGGATTCTGAGGTCAAAAAAAAGAAAATTACTTTCCTAAGGTTATACAACAAGTCAATGGCAAAACTGGGGCTTGAATCCAAATCTGAAACTGCAAAGAGAAAAAATTATTATTTTTAAATTTTTAAACGAGTTTATTATATTTTCACACGATGCCATTTATAAATATTGGGAAATTCATGTCTATAAAGCATATGATTTATTCAGTCTACTGAAGTTTTGCTTGATTATTATACTGACTCATGCTGAATTTTTTGTTGGCATTAAATAAAAATAAAAACAATAAAGCCAGATGTATGTATGGATTTGAAGACCTCCCTTTACTCTAGCTCTCACAGGTGAGGAAATGCTTTGCAGACCATTTCAAGACAATCTTCTCTTGCCTATTCTCTGGGCCTGCTGATGGGCTGAAGGAGATAAAGTCTAATGAGAAGGAAAAAATAGTCCAAAGAAGCCTATAGGCATGCACAGAGAATCCAACAACTAATTTTAGTTATTAAAAAAGATACAGAGAGAGCCGTTCCCATCCAGAAAGATCATGGAGAGTGAATAAGATCACAACATAATATTTTCACCTTTTTTGTTATTTGCTTTCATTTTGTTTTCTTTCTCATTTTTTCCCTTTTGAGTTGATTTTTCTTTTGCAGAATGGTAAGAAAAGAAATATGTTTAGAAGAATGCATGTATTTAACCTATATTGAATTATTTGCTGTCTAGGGGAAGGGGGGAAAGGGAAGAGGGAAAAAAATCTGGAACACAAGGGTGAATATTGAAAACTATCTGCACGTATTTTGAAAAAAAAAAGTTATTTAAAAGAAAAAAGGGAGAAATATATGGACAGAAGATGGAAGGAGGGCAGGTAGCAGAGGAAAGATGCTTAGAATGATCTGAGGCTGATGAGAAAAGCAAGAACCATCAAAAAGACTTTTCCATGTAGGAGGCAAGTGTAGGAGCAAAGAAATGGTAGGACCATGGCATAGATGTGGATGGGATAATTATGTTTCATTATATGCTCAATTTTTTCTCTCTCTTTCTCCCATTCTCCCTTCTGTCTCCCTCCTTGCCACCTCCTTCCTTCCTTCCTTCTTTCCTTCCTTCATTTCTTTCTTTCTTTCTTTCTTTCTTTCTTTCTTTCTTTCTTTCTTTCTTTCTTTCTTTCTCTCTCTCTCTTTCTCTCTTTAATTCTCTCTTTCTTTCTTGAGAATGACCTAGCAAGAGACCACACAGTTGTCCTTGATGAATTTGTGTTCCCTAGCCTAGAAAAACCTCATGTATGAAAAGAAGCAGAGGATGTGGTTGATGATCTGCTTCTCGGTGAAATTGTGGAAAGCAGGAGCGCTATTGCATAATAGGCGAAGTCTAAAGGTCCCAATATCTCACCCCTCATCCAGCAGTTCAAGAGTTAATTTTAAATTATTTGAAAAACAGTTTAGATTTATCCAAGAGATTACACACCCTGTCCTTCTACTACAGTGAGGCAATCTCTTGAAGAGAGATAGCAGCTTCAAGGAGTATGATTTGTGGCAGTAGAGAAGTGAGTCAGTTGTGAATTCTGGCAGCAGAGAAGTGAGTCAGTTGTGAATTCAAGAGAGAACTAGTCCTGGCAGCTGAGAATTGAGCTATGAAGAGAGGAAAAGAACATTGAACTGTAGAACTGGAGGTATGGGTATCTTGGTCACGTGTATTTCTCATATGTGCACCTTGTTGTCATTGTACTTTCTCTGCTCCTGATCCAACTTGTGGGAGAATGGCCACTGATTCACATGAGGGGATGTTTTGTAATTACTGTTCTTCCTACATGATCTTAATAAAAGCCTTTGCTATATAGACTGATTGGATCTACTACTACTGATTATTAATCAGAAGAAAACTTGAGGAGTCTCATTGGCTCTAATTCTTAGAATGAGCACTCACGGGTATCCTCGAATATGAGAGTGACAACTGCCCTTTGAGGACTGACCCTGTGAGTTCAAATATAAGCTGGGGAAATAACCCAAAAAGAAAGATTAGTGAGTTTGACTTTGATTCATGCAAAGGTTCTATATTTTTTCCTTTTCTAGTTAATATTGTCTATATGATAGTAGCATCAAAGGGATGGTTCATGAACATTTAGAAAAGCTAATGGACATCACCAAGAGCCAATATGGTGTCATCGAAGAGTTACGGCAAGCTAACCTTGTTTCCAGATTTGTGAAACTCCCAGGTCAGAGCAATGCTATAGATATAGCTTACCTGGATTTTAGCTATTCTTAGGGAAAAGATGGCAAGATATGGGTTAGGCAATAGTACAATTAGATGGATTTGGAACTGATTGGATGATCAGACTTAGAGATTATTTATTAATAGTTTGATATCAACTTGGCATGAAGTCCCCATTGTGGGGGGGGGGCTCTGGGATCTGAGTCTGGCTCAGAAAAAGAGAAAAAGTGACATTGACAGAGAAAGACAAAAAGAGAGAGAGACAGAAAGAGAGAGGAAGAGAGAGGGTAACAAAAAGAGAGAGAGAGAGAGAGAGAGAGAGAGAGAGAGAGAGAGGAGAGAGAGAGAGAGAGAGAAAGAGAGAAGGAGAAGGAGGAAGAGGAGGAGGAGGAGGAGGAGGAGAAGGAGAAGGAAGAAGAAAAGGAGGGAGGGAGAGAGAAAAGGGTGAGAGAGAGAGAGAAAAAAAAAGGGATATAGATCTTAGAGCCTATCTAAGTTAATTAGGATCCCTGAATAAATCCCCTCTACAAAGGACAAGTCCCATCATCTAAGCTCCAATTAAAAATTCCAACAATGACACCTAATGACACCCGTTTCCCTTCGGAATGACGGCTTTTGGAAACGTCCTCTGTCCCAGAGGCAGATCTGCCTCTGTGTCCCTCCCTTGTTCTCTCTGCAGCTGAGCAGAAGCAAACTGCTGTCTCCCGTCCAAGAGCCCTTTCACCATCCTGTCCTCATTGAGGGCCGGTACGATTTCACTTGGGTGTCTGCTTTCTCAGCCTCCCAGCACAGTGCCTAGCACATATCGATTGAATGATAGCTGGCCTGGGAACTGAGCATCATTTGTCAGTTGCACGACCATCCTGGAGGGCAGGACTCCTGTATTTTGCTCTTAGCAGCTTTTGAATCTAGCACAGATTTGGGCACATAGTAGATACACAAGCGATTGAAAAAATATTTATGAGGTGCTTACTGGGTACCCAGCTTAGTGTCAGGGATATAAATACTAAAAGCACAATCTCTCCCTGCTGACAAGGAAGTCACATTCTAATGGAGAAACAGCCAAAAAGAGAGCGGGCCAGAGAACACTGGATCAAGAAAATGAGAGAGATGGTAATGGGGCTGCAGGAGAACAGGTAGGAGAAAGAGCCATAGTTGGGAGCATAAAGGCTCATGGGAGGCTTGGAGGATGATCAGCTGAAAATGCAGTGAGGAATGGATTAATAATAGATTCTTCACAGTCTTTTTTGTAGTGGCAAGGAACTGGAGAGTGGATGCCCATCAGGTGGGGAATGGCTGAATGTAAAGGAATATTATTGTTCTATAAGGGATGATCAGAAGGATGTTTTCAGAAAGGCCTGGAGAGACTTGGATGAACTGATGCTGAGTGAATGAATAGAAGCAAGAGAACGTTGTACATGGCAACAGCAAGATTATGTGCTGACCAACTGTGTGATAGATTTGGCTCTTTTCAACAATGAGATATTTCAGGGCAATCCCAATAGACTTGTGATGGAGAGAGTCACCTGCATCCGGAACTGGAGGGACTGAATATGGAGCACAACATAGTATTTTCATCTTTTGTTATTGTTGTTTGCTTGCTTTTTTTTTTCTTTTTTCACTTTTCCTCTTTTTGATGTGATTTTTCTTGTGCAGCATGAAAAATATGTTTATCATATATGATTAGAATTGTATATGTTTAACCTATATTAGATTATTTGCTGTCTAGAAAAGGAGGAAAGAAGGGAAGGAGGGAGAAAAATATGGAACAAAAGGTTTCAAAAGGGTGAGTGTTGAAAACTAGCTTTGCATGTATTTTGAAAAATAAAAAGTTATTGTTAAAAAAAACAGTTGCTTCATAAATTTTTGATCCCAGATAAAGCATCTCTAGCTCTTTCAATTGCCCCTTATATGATAGTCGACAGTCCCTCCTTCTTTTCTCCCCCATCCCCCGCTCTGGATGAGTTTCTGCTTTGGGTTATCTTGATCTTTCAACTTTTAAAAGATGGAAATACCTTGAGATGGAGAATTCATTGAACCAACACTCTGAATAGAAATGAGGGCACTGTGCTCTGGGATGATCAGACTTAGAGATTATTTATTAAATGGTTTGATATCATTGGGGATAGACAATGATCCCCCCCATTGTCTATGGGAGATAGATAAATTAAAAAACAAGGAGTAATTCCTGTCCTCAAGGAGTTTATATTCTCCTGAAGGGCGATGACACAAACCCAAATAGATATAAGATTTAAAAAAAAAAGTGGAGGGAGAAAGTGTGCAATGGGAAGGAGTTCATGAAGGAGGTAGCCCTTTGCTTAGCCTTTGAGGAAGACAAGGATTCTGAGAGGTGAAGATGAGAAGAATATTCCAGATCAACGTGTCAAATGCTGAAATGTGGGAGATAAAAGTCAAGGTCAGGAAACAGCTGCACCATATACAGTAGCACTCTGTTGGGGATTAAAGATACAAAGTTTAAACAAAGACAATCTATTTACTCTTAGATATGGGAGTAAATCCTGCCTCAGACACTGACAGTTTGACCCTAGGTAAATCACTTTATCTGTTGTCTGCCTCAGTTTGCTCATCCATAAAATGGGAATAAGAACAGCATATACCTTCTAGGGTTGTTGTGAGGTTAAATTGAGATAATATTTGTAAACATTTTGCAAACTTTGAAGCACAATATAAACACCGGCTATAATTATCTTCCCCCAACCCTAACACAGAGAGTAATAACTCAGATGTTTTTTTCTTCTCAAATTCTTCATTATAGAGTATTACTCTTTGGGAAGATTGGGGGAATGGATATTAGGGTAAAACTTAATGATATAAAAGCAAAATCTATCAATAAAAACTTATTTTTAAAAATGTGTGTTGAGTTGAATTGGATTAAGTTCTTCCAAAAACTCGGGAGCCTTTGTGCAGAGCTAAGCCCAGCCACCCAGCAGATGTTCCATAGCTCAATCCCATTTGCAGAGCCAAGCCCACCCCCACCCCGTGCATGACTGAGCCTGGCAAATTGGCCCCAAGCAGCCCTTTTTCCTTTTTCCTCTATCTTCTTACAAATTTTCTATCAACTATCTCAATCCCTCAGGTGCTGAATGATGAGACATGAGGAAAGACTAGTGCTCTGACTCATATCCCTGCTAAACAAAAAAATAAAAACCTGGCAACCAGAAAGGAAAGTGGGTGAACTTGGAAGAGAAATCCATGTGGGGGTCAGATAAGCTCTTCCTTTCCCAGCTGCTCCCAGGTTACCCTGGGGCACTGAAGCTTGGGACTCAGAACCTAGGCTTGGACGTGGTCATCACGCAGGCGAACTTTGCCTTGTCTGTTTCTCGGAGCCCTTTCCTGGGCAGTGATGCTCACTCTCTCCCTCTTCCCTGAAATGCCCTTTCTCAGGATGGGCTCTGTTATCAGCCATCTCTACCTTGGGGCTTGAATGGATGGACAACTCAGCTATGAGTCAACAACACGACATGTCAGCCAGGAAAGTTGGTTCCATCTGCATTAACAGAAGCCAAGTAGCCTAGAATAAGGAGGTGCTCCTTCTGCTGTCTTTTACCCATTGAAGACACAGCTAAAGTATTATGTTTGCTTCCGGGTGCCCTAGTTTAGGGGAGTCACTGACAACCTGGAGATTAGCTGGAGGAAGATGACCAGGACAGTGAAAAGCCTCGAGGATGTAACGTATGAGAATGATGGAAGACAATTATTAAATGTGTCATCCTAGCAATCTTAACCTTTAACTGGGCAAAACTTAACCTTATGTACCTAGTTTTTTCATCTATAAAATCTTGATAATAATAGCATTGGCCTATAGGATTGTCATGAACATCAATTGAAGAGAATTTGTAAAATGTTTAGCAGGGACCTGACACATAGTAGACACTACATAGATGTTTGCTATTATTATTATTATTAGTCGGGAGAAGAAAAGACTGGAGGGGTGGGGAGACAGGATAGATGTGTTCAAATGCTGGAGATCTTCTCAGGTAGAAGATTAATCAACGTGTTCAGCTGGCCCACAAGAGCAGAACTAGGGGCAATGAGGAGGTGGGATGAGGAAAAGTTGCAGAGAATACCACTGAGACTTGATGTAAGAAGATTTCCTAAATATTAGAGTGGTTAAATATGGATATATGTTTTAAATGATTCTATTATCAGATTGCTTGCCATCTTGGAAAAGAGTAGGAAAAATATGGAACTCAAAATCTTATAAAAATTAATGTTGTATATTTAACATATATAGGACTGCTTGCTATCTAGGGGAGGGGGTGGAGGGAGGGAGGGGAAAAATCAGAACAGAAGCGAGTGCAAGGGATAATGTTGCAAAAAAATTACCCTGGCATGGGTTCTGTCAATATAAAGTTATTATAAAATAAAAAAAATTAATGTTGTAGTGAATGCTCCTCGGTTGGAAAATGGCTGAATAAGTTGTGGTATATGAATGTCATGGAATATTATTGTTCTGTAAGAAAAAAACAATAGGATGACTTCAGAGAAGACTGGAGATATGTGAACTAATGTTGAGTGAAGTGAGCAGAACCAGGAGATGATTATATACTTCAACAACAATACTGTATAATGATCAATTCTGATGGACAATGGTTCTTTTCAACAGTGAAGTGATTCATCCCAGTTTCAATAGTCTGTGAAGGAGAGAGCCATTTGCCTCCAGAGAGAGGACTGTGGACATTGAGTGTGGATCACAACATGGTATTTTCACCTTTTTTGTTGTTTGCTTGCATTTTGCTTTTTTCTCATTTTCTTTTCCTTTTTGAGCTGATTTTTCTTGTGAAGCATGATATTTGTGAAAATATACCTAAAAGAATTGCACATGTTTAATATGTATTGGATTAATTGCTATCTAGAGGAAGGGGTTAGAGGAAGGAGAGAGAAAAAACTTGGAACACAGTTTTGCAGGAGTGAATGTTGAAAACTATCTTTGCATTTGTCTTGAAAATAAAAAGCTAAAAAATACTTCATTGATGCTCTAAAAAAGAATATTAAAAGCTATAATTGGAAAAATGAAATACAATTGAGGGGAAAAAAACCACACACAGAGTGTTAGAGGTGTCCAAAATTAAAGTGGGTATTTTGTGATGTGATGAGTTCCCTGGAAGGGAGCTAGGTGGAACAGTGGATAGAGCACCAGCTCTGGAGTTGGGAGGAACTGAATTCAAAGCTGACCTCAGATACTGTGGAATCCTGGGTAAGGCACTTAATCCCACTGCCTCAAAAAAAAAATGTAATGGGTTCCCTGTTCACTGAATGACGCTAGTTATTGAGAGATAGAGAAAAAATTTTATTCAAATAGAAGGTTTCTCAGGTCCCTGCTAACTCTGGGATGCTAGGAGTCTGAAGAGACCATCCAGATATGGATGAAAGGGAACCCCTCTTGGGCAGCCCATTCTCTTTGGGGGCATCCCATGTCAGAGGTAAATGTAAGTAAATAGGTAGGAAGGTATTCTAGGAGAGGCCCCCATCTTGCCCTCCTCCACAGCTGGCTATGTCAGTGACATGAGGCACAAGCATGGCTGCTCCTGTCGGGAGGCGATACATCTGGATTGCCTTGAGTCCATCTGTCAAGAATACTGAGGGAGTGGCTACAGGGCTGGCAGGAGGAAGCCTGCACTCAGCTCAATGGGAAATTGCTGTTGTTCTTCTCCTAAAGAGGATTAATGATGTCACAAGCATGATGTCTTGACTTGCTGGAGAATTGAATTTGAATGAGACAGAGCCACACAAAGTTGTCAGCTACGGGATCTCTTCCAAAGGTGTCAGAGTCCAGTGGCAAGATGGGCAGGAAGAGAGGAAGAGACTCAGACCCTGTCCGTTCCGATGGAGTGGTCCCTGCCCTCAGGGAGCCTCCAGCTTGCTGGGGAAGATTCGGCCCCAGTCCTCTGGGAGTTCCTGGTCTGAGGGGGAATTGGGCACTTAAACAACGAAGGGAACAGATATCACAACATACATTCTGCAAGACTCATCCCTCCCTGCCCATCTCCTCCTGGCAAATGTCCTTCTTCCAAAGCCATCCCCATACACGTCAGAGTCCTCTAATGATACAGGTAGGGTTCCATACACTACTGCAGATCTCAGCTCTTTTGTCCACCCTGGAAAATGTGGCCAGATACCAGGTGCCTTATTATAGCTACATGTCGGTGAGCACAGGATTGGGGGCATTATGGGATGAGCAACCCCATGATGCTGGGAGGAGAACCTTAGAGAGCACTAGGGGAGTCATCTTTATTGGAGCCTTTGAATAGACTCATCCTGAGTTTGATAGCCTTCGCAGAGTGCCAGAGCGACGAGAACATCAGAACATAAAGTACTGACTAAAGAATTAGTCAGTCTGTTTTTTCTTTAGAGTTGGGAGAGTCTTTGGAATATGGAATGCCAAAGAGAAAAGGGATATTGGATGCCATCCCTTATTACCTTTGGCTTTTACAGATAGGGAAACTGAAGTCAAGACAAAGAGACTTTTCCAGGGTCACTTAGCAAGTTGATTACAGAAGAGGAACTGGGGCTCTAGAGTAAACTGGGGTGATTTTCATTATACCATGGATAGATACCTCCTTTTATTCTCTATCAGTTCAGAACTGATAAATTTATTTTGATGGATTTTCAAATTTTTATTTTTAAAATTCAGAACTTAACAAACATCAGATTAATATTTATACACACATATGATAAAATAGAAAAAGATTGTACATTGAACTCACATGTGCATTTTGTATTATATTAATTTGCATTAAAATTCCCTGTCCTTAGAATGTTTCCATGTCTTTTTCCTTTCATGAAACAGGTAACTGTAACTTCTTTTAACTTTGCACATTGCCCAGCCCTGAGTTCTGTTCATCAGTTTAGTCAATCAGTCAATTTGATTGAGCACCTACCATATATCAGGTACTGTGACACTAAACACTGACAATATTTCTAATCTACTGCTGGTCCCAGGGAGCTATTTCTTGGGGATCCTGGCTCTCTAATGGAGACTAAAGGACTGAAAGGAGGTTACTGGGTTTCCTTTCTTCCTGAAAAATATCCTCATTGAGAACATGAATCTGGATTTGCTCTTTAGAAGTTTTTAGACTAATCTCTGTGGGCAATCACTTCCTATCTCTGAGACTCAGTTTTACTCATCTGTAAAATGAGCATAATGATCTCTGTCCTAAAACTTCATAGAGACGTTTTAAAGAAAGGACTTCTGAAAATTTAAAGTGCTAAAGACAACATCCCCATAGAATAAATAAATAAAAGGGGCTGAGATCAGTCTCCCTGTTTTGCAGCTGAAAATACTGAGGCACACAGAGGAAAAAAAGAATATTTCTTAGTCAGAAAGTCAATCATTAAACATTTATTAAGTCCTCTCTATGTTCTAGGTGGGCCAGCAAGGTGGCACAGTAGATGGAACCCCAGGTCTGGAATCAGGAAAACCTGAGTTGAAATCCAGCTTTGGATAGTAACTGTGTGACTCCGGGCAAGTTATTTAATCCTGTTTGCCTCAGTTTCCTCACCTGCAAAATGAACTGGAGAAGGAAATGGCAAACCACTCCAGTATCTTTGCCAAGAAAATCCCAAAATTGGGTCATGAAGAGTTGGCTATGACTGAAACAACTGAATGAAGCAATGTTCTAGGTGTGATGCTAAGAACTAGTCTTACTAAGAAAGGCTTACAGTTCCAATGATGTTGTAATGAAGAGAGCCATCTATACCCAGAGAGAGGACTGCGGGAACTGAGTGTGGACCACAACATAATATCCTCACTCTTTTTGTTGTTGCTCGCTTGCATTTTATTTTCTTACTCATTTATTTTCCTTTTTGATCTGATTTTTTCTTGTGCAGCAAGAAATTAGATAAATATGTTTACACATATTGGATTTAACATACGTTTTTAACATGTATAACATATATTGGATTGTTTGCCATCCGGGGCGGGGGAAGAAGGGGGGAAAATTGGAACACAAGGTTTTGCAAGAGTCAATGTTAAAAAATTATCCTTGCATATGTTTTGGGAAAAAAAAAAGCTTTTTTTTTTTTTAAAGCTAAGATTGTCCCTGTGCTCAAGGATTGCACAGAGTTTGTGTAGCACTTTAAGTTTACAAAGAACTTTACATGTTTTCAGACTTTCCCCATGTACTGATCAGCTTTGCTTCTTTTCTATCTCTTCTTTCTTTTTTCTTAACTTTCTAAAATATTCTTTGTTTTATGGGATACCTCTCAGAACTGGGTCAGGGAGTGATGCTGGGAGAAATTTAGCATCTATAAAAGCAAAAAAGGGAGGGCAGCTAGATGTGGTGGGTGGTCAGGAGGACTTGAATTCAAATCTAGCCTCAGATATTTAATACTTACTAGATATGTGATCCCAGTCAATTCACAACCCCAATTGCCTCACATAATAATAATAATAATAATAATAAAGACAAAAGATATCAGTAAAAACTCCCCTCTTCCCAAAGCATTATCTCACCTCTGTGAGGTAGATATGATTCCCTCCCTCCCCCTCCCTCCCTCCCATGTATTAGCTCATTTATCATTGGACTACGAGCTATAGCTGTTGGATAAGGGGACAGACCTCTGGACTTTCTACCTCAGCCTTCCAGTGGCAAGCAGGTTTGAGTGGCCTGCAGAGGTGATGCTGAAGATCCCACGGACCATTAGCTGCTGCTTTCATACAGGATCCATGATGCTGGACCCCTTTGGTTGATTTGTTCATTTTGGTGTGGCTGTAGAAGGCATATTTGAAGTACTAGCTAATTTCAATTTTCTTCATCATTTTTCTACAGTTTGCATGATAACTGCTTCCATATTGACTAACACTTCTGGCCTTATTGGTATATGTAATATTTATAGCTATGCTTCCCAGCAGTTGAGAGAGGAATCCTATTATTTTCTTCATTTTACAGATGAGGAAACTGAGACTTAGGTTAAGTGACTTGCTCAGGATCATACAGATTATAAGCCCTTGAGGGCAAGACTGGAATTCTGATCTTTCTGACTCCCAGTCCAGTGCTCTCTCCATGATAGTGGCTAGCTACATTAGCAACATCATTAGATACGGCCAGTCCCAAGAGATGACACTTCTTGTTGGGGATTATCTGGGATCTTTCTTTTCTCCAGTTTTCTCCCTCCAGATGCCTGACTTCTGATCACTTTTTTCCCAATTTCATCAGCCCTTGGCTGCAGCTGGAGAGGAAAGAGAGCAGGAATTTTGTTCTGCTGACATCTGGGAGAGGGAATTCAGCTTGCTCCCTGAGATTGTCGTCCCCTTACATTAGCTTGTGGTCTTTTATCTATGATACTCCCATCCTGGGTCAGCTCCCCTGCCCTTAAAGATCCTGCTTCTGAGACACATCTATCCCCTCACCCACAGAGGTGAGGGTCAGACCATGCCTTGTGCCAGGATAATTGCCCAATGATCAGCCGCAACCCTCCTCTGCCAGCCCCACCCCACCCCTATTCCCAGATGTTTTTGTCCCAGGCGAAAATATTGTTTGTGAGAATTTGTCCTTGGACAGGTTTGAGAGAAGGAAAATTCAAATAAGCTGATAGAAGTGTTTGGTAATATCTCTGCTGAAAGTCTGGGTGGTGTGAAAACACAACATCTCACTCACAGCTGTGAAAAGTGCCCAGTTCTGGCACCTGATGGATTTTTAATACATGCTGTCGATTGATGGAGGGCACATGGTAATTAGTTATCAAACAAACCCAGGAATACTAACAAAAGCATCATTATTCCCATTTTGTAGAGGAGGAAACTGAGTTTCTTGAGAATTAAATCAGGAGCATTGATTTAAAGGTGAAGGGGACCTTGGAGGTCATCCAGGCTAATCCCCTTCCTCATTTTAGTGAGAAGAAAACAGGTTCAGACAGGTGAAGTGATTTGCCCAGTAATGAAAAGCGAATGTCAGAATTGTAATACTCGCTCAGCTCCGCTGACTCCAAATCTGATCTACTTGCCTCTGAAGCATGACTAGCTCATGATCACTCAGGTAGTATCTGAGGTCATATTTAAACTCACGCTTCCTAGCTCTACAACTCTATCCATTTTACCTGGCTGCCTTATAGTTAACACAAGATTAGGAATTTTCTGTAGATTTCAATTTTCCTTTCTCCTGATTTTGAGTCGTAAAGAAGGGAGACTATTGGTTTTAAAATTTAAAAGCCCTGGGTTCAAATTTTGCCTCTGATATTCCTTTGCTGTGTGACCATTGGCAAGTCAACTACTCTGTTTCAGTTTCCTTATCAGCAAAATGAGCTAAAAATACTTATAATATTCACCTCATGGAATTGTTCAAATGAGATAATATATGCGAAGCAATTTGTTTTATAATCCTATTAAATGTCTATTATTCTTTTTTCCAAATACATGTAAAGATAGTTTTCAACATTCATTTTTTAAAAAACTGTGTTCTAAATTTTTCTCCTTGCTCCCTTACCTCTTCCCTCCCCAAGATTGCAAACAATCTGATATAGGTTAAATATGTGCGATTCTTTTAAACATATTTCCATATTTGTCATGCTGTGCAAGAAAAATCAGACCAAAAAGGAAAAAAAGAGAGAAAGAAAATAAACAACTAACCAAAAAGGTGAAAATACTATGCTTTGATCCAATCAGTCTCCATAATTCTCTTTCAAGTGGCAGATGGTTATTTTGCATCCCAAATCCATTGGAGTTGCTGAAAAGAGCCACATCCATCAGAGCTGATCACCATATAATCTTCTTGTTGCCATGTATAATCATATTCTGCTCATTTCACTCAGCATCAGTTCGTGTAAGTCTCTCCAGGCCTCTCTGAAATCATCCTGCTGGTCATTTCTTACAGAACAATAATATTCCACTTTATTCATACACCATAACTTATTTAGCCATTCCCCAGCTGATGAGCATCCCACTCAGTTTCCAGTTTATTGCCACTTCAAAAAAGGGCTGCTACAAACATTTTTGCACATGCTTGGATTTTTCCTCTCTTTTATGATCTCTTTGGGATACAAATTCAGTAGTGATACTGCTGGGTCAAAGGGTATGCACCATTTTAGAATCTTTTGGGCATAGTTCCAGATTGCTCTCCAGAATGGTTGGATCATTTCAAAACTCCACCAATAATGCATTAGTGTCCCAGTTTTCCTACATCTCCTCCAGCATTTATCATAATTATTTTCCTGTTGTCTTAGCCGATCTGAGAGGTGTGAGATAGTACCTCAAAGCAATCTTAATTTCCATTTCTCTAGTCAATAGTTCATTTTTTTTCATATGAATATCTGCTATTCCTAATATTTTTATTACTTTGCCAAATCTGGCCTGGGACAAATGGTGAAAAAAAAGAGAAGTCAGTCAGCAAGACTTCCTAGATCTCCTCTTTGGGAATCTTTTCCACTCTTCCCCCTTCCCTGCTTAAGTAAGGCTCCTCTCTTGTTGTTGCTGGGTTTTTTTACTCTTGTGGGCTCTGCCACAGCCAGAAGATTCACCAGAGGGTGACTAGCCTTCTGTGATGGGAATCTCAGATCCTAACAGGGCCTTTTTGCAGGCTGGGGAGGTCATGGCAGAGAGCTCAGGGCCATGCATGCAGCCCCAGGAGGACTCCTTCACAGGATGCTTGATACTGACAGAATCTTATTCATCTCTTTCATGAGAGTTTGGCTTTAAAATTACCTCCCATTTATGCCAGCTTTACAATTTACAAAGCCCATATAAATGTACATTATCTCATTTCACCCTTAAAACCCAACTGAGAGGTAGATAACATATTATTATTCCTATTTTACAGATGAGAAAGCCTGAACTCAGACATCAAGTGATTTGCCAAGGTCACCTGGGGAATTTAGGAACTAAGCCAAGAATAAAAACATGCTAAGATCCTCCTAGGTCTTCTTTGGGGAAAGAAAATAAACATTTATTATTGTTGCTATTGTTCATTCATTTCAGTCCTGTCTAATGTGACCCTATTTGGTGTTTTGTTGGCCCAGACACTGCAGTGATTTGCCATTTCTTTCTCTTGTTCATTTTACACTTAAGGAAACTGAAACAAACAGGATTAAGTCACTTGTGCAAGGTCATACAGCTAGAAAGTGTCTGAAGCTAGATTTGAACTTAGTTCTTCCTGACTCCAGATGCAGGGTTCTGTCAATCACCACCAATATATAGTTTTACTAACATGTCCCTACCCTCATGAAGTTTCTAATTTAGCAGAGGATTGGGCAAGGATACAGAAACTAATACATAAAATTATAAGGTGAGTGTGTTTCTTTTTTCGATGTGCTATACATCCTGAATTATTTGTCTTTTTAAAAAATATTGATGGCTTTTGCATTTTTTAACGTAATTCTGACTTTCCAATGTCCATCTCCATAGAATTCATGATTATAACAGAAGCCATTAAGCAAAACAAATGGTCACTTTCACTGGATGTGATGATACATTGAGCATTCTGTCCCTGGTTGTCTACCACTCTACTGCAATGAGGGAAACTCATCAGTCCTCTGGAATCAAGATTGCTTATTAATGAAATCTGAAGCAGAAGTGCTTAACCTGGAGAACATGAACTTATTATTTTAATATTTTAATAAAAAGTTTCAATATTTTGATTTTACTATAGGGAATGACACAAAAGTCTTCAAGCTCTTTTAAGATCTAGCAGCTAGGAAAATGAAAGGATGTCCATCAATTGGAGAATGGTTGAGTAAATTGTGGTATATGAGCGTTATGGAATATTATTGTTCTGTAAGGAACGACCAGTAGGATGAATACAGAGAGAACTGGCGAGACTTACATGAACTGATGCTAAGTGAAATGAGCAGAACCAGGAGATCATTATATACCTCAACAACGATACTGTTTGAGGATGTATTCTGATGGAAGTGGACCTCTTTGATAAAGAGAGCCTTAATTGATCAAAGATGGACAGAAGAAGCTACACCCAGAGAAAGAACACTGGAAATGAATATAAACTGCTTGCATTTATGTTTTTCTTCCCGGGTTATTTATACCTTCTGAATTCAATTCTCCCTGTGCAACAAGAAAACTGTTCGGTTCTGCACACATATATTGCAGGATATACTGCAACCCATTCAACATGTAAAGGACTGCTTGCCATCTGGGGGAAGGGGTGGAGGGAAGGAGGGGAAAAATCAGAACAGAAGTGAATGCAAGGGATAATACTGTAAAAAATTACCCTGGCATGCATTCTATCAATAAAAAATTATTTAAAAATTAAAAAAAAATAAATTGCAGTGCTTTGAATTAAAAAAAAAAAAGATCTAGCAGCTAAATGCATGAAATAAAATACATTGGATCATTAAGAAAACCCACGACAGGGGTTGCAAAAGTCTTAGTGCAGTTTTAAGCCACTAGTTTATTTTTTTTAAAAAAAACTTTTTATTGACAGAACCCAAGCCAGGGTAATTTTTTACAGCATTATCCCTTGCACTCACTTCTGTTCTGATTTTTCTCCTCCCTCTCTCTACCCCCTCCCTCAGATGTAAGCCACTAGTTTAAAAGCAATTTGAACTTAAAATTGCATTGAGACCTTTGGGGCAGTTTGTCATTGGCTTCCTTGGCAATTCTATGTATTTTATCTTATGCATTAAAAACATTTTTTTTTCTGAGAAAGGGTCTATAGGTTTCACTAGGCTTCTGTCAAAAGGGTCCAGGTCACCAAAAAAATTAAGAACCTGTGACTTGGAATTGTTATTTTTTTATTTAAACAGTTTCCCTTTACATTTTTGTGGTCACTGAGTTTGCTTTTTTCTACCTTCTTTGCTCTCTATCCAGTCAGATAAATGATAGACTCATAGCTCTAGAAAAAACTCTAGAACTGGATAATCTAGTTTAGACCTATTTTACAGATAAGAAAATTGAGGCCAAGGGAAGTGAAATTATTTGCCCATGTCCTGACTCTAGATCATTGCTCTTTCCTAAATATCCATGTTTCTTTGAGTTTCTGCTTCTTTCTCTATTGGACTGATGTCAAGTTACTCCTTAGAGGATCAACTTTCCAGCCTGGAAAGGCTTTTGACGTTTTGACCCCCATTGCTGCTGCTACAGTGTATGTGGCAGCTAGAAGTCATTAAGGACCTTAATCATATCATTAGGTTCTTGACCAAGCCACGCCTGGACCTACTGCCCAATGCCAGGTGTTTGAATACTCTGGATCCTCATTACCGTTGACCTGCCCCTATCCCCATGACCTGTAGAATCATTCAGATTCTTTGAGCCCATTGAGTCCCAGAAGCCCTTTTTTGACCTCAGGGAGGGTTCTTTATGGAAGAACTATAAATATTAAAACTGCAAAGGACTTTATAGGTCATCAAGTGCCACATTGCATGCTCAGTATTAGAGAGACCTAGAACCAAGGGGTCCAGGCGGGCAGAAAGAGAAGGGTGAAGCTCAAGCCTATTTCTAAGATACCTTGAATTTAACACAGAAGAAAAAGCATGGCCAGAGGAGACAAGCAGAAAAGAGCCAGGATTCCAGATCAGACTTTCTGACTCCAAATCCCGTGCTCTCTGCTCTCAGGTAGGAATAGAGGCTCTTTGTTTTTGCTTCTAGGAAGAGCAAAGGGTTTGGGAATGGGGTGAGAGGAAGGGCAGCAACATTGTTCTGAGGAAATATTGCCATTTAAAGGAAGGAAACACCTTCCATTCAATTCAGCTCAGCAACAATGTATTGTGTCTACAATGTCTCAGGTCCATGTTAGGTGCTGGAAATTTTATAGCCATTCAACTAGCATTCATTAAGTATCTACCATGTGGCAGGCACAGTGCTCAGGATTATGAAGCAACATGAACAAAAATGAATACTTTCAGCTCTGACAGTCTGTGTTCTAAGGGGCCTCCCAGTTATGTTAAAAGGTTCTTTCCAAGTTTAATGGTTTCTGTTCTAAGATGCCTTCCAGTTGTGACATTCTATAATGTAAGACCCCTCCCAGCCCTCACATTCTGGGTTCTAAGGGCCCTCCCAACCCTGACATCCTGGGTTCCAAGGGCTCTCTCAGCTCTGACATCCCTGTGTTCTAAGGGTCTTCCCACTTCTGATATTCTGTGTTCCAAGACTCTCTTTGAACAGGTACCAGCAACTTACAGGATCTTTTTTTTTTTTCAGAAAGACTTTTCTCCTATCATCCTGGTAAGGAAATCTGGGGAAGCCAGAGGAAGCCCATGAAGCCCCCAAATCCCTCCTCAAGGACAGATTGTTTAGGAGGAGAGGGAAGCTGTGGGGCTGAGCACATGAAATGGGAAAGGCACCTTGGAATGGTCCTCTACTTCAGAGGCCATGCCTTATGTTCCCGAGGCTGTAATTCTGTCTTTGCCCTCACGTAACGTGACCGCCTGTTCCTTTGGATTCTGTTGTAGTTGTTCTCATCCTTTATTTCTACAAGATCATGAAGAATTACCTCAGTTAAAAAATAGTGCCAATTATTAGATTTGTCTTTTTTTTTTTTTTAATAAGGATGATGTGTTGGGCAGGGGACCATAGAAAGAGCTAAGCTGTTCCCCTTTTAAGGGAAAGGCGTCACCTCTCTAACTGACTCACACCTGGCTTTTGGGCCTGCAGCACGCACCTAGCTTGTTACAACTGTATTAGGTACCACCTCTCCCTGGGCAGAGACCCCACCCCCTCGTGCTCCACCCAGCGTGCTTGGGAGGCTGAATCAGGGGTGAGCTCACCTTCTTGGCTCTGTTCTCAGGCAAGCGAGTGCTTGCCCAGTCTGCCATGTTCCCACCAGCATGCTGGCTCCTCTCTAGTGGCTGGGCTGGGCCCTCGGGGACAGGTGGTCCCCGGCAGAGTGCCAGGGTGGGTCCCAATTCAATTTCTTTTGGGGGCACTCTCACAGGGCTGAGCCACTGGTGTTGGGCATGCTCTGGGAGGCTCACATCAGCTACGGGACCCTGGGCAGCTTATAGCAGTTTCCTTATCTGTAAAATATGTTTATTCAATTAGACCCGTGCTAGACATGGGGGGAAATATGAAATTAAATCATGATCCCTACCCTTGTGGAGCGTTCCCAATCTGGTGAGGGCATCAAACACAAACACAGAGATTGAGGATTCTTATGATGATATGATCTGGTCATCACAGGGGCATAAAGGAAAGTGTAGGATGATGTCTGAGGGCAAAGGTCATGATTTAGCCAGGCTACCGGTAGCCCCCTGGAGCAAATAGGATGGGCTTTAAACAACTAATGAGAACTCAGCAGGGAAAGAGATAGAAGGAGTCTTCCAGACAAAAATTCCAGACAGAAGCATGAGTGCAAGAATAAAGTCCTCCATTTTGGATGGGAACATTAAGTATATAGAGAGGATTAATAAAAAGATAAGACTGTTAGGGGCAGCTAGGTTGGTGCAGTGGATACAACTCCAGCCCTGAATTCAGGAGCACCTGAGTACAAATCTGACTTTACAAACTAAACATTTTCTAGCATGTGACTCTGGGCAAATCACTTAACCCCAATTGCCTCAACAGAAAAAAAAAAAAAAAAAAGATAAGACTATTAAATAGTAGAATGGCTCCAGGTTGTGGAAGGCCTTGAATGCCAGAGAAGAGGATTTCTACTTTATTTGGAAGGCGACAGGGAGCCAGACATTTTTGAGCAGGGGAATAACGTGTCCAAATGCATATATAAATAACACTAATCTGACAGCAGAGAATCAGCTAGTGAGGAAGTGATTATAGAAAAGAATCACTGGGAGCAGTGAGGAGACTGTTGAAATGCTGTGCTCAGCCGGCTTTCTGAAAACACCTTCTGTTCATCCACACCTATGTTCCTCCAGCTTTACCAAACATCTGCAGGGACAATTGAGAAACAACTGTAAGCATGCCGGGCTGGGGAGGGACAGAGGGACACCTCCTTGCTTCCTCTTACTCACTATATCTAACTTTCAATGCAATTTTTCAATTCTTAGTCATATTGCTGATGATCACTCCTTACGTTATAGCTAAGGAGATTGGCCTAGAAGATGGATGAAGCCTGAATCTGGCGGTTTAGCTGAGGTGCAGGGCAGAAGGGGACGACTTCTCCATCTGAGACCAGACAAGTTCATTTAATCATAGAAACATGAAGTAGAGGAACTCAGAATGTCAAAGAGAGGAATGACCTTAGAACATAGAATGTCAGAGCTGGGAGGGCCTTTAGAACCCAGGAGGTCAGAGCTGGGAGGGCCCTTAGAACCCAGGAGGTCAGAACTAGGAGGGCCCTTAGAACCCAGGAGGTCAGAGCTGGGAGGGCCCTTAGAACCCAGGAGGTCAGAGCTGGGAGGGCCCTTAGAACCCAGGAGGTCAGAGCTGGGAGGGCCCTTAGAACTCAGGAGGTCAGAGCCGGGAGGGCCCTTAGAACTCAGGAGGTCAGAGCTGGGAGGACGCTTAGAATCCAGGAGGTCAGAGCTGGGAGGGCCCTTAGAACTCAGGAGGTCAGAGCTGGGAGGACGCTTAGAATCCAGGAGGTTAGAGCTGGGAGGGCCCTTAGAACCCAGGATGTCAGAGCTGGGAGGACGCTTAAAACCCAGGGTGTCAGAGCTGGGAGGACCCTTAGAACCCAGGAGGTCAGAGCTGGGAGGGCCCCTAGAACCCAGGATGTCAGAGCTGGGAGGGCCCTTAGAATGCAGGAGGTCAGAGCTGGGAGGGCCCTTAGAACCCAGGAGGTCAGAGCTGGGAGGAATCTCAGAATAGAGAATGTCATACTTAGAACCCGAGTCTTCTTCATATCCAAACCCAGAACTGTCTCCACTTTCTCATTTTGACCCACCTATGACATAAATCCTACATGTTTCTGGGCTCCATGGCTTCACATGCATCACAAAGGTTCTGTCCCTTTCTCCCTCCCTCTCTCTACTGACCCATCTCTTCCAGCTTTGAAAGTGCAAATCCACGACCTTCTTTGATGTTATGACACCTCAGATCAATCAACATTACTTTGCCATGTCCCTGGTAAGGTCCCTGACTCAGCTCCCTCATATTTGTACTTGTTAGTTCCACAACGACCTCCCAGGAGCTGCTTTTGCGTGTATGGAGGCAGTGAGATAGAGTTGCAGGGGAGCTGTATTACTCTGGTTCCTAGATGACTCTTGGGCCATAAATAGCAGCCCTCTGAGACTATTTAAATGTCAGCACATCACCTGTAATGGGGGAGAATCTCCTGGCCCAGGAATTCTCCGTACTAACACATCACAGTCCAGGTCCTGTCTTCCTGCACGTGAATGCTGAAGGATATCACAATATATCTGTTCTAGTTTTCCTCAGTAGTTTTCGATGTAGAGGCGATACCACAAAAGGATCAGACGCACAAAATAATGGATCTTTATTCAGTTACTCTATGGAAGGAAGGTTTAAAGCCTGGACAGTGCTAGGAGAGGGCAGTGACAATCACCGAGGAGGGGTTACTGGACCTCCACTGCAAAGGTCTTCAGTCTAAAGCAATCTCACTGATGGTCCTTGGGAAAGGCCGCCCTTGGACTTGGCCCACTTGGGTGATAGTTCATCATTTTCTCTGTCAGTGAGTGAGATGGCTGGGTCCCAATTTCCTTTAGAGCAGGGCAAGCTTAATTATGTTCTATAATGAATTTAGTCCTTAGGTGGATGAAGGAAGGGGCAAAGGGGGATTAGAAGGCCCTTGAATCCATAATACCACAATGACCCAGCATCAAGTCATCCTGCCTTTGATTTCCAACACGACTTCATGGGCCATTTTTTAAAAACTAGGGATTCTATTGCCTTGTCTTTTGTGACCACAATCCCAGGTCCCTGAGTTGTATCTCTGTGTCTTATTAGCATTGCCATGAAAGAAGGGGCTGCTGAGCTGGGAGAGCAGGAAGGCAGGAGTTGTGTCAGTGGCTCCAAAAGAACAGGAATCACTCCCCGACCCGGGGCTATTTGAAGCCCTACGTAAGCCCTGTGTGTCTACGTTTTGTTCCTCTGGCTCTGTCTGTGTCCTCTCGGGAATTCTTATGGATTGGACTGTGCTAATGAGCTGCCTCAGGTGCAGGGTAGAAAACCCAGGAGAATTTATGCTGATGAATTTGTCACCAAGTCCCCGGCAGGTATCTCTGACAATAGCTCCCGATTTCTTCCCTGTTCTCTCAGAGAGAACTTTGTCAGCGATCACACCAGTCTGTGCTTTCCTGGGCTGTTCCTGCATTGTCTAAGAGAACTAAAATGATATCATCGTGTTAGAGTCAAGTTAGTGTGTCTGACTGTGGCTGATCAGACCCACATGAGCTCCTCTACAAGTTGGGCACAAATAGTCCCCATGAACATTTGGGGCATCATCTCTAACTTTGTACAGCTTGCGCTTCTTCTGAACTAATTTAATTCTGCTTCGTTCATAGAGCTCTGAAGAGAGCACGCCATGCTGGGCAGCCCCGTGCCCATTGGGCACAGGGTTTTGTACAGTCCATACGTGTGCACCCATTCCACGTACCAATGTGAGCAGAATCAGCCTAGCACAAGTTTTTGCACATTTTTTAGTGTTTTGGCTGCAGTAATCAGACAAGGGCTGGGTCAGCAGACAACTGAGAGGGCATCTTTTCTTTTTTCTTTTTTTTTTTTAAATAACTTTTTATTGACAGAACCCATGCCAGGGTAATTTTTTTACAGCATTATCCCTTGCATTCACTTCTGTTCCGATTTTTCCCGTCCCTCCCTCCACCCGCTCTCCCAGATGGCAAGCAGTCCTTTACATTAAAATAGGTTACAGTATATCCTAGATACAATATATGTGTGCAGAACCGAACAGTTCTCTTGTTGCACAGGGAGATTTGGATTCAGAAGGTATAAATAACCCGGGAAGAAAAACACAAATGCAAGCAGTTTATATTCATTTGAGGGCATCTTTTCTAGATTCTTCCTCATGCTTGGAGTTGAGCAGCATGACCCTTAAAAGGCTGCTGAGACAAGGGGGGGCTGCTGAATCCCCTCGCTGCTTCCGGTGAGAAGATGACCCTATGGCTCGGGTTGTCTGCATGCAGGACTGTGACAACAGCTCCCAGTACCCTCACCTGCTGCTTGTCACTTGCGCATTGCCATAAGACTTTGAGATAAGTAGAAATGATAAAATGGTTGGGAAGTTTTTTGATTCATGGGTAAATTGGATTAAGTAAGACAGGGTTGCATGAACTTGTCAACCTCCCTCTGTCTTCCAGAGTCATCACTGTCCAGTGGCAGAACAGAGTCAGGATGATTGGATGTTAGTAGTGTCCAGTATCTAAGCCCTGCACAACCCCTGTTTCTCCTGCCTTCGTGGCTTTTGGAACAAATTGTTCTCATCTCCCCATCCCTCCAAGGGAAATCTTCACATGCTGGGGTGTCAACTCCCCAACTCACCGTAGAGACCCCACAGTTATCTTCAACCTAATTTAGCCCATCTGCCCAATTCAATTTTTTCCAGGGACATTACTTTGGCTAGGTCTTTTCCTTTATGTGGACCTCAGTTTCTTTATTGGTAAAATGGGAGAGGGAATGTCTGATTATATGATCTTTAAGAGTTCCTTCTTCTCTGACATTCTATGTTCTAGCATTCCATATTCTATGCAGACCCTCAGGTCTGACTTTCTCTCCTTTAAGTTCCCTTCCATCTCTGTGATATCCTTAGGTCTAAGGCCCCATACAACTCTGATATTTTTCATTCTATGATTTCTGCATCGAGAGGTCATCCCTATGAAAGAGGAGCATGCATTAACTTGTTAAAGATGCTTGGAATAGAGGTTCTCTCCCAAGACGTGTTACAGCTTCAGGGAACCATAGGTAAGAGTTAGGTGGATCAGGTGGACACAAGATAGAAAGCAGCCTTCAGCAGGGCTCAGCAGCTCTTACCCTAGAGGGACTAGTCTTCCCCAAACACAGAACGGATGGAGTTCCAGGTCGGGAGTCGGGAAGATTTCTCTGTCTGAGTTCAGGTCTAGCCTCAGACATTTCCTAGCTGTGTGATCCTGGGCAAATCACTTAACCTGATTCCTCAGGTTTCCTCATCTGTAAAATAAGTTGGAGAAGGAAATGGCAAACACTCTAGTGTCTTTGCCAAAAGTCAAACGTGACTGAAAATTAACAACAATTTGAGATCTCTGCTGTCCTTAGTTTGCCAACAAACAGGAGAACAAGACACACAGTAGGCATTGAGATCTAACTCAGTTTCAATTGATCAAGGATGGACAGAAGCAGCTACACCCAAAGAAAGAACACTGGGAAATGAATATAAACTGCTTGCATTTTTGTTTTTCTTCCCGGGTTATTTCTACCTTCTGAATCCAGTTCTCCCTGTGCAACAAGAGAACTGTTCAGTTCTGCACACATATATTGTATCTAGGATATACTGAACCTATTCAACATGTAAAGGACTGCTTGCCATCTGGGGGAAGGGGTGGAGGGAGGGAGGGGAAAAATCGGAACAGAAGTGAATGCAAGAGATAATGTTGTAAAAAATTACCCTGGCATGGATTCTGTCAATAAAAAGTTATAATTATGAAAAAAATAATAAAATTTTAAAAACCCCACAATCCTTCTTATACCTTGTTCTTGTTGCTGTTTGGACCCATGGTTTCCTAAATGCAGAAGAATGGTGTGGAAATCCCTTCCATGAACTGATATCCTTGGAGACTGGTCTGTACCCGACTAACCTTAAAGTATAGGCAGGGACACCAAGAAACCCTTGATCCATAACCAGTAAATGGCAAAATCAGATTTGGAATTCAGGTCTTTCCAATTTCAAGGCCAGCTTTTTTTCTTCCTTTTTAAAAAATTTTGTTTGTTAGTGAGGCAACTGGGGTTAAGAGACTTCCCTAGGGTCACATAGTTAGTAAGTATTAGGTGTCCAAGACTGGATCTGAACTCAGGTCCTGCTGACTGTTCTATCTAGCTGCCCTCAGCTCTTTTTCTTCAATGAAAGTTGCTCTGAAATGATTTCTAGGATTTCTGCAAAGATTTACAGTTTGCAAAGCCTTTGCCATGAATTGTTTCACCTGATCTTACATTACTTACTTCATAATGTTGTTGCGGGAGAGGGCTTTGTAAATCTTAATGATCTTAAGAAATGTGAGCTGCTGCCAAAGGCCTCATTTCTCAAATATAGAGAGAAATGAGTCAGATTTATCAAAACACAAGTTTTTCTCCAACTAATAAATGGCCAAAGATAGAAACAGACAGTTTTCAGTCCTTAGTGATGAGGAACAGTCATATGGTGCTGGGGGACATGACTGAAGACCTCCTTCACTAAACCTGGAATAAGGAGGAGAAATATTTAAATCTTACCCCTAAGTCTTGCTAGCTGTGGGAACACAGACAGGGTAAGTCATTTAATCCCTGGGAGCTTCGGGTCCCTCATCTATAATATAGGGACAATAATCCCTCTAGCAGCCACCCACAGGCTGGGAGTCTCAAGTGAGACATAAAGCACTCAACATATTTTCAAGGCCTATATTAATGGCAGTTATTATTAATAAAACACTGCCTTAAGTTTGTCTCAGTCACTGGGAGAGAAGAGGTACTGTTTTAAGCTCTAATGACCTGAAAGTGTTCAAATAAATAAAGAGCTTTCTCATCAAAGATGTTTAAAGTTATCTGAAATTGTAAAAAACAAAAAAACAAAAGCCCCAAACTCTGAAAACAACTTAAGGGTCCAGTCATGGGACAGTAGTTTAAATGGTCAAGTCTTAGTGATGTGGAATTCCACAAGGCCTTGAAGTTTCTGGTTTGGGGCTGGATCTGTGATTTGTAACAGGAAAGGGAACTTCCAGTATGGAGACTCCTTCTGCCAAGACTACTCTCTACCGGTTCTTGTTAACTTTTTTTTTTTAATTTTTTTTTTCTTGTAACTTCTAATCTAGGAGAGCTGCCTCAGGTGCAGAGGGTCGGTGAGTTGCCCAGGACTTTGCTGAAAAGAAAACTCTAAATGGTTCTTGAATCTCCTCCAGCTCTAGGGATTTGATTCTGTGAACTTCCCTTATGTACACATGCCCTCCAACACAGAAGGTAATAATATCTCTCTCTTGAGGAGTCACAGAATAACAGCTGGCATTTCTGTAGCCCCTTGAGGTCTACAAAGTTCTTCCCATAGTCTTGTGAAGTAGGCACCACATTTTACAGAAGGGGAAACTGAGAGTTAAATGGATCAGGTGACTTAAAGGACCCTAAATTTAGAAATGGAAGGGACCTTAGAGTCATAGAGGCTAACCAGTTTATTTTACAGAAAAGGAAACTGAAACACACATAAAGTGACTTGCTCAAGATTCCACAGGTAATAAGAGTCACCTGGGGTTCAGCAGGTCTTTCCCCTGCACCAGCATGCTTTGGAGTCTTAGAGCAGGGAAGTACCTGAGGAAGGATTTAAACTAAGGATTTCTCCAAAATTTAAATCTAGTCTTTTTCCCCTACTACCCCACACATTTTCAAGATGGCCATAACTGAGAATTTCAGGCAGGAACAGATTTAGCTCTGATATCAGAAAATACTTCCCAAATAAGAAATAGCAGGACCCTGGAGGTCTTTAAGCTATCCTTATTTTGTTCCAATCGGTGTAAGTCATTCATCATAGAGCAGAGGCTTGATGACCATTTTTGAGGCATATTTGCAGGGGATTCCTTTGGGGTTTGAGTTGGACTGATGGCTGCTAAGGTCCCTTCTGATTTGAAATTTAGGGATTCTGTGATTTTCCAACTTAATTAATATGGTGCTTTTATTGTTGCTATTATTTAGTTATTGCAGTTATATTCGACTCTTCATGACCCAATTTGGGGTTTTCTAGACAGAGACTCTGGAGAAGTTTGCCATTTCCTTTTCCAGTTCATTTCACAGATGAGGAAACTGAGGCAAATAGGATTAAGTGACTTTACCCAGCATCACCCAGTTAACGTGGCTGAGGCTGGATTTGAACTCGGGTCATCCTGATTCGAGAATGGTGTTCTATCCTCTGCAGTATATGGTCTTTAGATAATAATAGTTGAGATTTACATGCACATTAAAGTCTGCAAAATACTTTTCATATATCATCTCATTCGAGGCTTGTAACAGTCCTGGGAAGTAGTGAAGCACTCAGGCAACGAGAATTTAAGCTTTTATTGCATGTCAAGCATGATGCTAAAATGTTGTGTCCTGCCCTCAAGGAGCTTACATTTTAATGAAGAAAGACAACATGGAAAGGGAGCTGACAAACGTGCTTCAGGGCTTGATGATGAAGCCCAAAAGCAATGCCAGAAGGGGAATGGATACTGTCCTGGGCTGTTCCCCAGAACAGAAACCCAAAGCCGCCATCCAGGAACTCACCAATGGGAGAAGGGATTGTGGTAGAGGGATGTTTCAGGGTGAGGACTTCAGGGAAAGATGCATATTCTAGGGTGGAGTGGTCACAAGCTCTGAAGGAAGTTCTTGAGGTTTGATGGTGGAGTCCAGAATCA
This sequence comes from Antechinus flavipes, assembly GCF_016432865.1. Taxonomy (NCBI): domain Eukaryota; kingdom Metazoa; phylum Chordata; class Mammalia; order Dasyuromorphia; family Dasyuridae; genus Antechinus; species Antechinus flavipes. Next base: position 586,363,873 of record NC_067400.1, read on the forward strand.
GGAGAGCCAAGATGGGAAAACCTATTTCGTATATCATTGCTCCTGGAGAAGGAGATTAGTTTTATTCTTTGTAGCTGTAGTCCCTGGCACCTAGTATAATACCTGATTTATTGATTGATTAATTGATCATTATCCCCATTTGACAGATGTGAAAACTGAAGTCTAAAAATCTGAGTGACTTGCTCATATTCATACATCTAGTTGATCCCAGATACAGCCAAAGTTACGACACACATTGGACAAAACTGCCTCGATCATCTTTTTCCTGAGCCTGGTAGTTTATGCTCTGACAATCATTAACTCAAATGTCAACATGCCTAAAGTGAGATTACTTGGTTTTATGGATGTTTTGTATTAAGTATAATAAATCATCACCAAAAATTCCCTAAGTCTAATAATGGTTTTTTTTATGACGCTGATATGTTATTTATTACTTCCTATGGGCTTTAGTCTGCCTGGATATCATGTTGGGTTTTGAATAAATTAAGCAAATTAGAAAATAGAAAGAAGAGAAATATTGGGTCAGCCTTGACTTCCGGACGTGCCTTTCTAGGGAGATAAATTCCACGATGACTAATAGCAATGAGTGAAGTCAAGAGATAAATTCAAATTCTGCTATTGTGGCAGAAAACCGTAACTCAGTGTTAACTCTTAGCAAAATTCCTTTCCTTCCCTAGAACTCAGGGATGTCCTGTTGTGTAAAGTGATGAGGTTGTACCATATAACTTCTAAGAACTCTGTCAATTCTATGTTTTAGGACTGTCTAGATATGACACTGTATGTTCTAAAGTCCTCGGCTCAAACATACTATGTTCTAACATTTATGCCCTAAGCTCTTTTCCAGCTCTGACATTCTGTATTCTAGGATTCTTTCTAACTTGAATATCTGAATTCTAAGACCTTTCCAGCTTTGATATTTTTGTGTTTTTAAATCTCTTCTGAGGTCTCTTCAGCTTAAATATTCCGCGTTCTAAAGTCCCTTTCAGCTCTAATATTCTATGTTCTAGGGTCCTTTCCAGCTCAAATATTTGTTTTTAAGAGCCTTTTATCTTTGATATTCTATATTCTTAAATCTCAACCAGTTCAGACACTCTATGTTCTAAAGTCCCTTTCAGTTCAAATATTCAATATTCTAAAAGCCCTTTTAGCTCTAACATTCTATATTCTAAAGTCCCTTTTAGCTTTGACATTGCACGTTCCAGGGTCCTTTCCAACTCTAATACCTGTTTTCTGAGACCTATCCAACTTTGATATTCTACATTCTGAAATATCTCCCAATTTAGATATTTTATATTCTAAAATCCCTTTTAGCTTTGACAGTCTATGTTCTAGGTCCTTTCTAGCTCTAATGTTTGTGTTCTGAGGTCCCTTTCAATTCTGATATTCTATATTCTTAAATCTCTCCCAGATTGGACATTCTATGTTATAAAGGCCTTCCCAGTTTAGAACACATTTTGAGTTCTAAGGTCTCTTCCAGTTCTAACATTCTGTTTTCTTGAAATCCTCCCCAACTCTGACATTTTTTCTTTCAAATAGTCTTCTAATTTTAACATTTTAGGTTCTGAGGTCCTATCTTACTCTGTCATTCCAACAGAAAAAAATTATTCCTTATGTCTGAAATATACTCCTCCTCTTTTTTTCTTGTCCTTCAAGTTCAGCTCAGAAAATATCCCTGAAGAAGTCATCTCAGATTTTCTCTTGATAATTTTTGTGTACCTCTCTAATGCATTTATAGTGTGATATAATTGAATGATCTCTCTTGTCTAATTTATTCTGCCTAAACTTTATATCTACACCAGGGTGTAGATGTGCACACATTCTTTTCCAATAAAATATAAATTTCTTGAGGATAGAACTTAATTCATTTTTGTTTTTTTTTATTTCCAATATCTAACAAGGTGACTGGCACAAAGTAGGTGCTTAATAAATGCTGTTGGGACTGAAAAGAGGAAAATGACAAATGTTGTACACTAACGCATAGATGGTTTCAGCCATTCTAGAAATCAATTGGGAAGGATTCCTAGAAACTGGCCAAACTCTGCATACCCTGTGACTCAGATATACCACTGTTAAACCTAAACCTGAAAAAATCAAAGAAGGAAAGCATCTATATATATAAAATTATTTATGTCAATTTGTTGTAATAAGCAAAATGGAAAACCAAGAGGTTATCTTCCTATTGAAGAATGACAAACCAAGTAATGTAATATGAATATAATAGAGTACTATGGTTCCATAAAATAGGACAAGAGGGATAGTTTCTTTTTTTCTAAATTATTTCTATTTATTTTTATTTTTTAAATTAAAACTTTTTTTTCAAAACATATGGATGGAATAATTTTTCAACATTAACGCCTGGTCTGGCGAGACTTACATGAACTGATGCTAAGTGAAATGAGCGGAACCAGGAGATCATTATACACTTTGACAACGATATTGTATGAGGACATATTTTGATGGAAGTGGATTTCTTTGACAAAGAGACCTAAGTTTCAATTGATAAATGACGGACATAAGCAGCTACACCCAAAGAACGAACACTGGGAAACAAATGTGAACTATCTGCATTTTAGTTTTTCTTCCCGGGTTATTTATACCTTCTGAATCCAATTCTCCCTATGCAACAAGAGAACTGTTCGGTTCTGCAAACATATATTGTATCTAGAATATACTGCAACATATCCAACATATAAAGGACTGCTTGCCATCTAGGGGAGGGGGTGGAGAGAGGGAGGGGGAAAAAATCGGAAAAGAAACGAGTGCAAGGAATAATGTTGTCATTATAAAGTAATCATTAAATTAAAATAAATAAATAAATAAATAAAAATTTAAAAAAAATGTATTAAGGATCAGACACCAAGCTTGCTCCAGAAAAAAACAAACAAACAAACAAAACAAAACAAACAAACAAAAAAAAAAAACATTAACGCCTGCAAGACTTTGTGTTCCAATTTCTGCCCTTTCCCCCCACCCCCTCCTCTAGATGGTAAGTAATTCAATATATGTTAAACATAGTAAACATATATTAAATCCAATATATGCATATGTATTTATACCATTATCTTGCTGCACAAGAAAAATCAAGTCAGACAGGAAAAAAATGAGAAAGGAAATAAAATGCAAGCAGACAACAACAAAAAGAGTGAAAATGCTATGTTGTGGTCCACACTCTGTTCCCACAATCCACTCTCTGGATATAGATGTCTCTCTTCATCACAAGATCATTGGAGTTGGCCTGAATCATCTCATTGTTGAAGAGAGCTACATCCATCAGAATTGATCATTGTTAATCTTGTTGCGGTATATAATGATCTCCTGGTCCTACTCATTTCCCTCAGCATCAGTTCATGTAAGTCTCTCCAAGCCTCTTTGAAATCATTCTGCTGGTCATTTCTTATAGAACAGTTATATTCCATAACATTCATATATCATAATTTATTCAACCATTCTCCAGCTGATGGGCATCCACTCAGTTTCCAGTTTCTAGTCACTACAAAAGGGGCTACTACAAACATTTTTACATATGTGGGTTCCTTTCCCTCCTTTATGATCTCTTTGGGATATAATTCCAGTAGAAACACTGCTGGATCAAAGGGTATGCATAGTTTGATAACTTTTTGAGCATAGTTCCAAATTGCTCTTCAGAATGTTGGATTCATTCACAACTCCACCAACAATGTATCAATGTTTCACTTTTCCCACATCCCCTCCAACATTCATCATGATCTTTTCCTGTCATCTTAGCCAATCTGACAGGTATGTAGTGGTATCTCAGAGTTGTCTTAATTTGAATCTTTCTGATCAATAGGGATTTGGAGCAATTTTTCATATGACTAGGAAAAGTTTCAATTTCTTCATCTGAAAATTGCTTGTTCATGTCCTTTGACCATTTATCAATTGGAGAATGGCTTGGTTTCTTAGAAATTTGAGTCAATTCTCTGTATATTTTGGAAATGAGGCCTTTATCAAAACCTTTGAATGTAAAAATGTTTTCCCAATTTATTGCTAGCCTGCTAATCTTGTCTGCATTAGTTTTGTTTGTACAAAAGCTTTTAAACTTAATATAATCAAAATTATCTATTTTGTGATTAATAATGATCTCTAGTTCTTCTTTGGTCACAAATTCCTTCTTCCTCCACAGATCTGAGAGGTAAACTATCCTATGTTCCTCTAATTTATTTATAATCTCATTCTTTATGCCTAGATCATGAACCATTTGACCTTATCTTGGTGTACGGTATTAAATGTGGGTCTATTCCTACTTTTTGCCATATTAATTTCCAATTTTCCCAGCAGTTTTTGTCAAATAGTGAATTCTTATCCCTAAAGGTATAGAGTCTTTGGGTTTGTCAAACCCTAGATTGTTATAGTTATTAACTATTATGTACTGTGAACCTAAGCTATTCCACTGATCAACTTCTCTATTTCTTAGCCAGTACCAAATGGTTTTTATGACCACTGCTTTATAATATAGTTTTAGATCTGGTACAGCTAGGCCACCTTCATTTGCTTTTTTCTTCATTAATTCCTTTGAAATTTTTGACCTTTTATTCTTCCAGATGAATTTTGTTGTTATTTTTTCTAGGTCAGTAAACTATTTTCTTGGGAGTCTGATTGGTATAGCACTACATAAATAGATTAGTTTAGGAAATATTGTCATCTTTATTATATTCGCTTGACCTATCCAAGAGCACTTGATATTTTCCCACTTGTTTAGATCTGACTTTATTTGTATGGAAAATGTTTTGTAGTTTTGCTCATATAGTTTTTGACTTTCCCTTGGCAGATAGATTCCCAAATAGTTAATACTAATGCTGATCATTTCTTATAGAACAATAATATTCCATAACATTCATATACTATAACTCACTCAGTCATTCTCCAACTGATGGGCATCCATTCAGTTTCCAGTTTTTTGTCACTTCAAAAAGGGCTGCCACAAACATTTTTGCCCATGTGGGCAAGGGGGATAGTTTCAAAGGAAACTGGAAAGGACTCTATATAATGCAGAGAGAAGCTAGCAGACCTAGGAGAACAATTTATGCAATGATAGCAATATTACAGAGAAAAACAACTTTGATTCCGACCAACATAATGAAAAATCATCAGTTCAAAAGTACAAAGATAAATCTCCTGACAGAGAGGTAATGAACTTAAAATGAAGAAAGAGACATATTTTGTCTAGACTTAGCTAATGTGAGAATTTGTTTTGCTGGAAAATGCAGCTATGGATTTTTTTTTCATTTAAATTAAATTAATTTATTGAAATAAATTTTTAAATTTAAAAAAGTTTTTAAAAATTGGTCAGTGGACGGGGGGCTTGAAAGAGTATAAAGAACAGATAATTTTTAAATGCCCATTACTTGAAAAAACCCTAAAAATAAACATTGGATGATTAATTGATTTTAGGAACTTAATAAATGTTGACTTGAACTATTAAGTAGAATGGAAATATATAGAGATATAAATATAGAAATATTTTGAGTTTGATCTTATGATAGACCCCAACACTGGAACTGGGCAGTAGGCTGAGTTCTCCCAAAGGGTCATATGAATAGATTAAATCCCAGGTATACATTAATAACCCCATCCCAACCCAAAATGCCTTCCCTTGTGCAAATGCCTTGTACAAGGTATTTATTCTTCCTCCCACACCCAATACTTTCACATTGAGGATTTTATTAGTTTCTCAGAGTGGTCTGTGGGGTCGGTAGGACCGACACATCCCCATTTCAAATATGGAGAAGCTGTAGTCCAGACCGGTGGCTTGGCCAGTTCCTACTGGGGGACTAGGAGTCAAGTCTCCTGACTTGCAGCCTGATGCCCTTTCCCCTCAGAACCTGCCAGCTGTGTCCAAAGTTGACATATTTGTGAGCTGACAGCTCAGAGGAAAGTTACCACAGGGCTGCATGCTGACTAGCCTATGACTTCATCCCAGGAGCAGTGAAAGGCTCTGTAAGAAAGAGATGAGGGAGAAAAAAATGCACCCTGAATAAAAGAACAGGGATCAAGTCTGGCTGACTCATGGAAGCCTTTTCACTTTATAAGGACATATCGGGGCCATTGGGCCAATCATTTCCTAAAGCTCCTGTCTCACCTTTTGTCAAAGCTCATCATTTGATTTCTGGGAATTAAGCAAGCCATCCCCACCCTCAGCCCCCTTTCCCAGCCACCCCCAGCCTCCTTTCTACAATACAATCTGAGAGGCAGATTCTTTCTGTGCTTTCATTTCTTTGTCTGTGAAGTATAATCTTCCAGGGACATTACTTTGGCTAGGTCTTTTCCTTTACGTGGACCTCAGTTTCCTTATCTGTAAAATGGGAGAGGGAATGTCTGATTATATGATCTTTAAGAGTTCCTTCTTCTCTGACATTCTATGTTCTATGCAGATCCTCAGGACTGACTTTCTCTCCTTTAAGTTCCCTTCCATCTCTGTGATATCCTTAGTTCTAAGGCCCCATCCAACTCTGATATTTTTCATTCTATGATTTCTGCATCAAGAGGTCATACCTATGAAAGAGGAGCATGCATTAACTTGTTAAAGATGCTTGGAATAGAGGTTCTCTCCAAAGCAAACTCATTTACCAATTAATCAATGACAACTAACCAGAAGAGTAATTTATTCATTTATAATGAGACAACTAACAAGAAAACAGATATTGATCATTTACACAGAACAGATATGCCCTTCCTCAGAATACATTCATTCAGGAGTCCAAATGACAGAATGTGAACAAGGTCCAGCAAGCTGTGATAGCCTGATGAATTCTCTCCTCCCCCCCTTCCCGCAGATTTAAAAAATTTATCTTTTATTTTAAATATTTTATTTACTCCCCTAAATATTTCCCAATTGCTTGTAAAACTTTTAAAACCTCTTTTTAAAATTGAGTTTTAAATGATCTCTCTGCTGATATTTTTAAAGATCCAATACTGATTGTATAGAATGAGAATATTTTCTTTTCTTTGACACGTTGACAAAAGAAGCACAAAGAAATGACTGAATAAATAATTATCTTCATATAATGGAATATTATTGTTCTATAAAAAATAATGAACAAGCTGATTTTAGAAAAGCCTGGAAAGATTTACATGAACTGATGCTGACCGAAACAAGCAGAACCAAAAATACATTGTATACAATAACAGCAAGAATGTGTGATGATGAACTATGAAAGACTTGGTTTTTTTCAGTGGTTTAATGATGATTGGAAGCAATTCCAATAAAATTTGGATAGAAAATACCATCTGCATCCAGAGAGGGAGCCATGGAGACTGAATATAAATCAACACATGGTATGTTCACTTCTCTTTGACTTTTTCATGTTTTTTTTTCTCTTGTGATTTTTTCCCCTTTTGTTCTGATTTTCCTCTCCCAACATGATTCAAAAAGAAATGTGTATTTAAAAATTAGTGAAAAAAACTTTTTAATTTTTTAAAAATTAAAAAAATTAATGTACATGTATAACTAGAAGAAAAGAAAACAAAAAAAAAAAAAAAAAAAAAGAAACACATTGAACCAAAGATTTACTCTCTGGTTCTTTTTCTAAACCCCACACAAACCACATTTGCATCTATTATACATACTTTACAATTTCTAAGATTACAGTTTATCTTGTGTTAATTACAAATTTGTCCATCAGAGAAGTAGATAAGGCCATTTAATGATAGGCAGAAGTAATTGATAGCTTGCATGATCTACTAGTAGTCATGCAGTATCAAAGAGGAAGCACCCAGCACAAGAGTGGATCCTTAAAGAGGATTTATAGGTGGACATGGACAGGGAAGTACTCAGAAGAAGGCATGGATATACCACAATGCACCCACATGCCCCTGGGGATAGCTAATGTTTCTGTAGAGACAGCCTCAGTGGCTCAGTGGCTCAGTGTACCGACTGGAGTCTGGAGTCAGGAAGTTCAAATTCAGCTTCACATACCCAGTAGCCAATTGGAGAAGGAAATAACAAACCACTCCAGTATATTTGCCAAGAAAACCCCACCAGAGTCATGAAGAGTCAGACATGATTAAACAACAATATTTATATTGTGCCTTGAGGTTTGTAAAGTATTATCTCATTTGATCCTCATAACCCTGGGAGGTAAGTACTATTCTTATCCCCATTTTACAGATGAGGAAACGAAGACTGACAGAAGTTATGTGAGTTGCCCAGCAGTAAATATCTGAGGCAGGATTCAGACTCAGGTTTTCCTGACTCAGATCTAGTGCTCTATTCACTGCACCATCTAGTTGCTTCTTATCAACAGATTATTCAGCATTGTGTGCTGCTGTGATTAACCCTCACCTTAGTAGAATTTGTCATTTCAGCAAGAGAAATGGGTGCTATTGCCCATGGGGTAATCAGAGTTCCAGTCTGGGTGATGCTAAAATACTATGGGAATCCAGAGGAGGGATGTCTGGGAAGTGCTCTCCTAAGGAGCAAGTAGGTAGCACAGTGGATAGAGCACCAGTCCTGAAGTCAGGAGGATCTGAATTCAAATCTGGCCTCAGACACTTATTAGCTATGTGATCCTGAGCAAGTCATTTAACCCTGCTTGTCCAAAAAAAAAAAAAAAATATATATATATATATCTTTTAAAAAAAAGTATCTACTTTTCAGTTTAATTTGCATCATTGGCATTTTCTCTACCACATTCTCAATTCTAAACAATCCATAAAACAACCAATCAAGTCTTGATTCTGAGGTGTAAATGCTCACATTGAAAACTGAACAGCAGTGATGAAGAGAGCCATCTACTCCCAGAGAGAGAAGCGTGGGAACATAGCATGGAACACAATTTAGCGTTTTCACTCTCTCTGTTGTTATTTGCTTGCATTTTGTTTTCTTTCTCAGTTTTTCTTTTCTTTCCTTCTTGATCTGATTTTTCTTGGGCAGCAAGATAATTGTGTAACTATATATACCTATATTGGATTTAACATGTATTTCAACATATGTAACATGTATTGGACTACCTGACAGGTAGGGGATGGGCTGGGGGGAAGGAGGGGAAAATCTGGAACACAAGGTTTTGCAAGGGTCAGTGTTGGAAAAATCACCCATGCATATGTTTTGTAAATAAATTAAAAAAAAAAAAGAATTATCTAAGGTCAACATGAACAAAGGTCTCAATAATCCCCAAAGAATCTTTCTTTGACAAAATATTTTAAAAACATTTTGGCCATGATTTATCTAAGGGTAAGTTTTGTCCGTACCACAATTGATATAATTACAATGTAGTAAGTTTTAAAATGGACAAAAAGAAATAAATTTTTAACATCTAAAAAAAAAAAAAGAAGAAAATTTAACAGTCTGGCTGGGTGGAAGCTAGCTAGGTCCAAGCTCATTGTGGACTGAAGTGGTCAGAAAAGGCATTCTAGAATGATGAGATTGTCTCATCATTCTAGAATGCCTTGATAGCTGGGTTGAGCTTGAAGGATGATGGGTCTTAAATAAGCAGAGGAAAGGATGGTGAGCATTCTTTGGGCCGTCCAGTCTAACTGTTAGCAGAACAGAAATCCTCTCTATAGGATGGCCACTCAGTCCATGACTAAAAACTTGCTTTTTTGCTGAAGCAATTGAAGTGACTTGTCCAGGGTCACACAGCTAGGGAGAGTTAAATCTGAGATGAGATTTGAACTCAATTCCTCCTGACTTCAGGGCTGGTGCTCTACCCACTGCACCCACCTAGTGCTCAGGTTGAAGACGTTCAAAGAAGGCAGAACCTACTATGTCCCAAAGTAGCTGGTTCCATTTATGTATACCTGCCCTGGTAAGGAAGAGTTAGTTTCCTTATGCCCAGTGCCTAAATTTGCTTCTCTGTCCCTCGACCTATTGTTCCAGTAGCTCTGCTCTCTAAAATCCAGCAGCCCAAGACTAAGTTCTCTCAAAACATCTCTCATGCCCCTGCCGAGTCTTTTCTTCTTGACGCTTTGATTTCATCAGCCACTCTCTCTATGATATGGGCTTTGATATTCAGGATTCTTCCACCAAATATTCTTCAACATTACCCAATGCCCTTCCCAAACTTTGTCATTAAAAACTGGCTTAATATTGTAGATGGGGTCAGACCAGGGCAGGGACCAATGAGATTAATGTTTCCTCATTCCTGTAAGCCATGATTCTCTTAATAATAAACCAATTATTATATTTCTATTATTTAAGATTAGATTGATTTTAAGATTAAAGTATAAAATGCTTCATAAACCTTGAAAAAAAAACCCAACTATACACATGCCTTAGCAAATACAACAGCTGTAATTTTATCAGATAAAAAAAATGAGACTCAGAGCTAAGGTTACGCAACTATTTATTTGTTTGTTTATTGTACCATGATTGTTTGTTGAATTTATTATTGTGGTAGTGATGTTGTATAATGTGTAGTTCCAACCAGTTCCTTCATTGATAGTTAAATTTTTAGTGTGAGCATTTACAGCTTTTTTGTTATTCAGTTATTTTTCAGTCCTGTCTGACTTTGCGTGACTCCATTGGGTGTTTTCTTGGCAAAGATATTGGAGTAATTTGCCATTTCCTTCCCCAGCTCATTTCACAGATAAGAAAACTGAAGCAAACAGGAGTAAATGACTTGTCCAGAGTAACTAGTAAGTGTGTGAGGCAGGATTTGAATTCAGGAAGAGAAATCTTCCTAAATCTAAATCCAGTGCTCTATCCACTGTTTTGGTAATCAGTAAATGCTAAAAACTGGTGCTTGATATATTGTTTCATTGATTGACTAGACTTAAGAAAGCGATAGAGAAAATGACAATAATCAAGATTAAACTTAAACATGTAAAATGTACTGTTTCCCCACTAAAGAGCTGATTATTAAACATTTATCACCAGCATATTCCTGATAGCATGAAAAAAATAAAGTGGTTTTCTCATAGCAATCCTTTGAGATAAGTAGGATGAATATATTACACCCATTCTATGGATGAGGAAACTAAAGATTAAAGAGAAAGTAATTTGCCTATGGCTGTATAGCTACTATGTGACCAAACTGGAACTCAGATTTTCTAACTCCAAACCCCATTACTCTTTCTTTTTTATTTTAATTTTTTGCTGTATCAGTCTGTCTCCAATAACAACAGCAACAAAAGCAACAACAATGACTATGTTACCCACATTAACTAGAGACTTAATTTGTATCCAGTGATAAAATGAGATAAATAAATGGACAAACACCATGTTCAGCAGCCTCTATACTGAAGCTGAGATGGGGGTGATCTTGTCCCACTCAGTTCTAGAGCAAATATTACAACCCTTGACTTTATGGATCGCAGCACAATGTAAGCTTCTGGAGGGCAGGGTCTTTTTTTCTTTTTTTTCTTCATCCCTCTACTTCTTCCCACATGCACAAAGTACTTAAATGTTTGTTGAATCCCATATGATGAGGCTCAGAGAGGTAGCTTGCCCAAATTCAAACCAATTATTTATTTTCCAGTAAATAAAAGCTCAGATAATTCCATTGGCAACCCTTTTTTTTTGGCTTTGAATCGTAGACTTTAATCTTATGCCATTGCCTGCAATGCAACCAGATCTATCTAAAGACGGAGGTGGCTATCAGAGATGTCATCATGGTAAATAGGCTCCTCCTGGTGATAAAGGAATAAAAATATAAACACTTTTCTGTTTTGCTTTCCTATCTCTGCCCTGACATAACACCGAAAGGAGATTGTAATTTCCGAGGAAGCTTGTCAGTCTTGACCCACAGCTCACCTGATCTTTGGCGCTCCTCACCCTCACAGGTGCTCCTCTCTCTTCTGCTCACCAATCCTACTTACTTACTGACTTATTTAGCTATCACTTCTGGTTATTTATTTACTTTTTAGCTGGGAGGAAACCCTAAGGCTGGTGCCCTTTGACCAGAGCCAAATTTTCACCTGCATTATTCCCACACCTTTTCCACATCCTTGTACAAATAGGTCTTGGAATGATAGCTGACGTAACAGGAAGTCCTAAGACTATCTTCTATTCTTCATAGAAAATCATAGACTTAGAGTCAAAAGAGACCATAACAGCTATAGAAGCCATACATGAAGCAGCTAGATGGAACAGTGGATGGAACACCAGCCCTGAAGTCAGGAGGACTTGAGTTAAAATATGGCCTCAGACACTTAATACTTAGCTGTGTGACCCTGAGCAAGTCACTTGATCCCAATTGCCTCAGCAAAAATAAAAATAAATATGTAGATATATGTAAATATAAATATGTAAAAATAAATATATAATAAATATGAAGCCCCTTTATTTTATAGAAGAGGAAGATTAGGCTCAGTAATACTAAATAATTTGTCCACCATCACACAAATAGTAAGTGTCAAGATGAGATTTGAACCTAAGTGCTCTGAATATTTCTTCTGTACTTCCTCCCCCTGCTAAACTATAATTTCTATGAAAATAGGATCTTTGTCATTTAAACTCTATATCTTTTCCAACCCTGAACATCATGCTTTTGTACACAGTAGGAGTTTAATGTATGCTGGTTGAATTCTCACTATACCATAGGATCCTCCTTGCCCCAAATGTTTATAGATATTAGGGCTGAAAGGGACCTTAGAATGGAGAGTATTAGAACTAGTTAGTATGGATATGTATGAGTATAGGAAAAAGGTATACAACTTAGAATTTGAAATGCCAGAAGTGAGGAGGGGTGTTTAGAATATTAAATAAAATAACAAGAATTTATTAAACACTAACTTTGAGTCAGGGACTGTGCACAGTCATCTCTGGTGATATTAAAAAAAATCAAAAACACTCTCCCTATCCTCTAGAAGCATAACTTTGGGGGGCAGGAATAGGAGACAGGACAACAAGCACATCATTAAATATATAAACTATATGAACAAAAGTAATTTTAAGTCTAAGAAAGTCCTCCTACAGAAGGTGGAATTGAGCTGAGTATTGAACTATGTTAAAAAAAAAAAAAAACTGAAGAGGCGTTATGTACAAACCCTTTGATCCAGCAGTGTCTCTGCTGGGCCTCTATCCCAAAGAGATCATAAAAAAGGGGGAAAATATTTATAATAGGTCTTTTTGTGGTGGCAATTGAGGTAATGGCCATCAATTGGGGAATGGCTGAACGGGATGTGATAAATGAATGCGATGGAATACTATTGTGCTGTAAGAAACAATCAGCAGGGTAAACTGATGCTAAGTGAAGTGAGCAGATCCAAGAGAACATTGTGCATAGTAAGAGCAATGGTGGTTGATATTCAACTATAATAAACTAAGCTCTTTTCAGCAATACGATGATACAAAATATGTTTAAAATGATTGTACATGTATAACCTATATCAGAGGGAAGGGAGAAAAAATTGGAACTCAAAATCTTACAAAAAATGAATGTTGAAAATTATCTTTATATGTTCTTGGAAAATAAAGTTATTATTCATTGGGAAGAATTACCCCATCATAAAAAGAAATCGGTGATCTAAGACAATTTGTGATGGAAAGCCATCCATATTCAGGGAAAGAACTGATGTAGTCTGAATGCAGATTGAAGCATACTATTTTCACTTAAAATTTTTTTTTTGTTCTTGTGGCTTTTCCCTTTTGTTCTGATTCTTCTTTCACAGCATGACTAATATGGAAATATATTTAACATGATTGTACATGTATAGACTATATTGGATTGCTTGTTGTTTTTGGAGAGGAGGGAAGGAGAAAAATTGGAACTCAAAATCTTACAAAAATGAACATTTAAAACTATCTTTACATGTATTTGGAAAAATAAAATACTATTAAGTACAAAAAACCCCAACAACAACAACAACAACAAAAGAAAATTAAGAGGCGATTAAAGAGGGATAGCTAATGCAAAGGTAGGGGATATGACGATGTAGTGTTGTGTTCCAGGAATAACAAGTAGGCCAGAATGGCTGAGTTGTAGAATATTGAATGGGGAATTAAATGAAAGAAGATTAGAAAAGTAGGCAAGGGCTGGATTGTGAAAGCCTTTAAAAGCCAGGAGACTTCATTTTTGTTCCTGAACATAACAGAGAGCCAATGGCGTTGGTTGAGCAGGAGAGGTGACATGGCCTAATTTATACTTTAAGAAAAATCCCCTTGGCAGTTACATGGTGGATACAAATTGGTTGGAAAGAGACCTGAGGCAAGGAGACCAAACCAAATACCATACTGGCAGATGTGAGGTGATGAGAGCTTGAACTAGATGTGAATGGAGAGAAGCAGAGACATGAACAGATATTGTGAAGATAGAAATGTTGGCCGGGTGGCGCAAATGAAAGTAAAAATTGGAGGATGACATAGAGGTCATAGCTCTATGTCAGAGGATGACATAGCTTGACTGATCGGAAGATAATGATACCTTGGACAGCAATAGGGAAGTTGGGGAAGGAAAGGTTTAGGGAGAAGCAGAAAATTATGAGTTCAGTTTGGAAAATGTTGAATTTGAGATGACTGGGGGACATCCAATGTGAGATATCAGAAAAGTGCTTGGTGATATGGGGACCAGAGCTACTAGATATCGATATCTAGAAGCCATTTACATTGAGATGATCATCGAGCTTATGAAGAAGTATAGAGTGAGAAGAGAAGGAGACCCAGAGAGACATCTGTGATTAGAGGGATCTGGAAGATGATCCTGCAAAGGAGACAAAGAACAAGAAGAGAACAATATTAGTTTTTCTCTTCCTCTTTTTTTTTTCCCCCTGAGGCAATTGAGATTAAGTAACTTGCCCAAGGTCACACATCTAAGAAGTGTTAAGTGTCTGAGGCCCCATTTGAACTCAGGTCCTCCTGACTTCAGGGCTGATGCTCTATCCACTGTGCCACCTAGCTGCTCCAGTCTTCCTTTTATTTTTTAAAATAATAAAATCTTTTTATTTTCAAAATACATGCAAAAATAGTTTTCAACATTGACCCTTGCAAAACCTTGTGTTCCAAAGTTTTCTTCCTCCTCTTCTTCCTTCTTCCCTCCCTCAGACAGCAAGGTTAAATGTGTGCAATTCTTCTATGCATATTTCTACATTTATCATGCTGCACAAGAAAAATCAGATCAAAAGGGAAGACAATGAGAAAGTAAAAAAAAAAAACCCAAGCAAACAAACAAACAAACAAAAAAACAAAAAAGGTGAAAATATTACCTTGCTGTGCTCCACATTCACACCCTATAGTCCTCCCTCTGCTCCATCACAGATTTATTGGAACTGGCCTGAATCACCTCACTTTTTAAAAATAACTTTTTATTGACAGAACATATGCCTGAGTAATTTTTTACAACATTATCCCTTGCACTCACTTCTGTTCAGACTTTTCCCTTCCCTTCCTCTACCTCCTCCCCTACATGGCAAGCAATCTCATACATGTTAAATATGTTAAAGTATATCTTAGACACAATATATGTTTGCAGAACCAAACAGTTCTCTTGTTACACAGGAAGAATTGGATTCAGAAGGTAGAAATAACCTGGGAAGAAAAACAAAAATGTAAGTAGTCCACATTCATTTCCCAGTGTTCCTTCTCTAGGTGTAGCTGATTCTGTCCATCACTGATCAATTGGAAATGAACTGGATCTTCTCTTTGTTGAAGAAATCCACTTCCATCAGAATACATCCTCATACAGCATTGTTGTTGAAGTGTATAATGGTCTCCTGGTTCTGCTCATTTCACTCAGCATCAGTTCATGTCAGTCTCTCCAGGTCTTTCTGAAATCATCCTGCTGGTCATTTCTTACAGAACAGTAATATTTCATAACATTCATATATCACAATTTACTCAACCATTCTCCAATTGATGGGCATCCATTCATTTTCCAGTTTCTAGCCACTACAAACATGGCTGCCACAAACATTTTGGCACACGCAGGTCCCTTTCCCTTCTTTAGTATTTCTTTGGGATATAAGCCCAGAAGTAACACTGCTGGATCAAAGAGTATGCACAGTTTGATAACTTTTTGAGCATAGTTCTAAATCACTCTCCAGAATGGTTGGATTCATTCACAACTCCACCAACAATGCATCAGTGTCCCAATTTTCCCGCATCCCCTCCAACATTCATCATTATTTTTTCCTGTCATCTTAGCCAATCTGACGGGTGTATAGTGGTATCTCAGAGTTGTCTTAATTTGCATTTCTCTGATCAATAGTGATTTGGAACACTTTCATATGAGTGGAAAGAGTTTCAATTTCATCATCTGAAAATATTATTGTTCTGTAAGAAATGACCAGCAGGATGAATACAGAGAGGTTTGGAAAAACTTACATGAACTGATTTGACCATTTATCAATTGGGGAATGGCTTGATTTCTTATAAATTGATTCAATTCTCTATATATTTTGGAAATGAGACCTTTACCAGAACTTTTAACTGTAAAAATGTTTTCCCGGTTTGTTGCTTCCCTTCTAATCTTGTCTGCATTATTTTTGTTTGTACAAAGGCTTTTTAATTTGATATAATCAACAATTTCTATTTTGTGATCAATAATGATCTCGCGTTCTTCTTTGGTCACAAATTCCTTCCTTCTCCACAAGTCTGAGAGGTAAACTATCCTATGTTCTTCTAATTTGTTTATAATCTCATTCTTTATGCCTAAATCATGGATCCATTGTGATCTTATCTTGGTATATGGTGTTAAGCGTGGGTCCATGCTTAATTTCTGCCATACTAATTTCCAGTTTTCCCAGCAATTTTTGTCAAATAATGAATTCTTATCCCAAAAGTTGGGATCTTTGGGTTTGTCAAACACTCGATTGCTATAGTTATTGACTATGTTGTCCTGTGAACCTAACCTGTTTCACTGATCAACTAATCTATTTCTTAGCCAAAGCAAATGATTTTGGTGACCACTGTTTTATAATATAGTTTTAGATCTGGTACAGCTAGGCCACCTTCATTGAATCCTCATTGTGGCAGAGTTGAGTCCATCAAAGTTGATCATCACATAATCTTCATGTTGATGTTTGCAATGATCTCCTGGTCCTGTCATTTCACTCAGCATCAGTTCCTAAGTCTCTCAAGGCCTCTCTGAAACCATCCTGCTGATTGTTGCTTACAGAACAATAATCTTCCATTATGTTCATATACCATAATTTATTCAGCCATTCTCCAATTGATGAGCATCCATTCACTTTCCAATATCTTACCACTACAAAGAGGGCTGCTACAAATATTTTTGCACGTGTGAGTCTTTTTCCTTTTACATGATCCCTTTGGGATACAGACTCATTAGAGATTCTGCTGCATCAAAGGGTATGCACAGTTTGATAGCCTTTTGGGCATAGTTCCAAATTGCTGAGAGAAAAGTATTATGAAAAGCTAAAAAAAATAAAAAAATAAAAAAAAAGAATACCTAGGAGCAGATTGGAATCAACAAGTGTCAGGCTATAGAGAGGTGAAGAAGGATGAGGACTGACAGAAAGCCATTAAATTGGGTAATTAAGAGATCACTGGCAACTACGGAGAGTTTCAGTTGAAGGATGAAGCCAGATTCTGAAGGATTTAGAGGAAGTATGAAGAAAGGAAATGGAGACATCATGGTAGATGGTTTTCTTGAGAAATTTAGCAGAAAATGGGAGGACAGCTCGTACATGATAGATGGTAGAAATGGTCAGAGCAAGTTAAAGGGAGTTGGTTTCTTTTGTTTGTTTGTTTGTTTTTGATTAGGGGAGATATTGTTGAATTAGCTGGAAGTAAAAAAGAAGCCAATTGAGCGAGACAAAAGGTTACAAAAGGTGTGGATGATACAAGAAAAAATCTGTTGGAGAAGATGGAAAGTAATGGGGTCAAAGGATGCACATTGGGAGGTAGATGGTGGAAAAAAGAAGGGCCGACTCTTCATCAGAGATGGGAGGGAAGCAGGAGATGGTAGGAGAAGATGCTGGAGAGATTGAGAAGAGGAAGAAGGAAAGGTGAGCTCTTGTCAAATTTTTGTCAGAGCTGGAGAAGACTTTTGATCACAGAATGTTAGAAATGGTAGGGTTTTTTGAATGTGACTGGGAAAAATCTTAGAACACAGAGTGTCAAGAGCTTGGAAAGTCCTTAGAACACAGAATGTCCAGGCTGGAAGAGTTCTTAGAACCTAGAATGTCAGAACTGGAAGGGACTTTAGAACCTAGACTGTTAGGAGTGAAAGGGACTGTAACAGGCCAGTAATAAGTAAAGCAATGTGTGCTTATTATGACAGATCTGTTTCCTCCTGAAGATCTCAAATGACCCAAGGGAAGCAATGATCGGGAGACTGGAACTAAGCTTAAGTATCCTTGACTATCTTCCCTTTGTGAATCACCCATAGATATGGGCCCTTTGCTCTGGTGCCTTTGTTCAAGTTTCTTCCTTATTGGGTCAATGGCACAAGTTCTGGCTTGCCTCATAGATCCTGGAGCCTGTCTTGTCCAGTTCTTCATGTGATTAAAAAAGGGTTTGTTTTGGGCTTGCCAACAGCAGAGTTAAATGAGTGCTTGCAGACAAATTCTCGTCAGACCAAGCTACTTGGGTAAAATTTCCTGGCTTCCTAAAATTGCTATCCCTTCCTGATTAATGTAGAAGAGAGCAGGTTAAACCAGAGACTGGTGGATCAGGGGGCTAAGGGGACAACTTCTTCCCCATCCCCTTCCCACACAGAAGAAGCATAGATCTAGCGAAGTGAACACTGAGCTTGGAGTCAGAAAAGCTGGAAGACAATTCGTGGCTCTGGCATTAAGTAACCCACCTCGATCAAGCAAGTCAAATAATCTCCATGAGCTGTCATTTCCATATTTGTAAATTGGAGATAATAATACTGTGTCCCTCCTACCTCATAGGGGAGTTGTGAGTGCCAAGTGAGAAAATATATGTGAAAGGGCTTTGTAATCATAAAACACTGCATAAAAATTAATTGTTATTATTATCATTTTAATTACTATTATTATTAGGGTAGTGAGTCATTTTTTCTGTCCCCAGAGCTCTTCAGAATAATTCAAAGCAAAAGGAGGCTGCTGGCACAGGAATCAGCATGGTGTAGTAAAAAGGGCACTGGACTGACAACAAGAACGCCCAGGTCTGAATTCTGCTTCTGTTTCATGTGACCGCTGTGAGCTTTGGTCACCCATCTCCCCTCTCTCAGCCTTCTTTTCCTCAACATTAAAATGAGGTATTGGATCAGATTAATCTCTGAATCTCTTCTCTGTTCTAAAGTCCTTCCCAGTTCTGATATTCTATGTTCTAAGGTGTCTCCAGCACAGATATTCCATGTTGTAAGGGCCCTTCTAGCTCTAACATTCCACATTCTAAGGACGTTCCCAGCTGTGACATTCCGTGCTCTAAGATACCTTCAGCTTCCATGTTCTAAGGTTCCCCTTTCATGTTCTAATTCTGATATTCTGTGTTCTGAGGGCCCTCCAGATCAGATATTTCATGTTCTAATGATCTTTCTAGCTCTGATATTCTATGTTCTGAGAGCCCTTCAGCTCAGACATTCTGTGTTGTAAGGTCCCTCCAGCTCAGGATCCTTCCAGCTCTAACATTTTGTATTCTAAGATCTTTCTCAGTTCTGATATTCTATGTTCTGAGGTCCCTCCAGCTCAGACATTTTATGTTCTAAGGTTTCCCAGCTCAGATATTTCATGTTTTAAGGATCCTTCCTGTTCTAACATCCTGTATTCTAAGAACCTTCTCAGTTCTGATATTCTATGTTCTGAGGTCTCTCCAGCTCAGACATTTCATGTTCTAAGGTTCCCCAGCTCAGATATTTCATGTTTTAAGGATCCTTCCTGTTCTAACATCCTGTATTCTAAGAACCTTCTCAGTTCTGATATTCTATGTTCTGTGGGCCCTCCAATTCAGACATTTCATGTTCTAAGGATCCTTCTAGCTCTGACATTCTAGGTTCTAAGGTCTCTCTCACCTCTAAAATCCCATGATCCTATAAATTCTGTGTCACCAGTTTCCTTCAGTCCCGGTGGCACAAATTCATTTTCTCTGCTGGTGCAAGAAGGAGCTGAACCTGCTCCTAATTAATTGTTCCCAGGGTCATTAATTCTGAATGATTCACTCACAGAAGCTGCAGAGAAAACAGTGGCCCTGGGAATGCCAGAAGAAAACAGTGAACAGTGTGAATGGACTGGATTGTCTTCTGGCATGAGAGGGCCTTTGTATTCCATGTAGTTGGAGACCAGCTTGTCTGGCCATGGGGCCCTGGTCCTAGCAGCACTTTTAGGGAGAAGCCCTGTCCATCCTCCCGACCCATTGTTTAGCATCTGGCACCGGTCCTGATGGACCTAGGTGTCCGGCTGTTGTCACTGGCAGCAGGCAGGGGAGCAAGGATTCAGGTGGCTGGCTGCTCCCTGTGCAATGCCCATTGCCTACCGCACTCTCCATCCCTCCAGAAGTGGTCACTCCCATGGGGCTTGCCGGGCTTCAGAGCTGATTTGGCCGATAGCTGAGGCTCTGAGCTCTTTGGGGGATATCTGAGACTCAGCTGGAAGTCATTCCTCATGCTCTTTACCTAGGAAGTGTGTCTCCAAATCAAGAATTTTTATATGTCCAAAATTTGAGCTGGAATGAGTGAGAAGACTGGGGTTGTTATAGGATTTGGGGGTATGGTCCCTCCTCTCTTTTAAACTTGATTTTCATCTCTATAAAATAGGAGGGCTGACCTAGAGGATCCTTAAGGCCCTTTTAGAGCTAAGGTTTTCTGTTCTGAGTTTCAAAGCCTTTTCCAGAGTGAACTTTTTATGTTCTGCATTACCTTCCGGCCATAACATTTTCCTTTACTGCTTGCTCCCTCTGTGACATTGGGCAAGTCATTTAATCTTGACCGGCCTGAGATTCCTCATCTCCTAGGGGTCCTTCCAGGCCATACCTAAGTTCCCTGAAGTTCTAGCTGGGTCCTTTTCTTCCCACTTGCTTGGGGAACCCCTGGATTCGTTACCCCTTTTTTCACGCTTCCTAGAGCCAGATATCCATATAGCCAACCTCTCTCCTGGCTTTCAATCTTGAATGATCAGCTGACCTCTTTCGTATCTTTCCAACTGGACGCCTCATTGCGGAGGTCCAAACTCCTCAAACTCAGTAGATCCAAACTCCTCAAACTCAGGAGATCCAAACTCTTCAAACTCAGGAGGTCCAAACTCCTCAAACTCAGGAGGTCCAAGACTGAACCCCTCCCAGCCCACTTTTCTCTTCTGAACTTCCTTACTGTTAAGGATCCTCCCCCCAAATATCCTGGCTGCCAGTCTCCCATCCTCCTCGGCTCCTCTATGGCTAAGGGGTATCCTAGTGCCCAGAGTTCTGGCCTCGAAGCCAGGAATGCTTCTCTTGGCTTTCTCCTCCACAAAATAAGGGGGCTGGTTTCCTGATCCTGAAGGCCCTTCTGGAATGAGGGTTTTATGTTCTGTGTTTCAAGGTCCTTTCCAGCGAACATTCTATGCTCTGCATTACCTTCCAGTCATGATATTTTGCCATTTGTCAAATTCATATTTGGCCTCAGACACCAACTGTCTGACTCTGAACAAGTCACTTAACCATTCATTCTGTGCTTTAATTTCCCTGTCTGTAAAATGGGCATAATAATAGCACCTGTTTCCAAAGTTAGTGTGAGGATCAAATGAGATAATATTTGGAGAATGCTTTGGAACTCTTAAGTGCTATAAAACTGCTAGCTGTTTCTACTATTAATTGATTAAACAAATTGATCCTTATTTATTAAATTTGTTTAATCAATTTATTTGATAATTCATATCAATTTATTATATTAATCATCTCTGTTGTGATTAATTAATATAAAAAATTTGAATATAACCACACTAACAAAGTAATAACATTTTCAAATATAATATAATAAGGTAATGAACTATTACTATTATGTAATAAAAATAGTGATGATGATAGCTAATATTTTCCCCAAGTTATTGTGAGCATCAAATGAGATGATATTTGGAAAATGCTTTGGAAATCTTAAATGCTATAAAAAAATGCTAACTCATTACTATACTTGATTAAACTAATTGGACCTTATTTATTAAATTTGTTTAATTAATTTATTTCATAACTCATATCAATGTATTATATTAATAATTTCTACTAATGGGTGATTAAAGATGTTATTACTTAGAGTGGTTATATTCAGTTTTTTTATAATTAATATAACAAAGTAATGAACTATTACTATTACATAATAAAAATAATGGTGATTATAGCTAACATTTTCCCCAAGTTATTGTGAAAATCAAATGAGATAATATTTGGAAAATGCTTTGGAAATCTTAAGTGCTATAAAAAAATGCTAGGTGTTATTACTATTACTTGATTAAACTAATTGATCCATATTTATTAAATTTGTCTAATCAATTTATTTTATAACTCATATCAATTTATTATATTAATAATTTATCAATGGGTGTTCAATTAACTTAAAGACATTATTACTTTGTTAGAATGGTTATATTCAAATTTTTATAATTAATATAACAAAGTAATGAACTGTTACTATTATGTAATAAAAATAATGATGATAATAGCTAACATTTTCCCCAAGTTATTGTGAAAATCAAATGAGATAATATTTGGAAAATGCTTTGGAAATCTTAAGTGTTATCAAAAATGCTAGCTGTTACTTGATTAAACTAATTCATCCTTACTTATTAAATTTGCTTAATAAATTTATTTAATAATTTATATCAATTTATTATATTAATAATCTCAATTAATTAATAATAATTAACTTAAAGGTGTTACTACTTTGTTAATGTGGTTATATTCAAATTTTTCATAATTAATTTAATAAAGTAATGAACTATTACTATTACATAATAATAATGATGATGGTGATGATAGCTAACATTTATTTGGCACTTACTATCTTCCAGATACTATGCTAAGTGCTTTATAATTATTGTCTCATTTAATCCTCACAACAACCTTGGGAGTTAAATGTTATTATTGTCTCCATTTTACAAATGTAGAGCTGAGGCAAGTTGTCCAATGTTATACAATTCATAAGCATCAGGTCTCCCTGACTGTGGGCCCAGTGTTCTATCCACTATACCTCTTAGCTGACATTTTAACCCTTCTGGGATTCATTTTCCATATTTGTAGAATGAAGAAATGTAAAATGAAGAGCTTGACAAGATGTCCTCTGAGGTCCCTTCCAGCTCTAGGATTTCATTTCTCTGATCCTCAGTTTCCCCATTTGCAAGATAAGAATGATGAAGTACAAAGCACATATTTCATAAGACTATTCTAAGTCAAAGTCTTTCTAAATCATCAAGCCTTATAGAAAGCAGATACCATGATGGTGATGTCAGGCAATCGATTAGGATATGGAAACCCATTGGAGCTTGGGATTTCTTTATATGGAAGCAAGCTCAGCAGCCATACCCGCACCCCAACGGCCTCACCGGAATTTCCAGATTCCTAAGTCACCAGAGTAAAGGAGGATCCCTCTTCTCCTCCCTCCCTCCCCCCCTGGATTTCCTGGAAGGGTTTGGCCTTTGTTTGGGGAGCTTGTTGTTGGAGTTTCCATGGGGCTGGCCCTGTTCTGGGCTTGCATTGGCTTCAGGTAGAAACACCTGGGTTATCCATGATAGTTGGGGGGCAGGAAATGGACTGCTGGGAGACCTTCAGGAAAAGGAGGAGGAAGAGGAGGAAAGGAGAAGGAAGAAGGAGAGAAAGAGAAGAAGGAAGAGGAGGAGGAAGAGGAGGAAAGGAGAAAGAAGAAGGAGAGGAAGAGGTGGAGAAGGAAGAGAAGGAGGAAGAGGAAGAAAAGAGAAGGAGGAAGGAGAGGAAGAGGAGAAAGAAGAGAAGGAGGAAGAGGAGGAGGAAGAGGAGGAAAGGAGAAGGAAGAACGAGAGGAAGAGAAGGAGGAAGAGGAGAAAAAGAGAAAGAAGGAGAGGAAGAGGAGAATGAAGAAGAGGAGGAGGAGGAAAAGAAGGAGGAGGAAACTTAGCCTTGGATGGTCCAGAGATGTCCTGAGAGAGAAAAATGAGGTTGAATGGATCTGGGGATGTGAGGCTCATGGGTGAAAGTGGTTCCCAGTATTACCTGTCAAAAGCCAAGGATGTCTGATTCTCCACACATGCCCCGCACCCACATCTCCTCTGGACTTCAAAGTCCTCCCCATCCAAAGGCTTTAAGCATCAAGTAGGACCTTGTGCCTTTCAGTGCCTGCATTGTACAGAGGACATTGCAGGGACCCATGGAAGCCAGTAAGAAAAGGATCTGCTGTTCAGATTCATTTCAATGCAACAAACATTTAGTGTTTGCTGTGTGCAGAAAAAGAGGTGAGAAGGGGCAGCTACGAGGTGCAGTGGGTAGAGTCCCAGCCCTGAAGTCAGGAGGACCCGAGTTCAAATCTGCTTTCAGACACCTAACACTTCCTGGCTGTGTGACCCTGAGCAAGTCACTTAACCCTAATTGCCTCAGCCAAAAAAAAAGGGTGGGGGGAAACAGGGGGCGGGGAAGAGATAAAGAATAAGAGATAGTGTTGCTTAGTGGATAGAGAGACACATTCTGTTGCTTTTTTAAATTGTCTTTTTTTAAGGAACTGAAATTTGTGCTCAGGTCTCATCCCTGAAGCATTCTAGCTGTGTGAGCCTAGACAATTCATTCACTCTCTCTGTTCTTTCTAGCCAGAGTTATGAAACTCACTGCCACAGCTGCAGCCATCAGCAAAAGTGTGTGTAGTCAGTAGTTTGAAATATAATTGGGTTATGTATGCATATATGGTATTTAACATATATACTTTGTGCCATCTGGGGAAGGGGGTGGGGGAAGGAGGGGAAAAGTTGGAACAGAAGGTTTTGCAAGGGTCAATGCTGAAAAATTACCCATGCATGTATTTTGTAAATAAAAAGCTATAATAAAAAAAGAAATATAATTGGGAAATATTTAACAAACAAATAAAAATACAATACAACAGTAAATGATGCTAATTCGAGTTTTTTAAAAAAGTCAATTGCAGCCTTCTGGGAACTGTTTCTATTTGATTTTGACACCATTGATTTAGAATGTTCTTTAAGACTAAAAGGTTGACCAAAGAAAGTGCTGAATTGTTGGTAGGGAGAATTTCTTCCTCACCAATAAAAGTAGAAGTTCCATTCCTATTCCCTGTTATAAGGGATGGGTCTCCACAAGAAAGAGGAAGGTGGAAGTTGGAAATACGGGGCTGATAAATAGAAGAGATGACCATTTTCCCACCATGGCTTTCTTTTCTGCCTCCTCCTCTTACCAGGACTCCAGTTCTCACTAATTGTGAGAACTCTCAGAATTAATCAAATCAGCACTACAGGATAATTAGGGACATGACAGTCAATGGCCCTCTAATTCCAATCTCATTCTCTCTGACTTCCTGTCAACCCACTCTTTCCTGGCCTCAATTCACCTGCATATGATGCCTTACCTTATTAAAATGTAAACTTTGTGAGGGGAAGGAAAATTTTGTTTGTATTTGTATTCCCAGGGCTTATATTAATAGTAGGAGCTAGCATTTATATACTGCTTGACACATATTAACTTGACACATATTAATCCTTACAAGAATTCTAGAAAGAAGGGGCTATTATTATCTCCATTTTGTAGAGGGGAAACTGAGGCACAAATTGATAACTTGCTCAGGGGCACATTTCTTATGTTTGAGATAGGATCTAATTCTGCTTGACTCCAGGTCCCATGCTCACTCCACTCTACTACTTAGTTGCCTAGTTAATAAAAATCCTTTTATTCATTCATCAATAAAAAATATTTTAAAAATAATAGTTATATTACATACTCCATAATTCTGTGATAAGGGAAATACTATAAAGTATTTATATATGTACATATATATGTATAAAGGCCTTATGGTACTATAAAAATGTGAATTATTATTATTCCAAGATATAATACTTAAAAAAAAAACAGTTCCTAGACTTATGGAAAGGACACATGCAAAGATAATGACAATATCCAGCAATACTTATTAGGATGTTAAGTCTCTGTGGCCTATTGCCGAGAACCATTTACAAAAGCCTGCCTAATTTATTTTAAAATCAACATCAAGGATACTCTTACTATCCATGAAGCTCAATTTCATAAAGATTTTACATATGAATATCCAAAGGACCCGGGATTTCATCTTAGAATGAGAACTCTCTCTGACTGCTGAGTTACAGGCTGCTGGTGAATTAATTAGTAGAGAAGCCAGGGCTTTTCTCTTTCCACTTGCTGCCCCTTTTAACCCAAGAAATTTTTACATGATCCCAGGTATATAGGTATATAAAACAGGATTCAAATCAAACATTTACTCACAATAAATCATTGATTTCACAATCCCCACTTTCCATTATGAGGTTGTATGTGGGGTTGCAAACCAAAGATTAAGAAGGTGGGTCCTACATATATACTTATATTGTATTTAATTTATACTTTAACATATTTAACATGTATTGGTCAACCTGCCATCTGGATGAGGAGATGGGGGGAATGAGAGGAAAAAGTGGAACAAAAGGTTTGGCAATTGTCAATGCTGTAAAATTACCCATGCATATAACTTGTAAATAAAAACGTATAATAATAATAAAAAAAAAGGTGGGTCTTAGAGAGATGACAGAGGTAGGCAGCGGTCAAGTGTCCTGCTTTGACACCATGGCTTCATTAGATTTAGGGCCAGAAGGGTCATTAGAGGAGCATTGAGTCCAACCTTCTCATTTTCCAGAAGAGGAAACTGAGGCACAAATCTCCAAAGTGATTTAGTGATGGGAAAGATTTGTTCTCAATTCTTCCCAAATCCAAACATTGTACCTTTCATGCAATACTATCTCCTTGAGACTTCTTCTTTTTTTTTTTTTGGAAAGTTTTTTATTTTCAAAACATATGCATAGGTAATTTATTCAACATTGACACTTGCAAAACCTTATATTCCAAATTTTCCCCTCCTTTCCCTCACCTCATCCCCTAGATGGGATGTTATACATGTTAAAATATATGTCCTTGAAATTTCTTATAAAGATGAGAAAGCAGATTGATAAATTAATTTCCCCCTTCCTGAGATAGTATATAAAATGTTCCCTTGGAATTGCCAAGATCCCAGGGTAGATTTCTTTAATGTGCTCTTCTTTGGGGCCAGCTCTTCCCAATTTTGCCTTTCTGCTTTTTCCCTTTGGGGACTGAGGTGTCAAGGTCCAAATTCAGGGGTTCTTCCATTGGGAATGATTAAAATAAATGGTTATGGAAACATTAACAAATTTAAACCATTTTACTTCTATTTGTCTTCTCACCAGTTTCAGGTGTGGATGTTTTCACGATGACATGGCTCCTTTGTATACACACTTTTATATCTACTGTCTTTTTCTGTTTTAAAAGGCAATGCTGCTCAACCTTCCACAATATTCATCTGAAATGTTCTGCGAATGAGTTGTATTCTAAACCTGTGTGGGTCTTGGCTGTCTTTACTTTGTCTTTTGGAAAGAAAGACACGTGTTTGCTGCTTAAAGAGGCTTCTAGATTCGTTTTTGTTTTTAATTTTTATTCACTTTGAACTTAAATACAAAAAGTCTAAAAAGAGAGAATATTTCCATGTACATAGTACAACATAAAAAGAGGATTCCCTATAAAGCCATGAATTTCCATTTCACACTGTTGATTTAAAAAACAAAACAAAAATCACGCCTTGTAACAAAAACTATACATTATTTTCAAATCTACCCTGCTTTTCTGTGTTTTCTTTTGTTCTGCTGTGCACTTTTAATTCTTTCTCACTCTTTCCTCATCCTACCCTAGAAAAGGCTACCATTAGACAAATCTGTGTGTGTGTGTGAGAGAGAGATAGACAGAAAGACAGATGGACAGACAGACAGACAGACAGAGACAGAAGGAGACAAAGACAGAGAGAGACAGAGAGACAGAGAAAGACAGACACAGAGAGAGAGAGACAGAGAAAGAGAGACGAGAGAGAGAGACAGAGACAGAGACAGAGATAGAGAGACAGAGAGACAGAAAAAGACAGAGAGAGCGAAACTATACTATGCATACTTCTATTTATCAGTTTTCTCTGGATGTGGAGGATAGCACCATAGTTCCTGCCTTCATGGTTTTTACAATCCATTAATTGGAAAAAGGGCACATGCAAAGATAATAATAACATCTGATAGAATGTTAAGTCCAAATGCTCTTGTGTGGGTCCTCTATAGTTGATTTGAGTATTTTTTTTAATTCTCAAAATGACTTGGTTGTTTAAAGTTCCTGGATTCTTTGATCCCTTTGTTGTGGCCATCGAATTCCACCCTTATTTACTTTATTGAATGATTTATCAGAAAACTGAGAGGAAGAGGTAGTGTAGTGGTTAGGAAATTTCCTTGGCAGGCAGGCAAAGCTGCATTAGAATACCGTCCCTGATACATACTGCCTCATGGCAGTAACTTTTCTTTGTGTTCTAGGTTGCTCTCTATGATTATAAATTGCAGAACATTGGATTTTTCTCTATTGAATCACAAATTCAGTGCCCACCCCTACTAAAGCTTAGTATTATAAAATAGATAGCTTTGCTTCTATAAAACTAAAAAGCTTCAACACAAATGAAGTGATGTGGGTAGAATGAGAGAAATACTTCAGTAGGAAAAAAAAATCTTGACATCAAATATCTCTGTTAAGAGCCAGATTCTTCCTCTAAATTTCTTGCTGTCTTAGGCAGAGGGGAAAAAAGGAAGGAAGGAAGAAAAATTGGAACTTAAGAAAATTTTTAAATGAATGTTAAAAGTTATCTTTAGAGGTAATAGGAAACAATAAAATGCTATTTTTAAAAAGACTCAGATTCTTGCTTTGGTCTAGAACTCAGTTTCATTGGTATAAGAAATTTCTGGCAGAGAAACTCTCTTTTTTTTAATTAAAATTTAAATTTTTTAAATTAAAGCTTTTTATTTACAAAACATATGCATGGGAAAAATTACCAACATTCACCCTGGCAAAACCTTTTGTTTCAAATTTTCCCCTCCTTCCTGCCACCCCCTCCCTTAGCTGACGGGTAGTCCAATACATGTTAAATATGTTAAAATACATTTAAATACAATATATGTATATATATTTATCTTGCACAAGAAAAATCAGATCAAGAAGGAAGAAAAAGAAAAACTGAGGAAAAAACAAAAACAAAATTCAAGAAAATAACAATAAAGAGAGAGTGAGAATGTTATGTTGTGTTCCACACTTTGTTCCCACGGTTCTCTCTCTGGGTGTAGATGGCTCTCTTCTTCACTGAACAAGTGGGACTGGAAAGCTCTTTTTACAATGTTGTTTGGCACCTGTTCTAGAACTTAGATTCTTGGTTGTTTAGGACAGGGCATCTTAAATTTTTTCCATTCATAATCCCTTTTTTTAGGCAGAATTATAATTTTTATTATATTAACTCAGCCTAGCCGTGAACAGTTCTTTTCTTTTTTTTTTTTTTTATTATAGCTTTTTATTTACAAGATATATGCATGGGTAATTTTTCAGCATTGACAGTTGCAAAACCTTTTGTTCCAACATAATCCCTTTGTACCCAAGAAATTTTTACATGACCCTGATTACATAGGTATATAAAATATACAGCTCAAACATTTACTGGTAATAAATCATAAAGATATTTATTTTAAATCAATTCTTTGATATACATATAATTTTATCATTTATTAAAGACAAGCAAATCCTCCATAATAATAAGGATGTGCTTGTTTACTTTTACATAAAGAATTAGATCTTGTGATCGATTCTGATGGATGTGGCTCTTTTCAACAATGAGACGATTCAGGCCAGTTCCAATGATCTTGTGATGATGAGAACCATCTACATCCAGAGAGAGGACTGTGGGGGCTGAATGTGGATCACAGCATAGCATTTTCGCTTCTTTTGTTGTTGTTTGTTTGAATTTTATTTTCTTTTTCATTTTTTCCTTTTTGATCTGATTTTTCTTCTGCAGTAAGATAATTATGGAAATATGTATGCCTATATTGGATTTACATATATTTTTACTATGTTTTTAAAAAAGAAAAACTAAATGATGCATTAAAAAATTTGATAGAAATAAAAAATTAAATCTTGGCATAGTTTTAGTACCTTTTTTTCATTGCCAATTTTTTCATAATCCCCACGTTCAATTATATGACCCCAAATGAGGTTAACCCACAGTTGGATATCCAAAGAAATAAAATGCACAGATGGGTGTGTGTAGTTTTAAAAGAATTGTAAACTATTTATAACTATATGAAATACTGACTTGTATTACTAATAAGAGGAATACAAAACAAAAGAACTCAGAGGTCTTAACCAACCCTCAAAATGCAAAGATAATAAATGATGCAAACAGTACTGGAAAAATCTGGGAGGAGAGATGCATGAGTACATTGTAAGAGCTAGAAATTGGTCCAGCCATTCTGGAAAACAACTTAGAATTATGTGAGAAGAGTCGCTCAAATGTTCATACTCTTTGACCTAGCATAATCAGCTATGTGCCCTGAGGATGTCAAAGATGGAAAGAAAAGTCCCATATATACCAAAATATTTATATCATCATTTTATTGTTGTTGAGACTACAAGAGCAAAAAAAAAATGGAAATAAATTGGATGTCCTTCAATGGAATGGCTGAAAGAAGAATTGTATTATGTGAAAGTGATGGAAATTATTACGCCACTCAAAATGACGGATATGAGTAATTCAGAGCTCTGCTTTGTCCAAATATGAACAGAGAAACAGTTCATTGTGTGAACTGATGCAGATTAAAGTAAGCAGAACCAAGAGAGCCCTATACAGAATGACTACAATGATACCAAAGGGTTACAACAATAAAAGGCAGTCGGATGAATGCTGATTAATTCTAATTGCCAAACTTGGTCCCAGGGAATTGATGATGAAACCCTCCTCCTTTCTCTCCCTAGAGAGGATGCCAAATGGAATGTTGGGCTGGCCATCAGATTGGTCACTGGTCTATGGGCAGGTCCAGTTGGCTGAAATCCTTTTCTTCATTACCAGGGAGGGAAGGATCATCAGTAGGGAGGCATTAGGAGGAAATTACTTTGTTGTAAAAACAAAAGCAACAATAACCAAACAAAAATGATCACTAGGCAGGGAAAAGAATTAAAACTGAAGAGCAACTAATTAAACTGGTTTAGTAACAATAATTTTAAAAATGTTAACTATTTTCAAAGAAACAGATGTATCAGGTCAAGTCTAGTGGTAGAGAAAGTCCAGCAAAGAGCTTGAGAAGGAATCAATAGGAGGGAAGAGTTTTTCTCTTTCCTATCTCCTCTTTTTGTCCCCTCCCTCTAAGCTGTGAGATTCAGCAGAGCCTTCAGCATTATGAAAGGTCTCACGGATGACCAGAACTGGTAAGAGAGCGTTCCCAAGCTGGTAACAGTAGCCACAAGAATAGGGAGGTGACCAAATACCGACCTTGATGTAGTTGTGACCAGCTGGAGGAGCCCAGCAGAGCCATACCTAGTGGGAACATCATGAGAATTTCATACAGGGAGAAAAAGCTTCAAGTTACCAGGATTTGTGAATTCACCCTTTGGGCATATATGTTCTTTGTATTTTCATTTTTTAACCCTGTATAGAGACTCAGGAACCTTAGGTATACAGGAGAGAGGGAGAGAGGGAAGAAGAAGGAAGGAAGAAAGGAAGGAAGGAAAGAAGGAAGGAAGGAAGGAAGGAAGGAAGGAAGGAAGGAAGGAAAGAAGGAAGGAAGGAAATAAGGAAGGAAGGAAATAAGGAAGGAAAGAAGGAAAGAGAGAAGGAGGAAGGAAGGGAGGAAGGAAGGAAAGAAGGGAGGAAGGAAGGGAGGAAGGAAGGAAAGAAGGAAGAAAAGGAGGGAGGGAGGGAGGAAGGGAAGGAGAAAGAGAAGGAGGGAGGGAAAGAGGGAGAGAAAGAGGAAGGAAGGAAGATTGTATTTCTCCAGTCTGGGGATGTTTTATGTCACACTCTTACTTGAACACATTGGATTGCCCCTTCATATGCCTTTATATGCCATGCTAGATGAGTGCTGCTTCCTACCTACTCTGTTGTTTTCATATGAGATCTGTTCTCCTAGAGTGTCCAATTCTTATGATAGACATAATATTTAGCTCTGGGAGAGCAGAATTTCTATAGAATTCCTTTGGAAAATCTGCCCATTTTCCTATGGAAAAGGAGCCTAAGGTCTTGAGTTTCCAGATTTTGGGAAATTGGACAAAGGGACACTTATTAGATGTGTGACTTTGGGCAAGTCAATTAGCATCTGTTTGCCTCAGTTTCCTCAACTGTAAAATGAGAATAATAAAGTACTTACCTTATGGAGTTATTATGTTATTATCTCAAAAATCACTCTTGAGGACATTTTATTTGGATGTCTTCTCCTCTAATTCTCCAATTGGACCTCAAGCTTGGGAACAGAATCAGGGCTAGAGATACTGACAACCCCTGCTCCCAGTTTTCACTGTTAACTAGCTAGAAATATATTCAATGAGAATCCTAGACTCCTAGAGTGTTAAATCTGGGAAAGAGTCCAGAAGATTGAATGTTAGAGCTATAATGGAATTGAAAACACAGAATATCAGGGCTAGAAGGGCCCTTAGAACACAGAAAGTCAGAGCTGGGAAGGATTTTAGAACACAGGAGGTCAGGTCCATGGGGACACCTTAGAACAATGAATATAAGAGCCGGGTGGGTAACTTAAAAAATAGATTGTTAGATCTAGAAGGGACTATAAAGCATAGAACTAATAAGGCATTTAGAATTAAGCTATCAGAGTCAGAAGGGCCCTTAGAATATTAGAGATGAATGTGACTTTAAGGATCATCTAATGAAACTTTCTCCTTATATAGAGGAAGAAACAGATCCAGTGAAAATAAAGGACTTGTTCAAAATCAAACAGTTGGTGACAGGGCTGGGACTACTAATCCAGATCTCCTGAGTTTCTGAGGAG
This sequence comes from Antechinus flavipes, assembly GCF_016432865.1. Taxonomy (NCBI): domain Eukaryota; kingdom Metazoa; phylum Chordata; class Mammalia; order Dasyuromorphia; family Dasyuridae; genus Antechinus; species Antechinus flavipes. The sequence continues at coordinate 586,396,711 of NC_067400.1, forward strand.
TTCTATTCTCTGCCCACTATGCCATGCTGTCCTTCCATTTTCCCAGATTCCTTTGGATACCTTGGCTAAAAATTTGCAGTATGCAGTGTGGATTTCTTTAGGCTAGATGGAAGGCTGTGGGATGAAGCACTTCTGACTTGTGTTGGAATGACTAGGGAGGTTGCACTGATGGCCTGGTTGGTAGTAAGTAAGCTATTTTTGTATCTCTAGTACCCAACAGAGTTTCTTGTGTAAGGATAACATTTAGCAAGTGTTGCAACATTGCAAAGGAATTTACCTCATATTCAGTCACCAGGCAAATACTGACATTTTGTGGAATTTCTTTTTCTTCCTTCCTTCTTTTCCTTCCTTCCTTCTTTTCCTTCCTTCCTTTCTTTTTTCCTCCCTTTTTTCCTTCCTTCCTTCTTTCTTTTTCTTTCTTTCTTTCCTTCTTTTTCCTTCCTTCCTTTTCCTTCCTCCTCTATCTCTCTGTTTCCGTCTCTTTCCTCTCTGTCTCTGTCTCTCTTCCTCCTCTCTCTGTCTCTGTCTTTGCCTCTCTGTGTCTGTCTCTGTTTCTATCTGTCTGTCTCTTTCTACCCTTCTCTCTTTCTTCTTTTTTCTTGTTGTTGACTGCCTAACATCCTGGACTCACGAGAGCTTTTTCTTCTAATAGTGACCTAATTCCTCTACAAAGTCCTACTCTGATACCTCATTAAGAAGGGGTTTCTAAGGTTATTTAACGAACCAGCATTCACTAAGCACCTACTGTGTTAGGTACTGTGCTAGGCACAAATATGACACAAAATTTTACCCCTAAGTAACTAGTATTCCCTCAAGTTTTATGATAATGAAGGACAGACTCTGTAAAGTTCTATGTTGCAAGAAATTCCATAATATTAATTAGCACTTTGCAAGCTCCTTAGACATGCTATTTTATTTGATCCTCTCAATAATCCTAAGAAGTAGATCCTATCATTATTCCTATTTTAAAGGTGAAGAAAGAGAGACAGAGGTCAAGTAGCTTGCCTGGTCAAGTAACACATGCTAAGTGTCTATGTCAACATTTGAACTCGGTTCTTTCTGGTTCCACATCCAATACTCCATCCTCAGGGCCATCTAACTGCTTAAAATATAATCTCCACAATAAATTGATTAAGTTTAATGATGATCAGTTCAGTTATGGACAGAGAGCCTCATCATGGACAAACTAACCATTTCATCAAGGCAGTTTGAGAAACAGAGATTGTGGTAATCAATCAATCTACAAATGTTTATTGTTATTCAGTCATGTCTGACTCTTCATGATCCCATGGACCAAGCTACCTGGAGGGTTTTCTTGGCAAAGATGTTGGGGTAATTTGCCATTTCCATCTCCTGTGGATTAGGCAAACAGTAGTTAAATGACTTACCCAGGATCGCATAGCTAGTAAATATCTGAATCTAGATTTGAATTCAGGTCTTCCTGATTCTGCATGGTTCAGTGGATAATAAAACACTAATCCTAGAGTCAGGAAGGTGTTCAGTTATGTCCAATCTTCATGACCCCATTTGGGGTTTTCTTGGCAAACATACTGCAGTGGTTTACCATTTCCTTCTCCAGCTCATTTTTACAGATAAGGAAACTGAGCAAATGGGTTTAAGTGACTTGCCCACACAACTAGTGTCTGAGGGTGGATTTGAACTCAGATCTTTTTGATTACAGAGACAATGTTCTTTCCACTGAACCACCTAGTTTCCTCCTAAACAAATATTTATTAGCCACTTTCTATGTACTAGCAACTGTATTAGGCCCTGGGGATAGGAACACATAAGAGAAATAATTTCTGCCCTTAATAACTTCACAGTCTGATAGGGGAAAAAACATGTACATACATATATGTATATATATGCAACCAAACATAAATTCATATATATTGGCATAAATAATATGTACAAAATAAATACATGATAGTGAGGGGCACTAGTAACTTATAGGAGTAGATCATGAGAGCCTTCCTATAGAAAATAATACTTGATCTGAGTCTTTTTAAAAAAATTTAATTTTTAATATTTTTAAAATAATAAAATATTTTTATTTTCAAAATACATGCAAAGATAATTTTCAACAAGGAGGACCTTGTAAAACCCTGTGTTCCAAGTTTTTCTCCCCCCTTCCTCTCTTAGACAACAAATAATTCAATATATTGAAATAATATTAAATGTGTAATTCTTTATACATATTTCTACATTTTTCATCTGAGTCTTAAAGGAAACCACACCACCTTCTTTCCCTTAATCTGTTTCCTTTCTCTATATTCCACACTGATCTAGTAGACAGGATCTAGAACAACAATACTAAGGAGTTAATAAAGGACAAGAACATAGACTGTTTCCTTCTATAGAAAAGGAGGAAATTAGGACTAAATGGTCTTTAAGATTCCTTTTAGCTTTAACATTCTGTTTCTCAAAGTCCTTCCCCAGATCTAACCTTCTTTGTTTTAAGATTCTTTAATTGAAGGTTCCTTTCAGGTTGAACTTTTTATTTCTAACTTTGTCCACTTTAAAGTGGATTCCCCCCCCCCAAGAATAGAAGATTTTCTTTCCTTTTTAAATTTATTTGTTTTTAACATTTACTTTTATAAGTTGTGGATTCCACACCGCCCCCCCCCCCCAAGTCTGATACTGTATATTCTAACTTCCTTTCTCGTTTTAACATTTTATGATCTAAGATCCTTTCTACTTTTGTCGTGCAATTCACAGATTTACAGAATTTCAGTTTTGGAAAGGACCCCAGAGGCCCTCCATCCAAACCAACCCCTATCTAAATGATAATAATCTTCTCTACATAACCTACAAATGTTCAGTCAGCCAGTCAATTCCATTGACCCCTTACCCCTCAGACTTCCTCTTTCCATTTGTGGTTGACTCTAATGATTAGAAAGGGTCACTTTCTCCCCATCCAAAATCAAAATTAAATTTTCATCTTTGCAATTTCCATTCTTTATTCCTGCACTGTGACTTTAATCCCAGCAATGACAACTTGCAAAAATAGATGAAAATAAAGGGGAAACACCAAACATGATGATGGTAGCGTCCTTACAGATACTTGCAGGTTTCATACCTATCATTTGTAAACCACATGCAAATACGCTCCTGGGATTCTGTACTAATTTCCACACTTGGGATAGACTCTTGGGAGAGTCCTAATGGAGACCATTGCCTTTAAGTAAGTGGGAGTTTGGGGAGAGGCTGATTAGGATTGTGGGGGTGTTTAGTTGGAGCCTTACAGGTTGGGAGCGGTTGTTTATGACTGAGGGGGCTATTGTTAGCCAGAGTTATGATGGAATTGTGAGGTTGGTTCTGGACTGGGGGTGGTTATCTGGAGCCTTTGTCACCAATGAATGATCATTGAACACTCACAGTGTATAAGGCACAATTCATTCTCTTCTTGCTCCTACAATAAGACAAACTCAATCTGTTCTCTTCCTCCTTCCTGTTTCCTTCTTTCTTTCACTTTGCTTCCCTTTTCCACTGGAGGTTTTCTAAATTTTCAAAGCTCAAATTCATTTCATCAAGGAAGGCTTCTTGAAAGGGGCTGGCTAATGAAGAGGTAGTTTGGGAGATGCCATTTTAAAAAATTACTTTTGAATCTTGGAGATTCCACTGGGTCTTTTTGCATTTCCACCAACTGAATAACTCTTTGCTTATCCCCAGAGCTGAAAGCTACTATTTGGAGAGATGTTGTGTGCTGTCTGTACAGAGCTAGAATTAATTTATCTGCAGCTTAAACTATCAAAGCTTCAATAACCTTCTGAGACAAGATTTCTCTAGGACCACCTGTGTCTTTTTTTGTAGTCTCTTTAATAGCTTCCTCATCAGGTCTTGCAGATATGGCTTACCTGCATTCATAACTTTTTGGAAAACAGGTCAGTATACTTGCTATAAATGACCTTGTCCTTCTATTGTCCCCGTTGTGCAATTGCATCATAATTAATCTTTCTCTCTGCATCCACCTGAATGGCCAATGCCTTGTACATTTCTTTTTTCTTCACTTATCTAACTGGCATTAAGCCACATGTATTTCTAGAAAGAACCTCCAATTCCATAATCCTCCAACAAATGAGATACCCAAGTTTTTCACTACCCACATGGAGGAGATTCTCTTCATGGCGAGACCAGTGCAATCTGCCTTGATGTCTGGGATCTTGCTTTTTCCTCAGCCTCAAGCTGGGCCTCTGAAAGCTGAGTTGGAGCAGGGTGATGGTTGGTCTGTGCCATTTTCTTCCCTTGCTTCCACACCCAAAGCTGATATTCTCCTTAAACTACTTCCTGCACCTCGTTGAAAAAAATTTTTTTTAATTTGAGAAATTTAATATATATATACTATCTCAGTATTAAATTATTTTTCACAAAAAGCTTATTACATAATATTTATGTTATAAGACATACTTATACTTAGGATAGTATGCTAGTGTGGCTGAGCTGAGAGGGATTTACCAGGTGACTTAGTATATGGATAACAGAATAGATAAAAAGCCAGAATCAGGAAGAAAAAAGAAGGGTCTTAAAAGCAAGGTTACTCAGTTGAAGTGGGAGTTGGAAAGTTGGGAATCACTGAGAAAAGATAGCCTTGGGTATGTTCGGTCATGTCCAACTCTTCATGGACCCCATGGACCACACTGCCCAGGATACTACGGCAAAGATACTGCCATGGTTTCCATTTCCTTTTCCAAAGGCTTAAGATTAACAGATATTAAGTGACTTGCCCAGAGTCACACAACGAGTAAGCGTTTGAGGTCAGATTTGAATTCAGGTCTTCTTGACTCCAATTCCAGAACTCTATCCACTGAATCCCCTAACCCTATGAATAGAGTATATTAAAAGAGAATTTCAGGAGTTTGAGTTTATAGAATGGTGTTTTGCAGGAGAATGATTTACACGACCACCATAATGTAAAGGAAAATACCTGTGAATTAAGACAAAAGACTCTGATTGATGAATGCATTGACCAATTATGGCTTCAGAAGACTGATGACCAAGTATACTGCCTTCTTCTTAGTGGACAAATGGTGGACTAGAGATAGATGCAATGAAACATGCATTTGCAGACCTGGACTAGTGAGCTGAAATTTGTTTGTTTTGTTTTTTTTAATGGAGGAGAGTCTATTTGGCAAGGTAGGGGGAAGTAAGTTAGTTGGGGTAAAAGAAAAATGAAGAGCCTCATTCAAATGTTTAAACAGAACAGTGAGCTATCCAGAGGAAGACAAAAAAGAACAGGCAGATTATCACTATTATATTACATTTAATATATGTAATGGATGATCAAGGGAACTCTTTGCTCTTTTGCATTGGGATATCTCCAGTGGAGCTGGGCATGTGCCCTGGTACTTCTTAGTAGGACACAGACTCTCACCCTTTGCTAAAGGAGTTTCATCTTGGTGAGATGACACAGAAACTCCTGAAGAATGAAAGGGATTACATTGAAGATGATTAGCCCCAGAATCAGCCACCTACTCAGTGGACTATAAAAAGAACTCATAAGAAACAACTTACTTTTTTATTGAAGCTTTTTATTTTCAAAACATATGCTAGAAAATAACTGTTTGGGCATGTATACATATATTGTATTTAACTTATACTTGAACATATTTAACATGTATTGGTCAACCTGCCATCTGAGGGAAGGGATGGGAGGAAGGAGGGGAAAAATTGGAACAAAAGATTTTGCAATTGTCAATACTGAAAAATTACCCATTCATATAACTTGTAAATAAAAAGCTATAATTAAAAAAAACATATGCTAGGATAATTTTTCACTATTGATCCTTGCAAAACCTTGTGTTCCAATTCCCTCCTTCCCCTCCCTTTCTCCTAGTTGGCAAGTAATCCAATATATGTTAAAAATAGTAAAAAAAATTATGTAAATTCAATATAAGCATACATATTTATACAATTATATTGCCGCACAAAAATAATCAGATAAAAAAGGAAAAAGATGAGAGAGAAAATAAAATGCAAACAAACAACAAAAGAAGTGAAACTGCTATGTTGTGTTCCACACTCAGTTCCCACAGACCTCTCTCTGGGTGTAGATGGCTCTCTTAATCACAAGATCATTGGAACTGGCCTGAATCACTCCATTGTTGGAAAGTCATGTCCATCAGAATTGATCCTTTATAATCTTCTTGTTGCTATTTACAATGATCTCCTGGTTCTGCTCATTTCATTGAGCATCAGTTCATGTAAGTCTCTCCCTGAAATCATCCTGCTGGTCATTTCTTATAGAACAATAATATTCTATAACATTCATAGTCAGCCATTCTCCAAATGATGGGCATCCACTCAGTCTCCAGTTTAAGAAACAACTTACTTTCTTACTTCATCTTTTCCCTTGAAATTATAGCAAGATGGGGAAGGGGAATTCTGATCTCCCATAATAACTAATGGAGGCTAGAAATACATGAGAAGGAGAAATGAATGAAAAAAATATTTATTTAGCATTTATTATCATTAAGTATGAAGAGCTTGGGATACAAATTAAAGAAAAAGACAGTCCCTACTCCAAAAAGAGCTTCCGATATAAAGGGAGGACATTTCAGCATTGAGTCAGATGGAAAGGTCCCGGGATTCTAGGGTACAGTAACAAAGCAGATGGCAATGCATCCCAGTCAATGTCATTCCCACTGATGAAACCATCTCTGTTGGTTAAAGGTTGAGTCCTTTGTGAGGGACAAGGATTTTGACGGTGAGAACTTGCTTTGATTTTGAGGAGCTGTGGCTGCTGGAAAGGCAGGAGTATCTGCAAGGGCAGTTCCCAGGTCCACATGTCCAGAAGGACCTCTGCCTCCAGGGGCCTGAAAGCAGGGAAGTCGTTGGAGGGTGTTGCTATCTTTAGGATTCTTGAACTTTCTTATCTCTTAGTGGATGATTGGTTGGCTCTTAGTGTTGGTGATGCTGAGGAAGATAAGTCCCTTCTTCTTGAGGGATAGGCTATTTTCTGATAGCTGTCCGAGAAAGCCTGGAAGCGTTGGAGAGGGCTGGTGGTCTGGATGGGTTTTGTCTACTGAGATATGGAGCGGAGATGGTGATTAAGATTATGGGGGTAAGGGTAGGGTTGACCCAGCTGATACGTCACCTGCTGTCTCTCCCTCTAGGAAGGAGAAACTGACTCCTCTGAGTCTTTGGCTTCCTTCTTCTGCTTTCTGCCTTCTGCTTGATAATAGGTGAGAGCACAAAGCGTATGAAAAAGGTACTGAAAATATGGCCAGTTCCATGAGAGATCCCTCAGATCGAGGGGTTTCCTGATAACCTCCCTTGCATATACAATTTTTTAAAAAGCCACCTATAAATTACAGAAGTTCATGGTTTCATCATACATTCTCTTTTTTTTGTTGTTGTTGTTCCTTGTGGAAATGTCCAGGTTTGGTAATGGTCATTAAATTTATAATAAAAAATAGTTTAAATTTAGGAAATGATGGTTTGATTAGTGAGATGCTAATGAGAGTGGGGTCAGAGGTACACAGGACCATAGATTTAGAGCTCCAAATAACTTTAGAGGTTACCTAGTCCTATCACCCTATTTTACAGATGAGGAAAATGAGACTAAAATAGGTGAAGTGAGGTGTCCAAGATGGTATAATGTGAACTGGTTGTGCCTAGAAGCTTGGCCCTGGGAGAAAAAGTCAGGATTATAGTCCAGGTTTTCTGACAACAAACTAGCATTCTCTCCTTGAGATTACTGAACTCAGAAGCTGAGGGTGTTGTTACAACTTTATGTAACCAGAGGTAAATCATTACCTAACTAGGAGGAAAGTGGTCATGTTATCTGGGCTGGAATAAGTGATTTCTGAGACTCCTTTCTTGTAATGTGAACATTGTATGTCCTCAAGTTTCTTTTAGTTGTAAAAGTCTGTATTCCGAGCGCCCTCCCAGCTCTGACCTCCTGTGTTCTAAGGGCCCTCCCAGCTCTGACCTCCTGTATTCTAGGGGCCCTCCCAGCTCTGATATCCTGTGTTCTAAGGGCCTTCCCAGCTCTGACATTCTGGGTTCTAAGAGCCCCCCCCCCCCAGCTACAACATCCTGGGTTCTAAGGGCCCTCCCAGCTCTGACTTCCTGTGTTCTAAGGGTCCTCCTAGCTCTGATATTCTGGGTTCTAAGGGCCCTCCTAGCTCTAATGTTTTATTTTAAGGGCTATACAACCTTGAAAGATTTGAAAGAAACAGGAATGATTAATCCCTTTGTTATATTCAAGGAAACAAGCCCAGAGAAATAATATCATGTTAAAAGCTCACTTTTTGGTGGTAATTTATAGTTTACAATGACTTCTCCTCATTATATGAAAGGCAGTGTAGTAGAATGGACAGAGAGCAAGCCTTACAACCAGGAAAAGCTGGATTAAAGTCTTGCCTCTTATTTCTTCTGGTTGTATGATTCTAGATAAGTCACTTGGCTCTTCAAGACATTTTTCTAAGACTACAGACTCCAGAGGAGGCCATGCTGCAAGGTGATTTCTCACCTGAGAATTCCCTATTATCATTGATATCACAAGACCAACCTTCATCTCCATCCATTTATTCCTAACAACCATGTGAGACAAGGACTATTTCACAAAGGAGAAACTGAGGCTGGGGGGAAGGGATTATTTCCCCTTCATTGCAGGTCTAGCCCAAGCCAGGAAAGTCAGGACTCAAACTAAATCTCCTGCTGTGAGAGCAAGTTCTTTTGAGTGTCAGTGTACTTGCTGGTCTGAATCCAAAAGTCTCACATTCAAGTCTCACCCCCTACATCCACTAGCTGGGTCCCCTTCCCATCTTCAGTACTGGCCAGCTAACTCCCCAATACTGTAAGTTAAGGAGCACCGGTGATCATCATCATTGGTGGAAGGGATCTCCTCAACAGAACATCTCTGCATGGATGAGATCAGAGGTCTGGGTCAAAAAAATAAAACAAGCCACTCATGGGGCCAGGAGGGAAGCTTGGGAAAGAAACAGGCTTTCCTCGCTTTCAGTCCAGTGCACTCACCATGACAAACCCATCCCCCTTGCCTTGTCTTTGGAAATGGTTCCATTTTTTTTTCTGGGAATGGGCTGCTCTCTTCTGATTTCCTGCTGCCCTTGGCCCAGGTCCCAGCTGTAAGAAACACCATTCATGCATGTCTCTGGTCTGGCCATCTTTTTTTTCTTATTAGTTCATGCCTACAAGGAGCTCACTAACCAGCCTGGAGGAGTGCAGTGTTTGGATAGAAAGAGGAGAGTGGGTGGAGGGAAGAAAGAACCTGGCACAGTCTTTACCTGTTACACCATTGAATCAACTGACTTTTCTGCTTCTAAGCCAAAATTTTATAATATGACCTTCTCTTTGAAGGTCATAGGATCATTTCCTCACACAAGACACTATCTCTCACCTCCAGGTCTTTGCACAGGCTGTTGTCTTGACCTGGAATACTGTCCCTCCTTACCTCTTCCTCACGGAATACCTCTCTTCCGTCAAGACCCAATCACTTTTTACAGAATATCTTTTCTGTTCTCCAACCTTCCCAGTCCTTTGTCTCTCTCTCTCTCTCTTTGTCTTTCTCTGTCTCTCCTCCTTCTCTTTCTATTTGTTTTGTCTTTGTGTCTCTGACTCTCGCTTTTCCTCTCTCTGACTCTTTCTGTCTCTGTGTGTCTGTCTCTTTTTATTTCTCCTCCCTCTCTTTTTATCTCAGGTTCTGTCTGTCCATCTGTCTCATCCTTCTCTCTTTATCTGTCTTTGTCTCTCTCCTCTCCCTTTCTGTTTCTCTTTGTGTGTGTCTCTCTTTTTCTTTCTTCCTGTCTCTCTTTTTATCTCTCTTCCTTCTCTTTCTATCTCTCTCTGTCTCTATCTGTTCATCTTTATTTCTTTATATATCTGTCTCTGTCTTTCTCTTTATGTCTCCTATCCCTTTCTGTGTGTGTCATTCTCTGTCTCTCTCTTCCTGTCCCTTTATCTGTCTCTCTCTATCTCTATCTCCTTTTTTAAAAAAAAAATCTTTCCTTCCTCTCTGCTATTTTAAAACCACAAGAAGGAGGAAATTAAGATACAGGCTATGAAAGATACCACATATATGGAAATATTCACAGCAGCTTTTTTTTAAATAGCGGCACAGAACTGAAAATCAAAGTATCACCAGCTTGGGAATGATGAAGTAAATATTTAACAATCAACTAAGGAATGACTAAGTAAATATTTAACAATCAGCTGGGGAGAGGGAATATACCCAGGAATCTGCATTCTTAACATTTTCTATCCCACTTTCTGAAAGTCTTGACCATCAACAAAATTCTAAATCAAGCTCTGAACAATAGCATTTGCTATCAAGGTGTTAATACTCACACTAAAAATGTCTTTGTCTCTCTCTGTCCATTTGTCTCACCCTTCTCCCTTTATTTGTATCTCTCTATCCTATCTCTCTGTCTGTCTCTTTATCTCTCTTCCCTCTCTTTCTGTTTCTGTCTCTGTCCATCTGTCTCACCTTTCTCTTTATGTGTCTGTTTCTGTCTCTATCACTTATCTCCCTTTCTCCGTGTCTCGGTTGTTCTCTCTTTCTGTCTCTTTATCTGTCTCTGTCTCTCTAATTATCTCCTTCCTCTCTTTCTGTCTCTGTCCATCTGTCTTACTCTTTTCCCTTTGTCTCTCTCTTATCTCTGTTTTTCTCTGTCTGTCTTTGTTCATCTGCCTCATCCTTTCCTCTTACTCTGTCTCTCTCTCTCAATTATGAAGGATTTAATGAACTACTTTGCATTTATTTGTACTTACTCCCCATACCTTTATGCTGTATATACTTTAGCTCTGTCAGTTTCCTTAAATTAGAAATGGGGATATTAATAGTATCTCCCTCCCAGGGATAAGATGAGACCTTATTTGTAAAGTGCTTACTTAGCACAGTGCTTGGCACATAGCAGATACTTAATAAATATTTGATTCCTTCCTATATACTTATAGAAATACTTGTCTTTCCAATAAATCTAAGCTCTTTATGAGAAAGGATTGTTTCATTTGTTGCCTTTTTATCATGACCTAACCAAATGCTGGTCCTGCCTCTTTATAGTAATTAATAAACATGTATTAATTGATTAATTAGTTAAATTTAGAGTTGCAAAAGACTTTAGAGATCATCCCATCTAAGCCCCTCATTTTCATTCCAAGAAACTGGTCTGGAGGAGGTAAAAAGAACTTGCTTAAAGTCATACAGAATATAATCAGCAGAATTGAGATTTGAACCCAAATGAGTGGTATAGTAGATAGTGCACCAGGTCTGGAGTCAGGAATCCAGCCTCAGACTCTTACTTGCTGTGCAATCCTGGGCAAACCATTTATTCCTATTTGCCTCAGTTTCCTCATCTGTAAAAATGAACTATAGAAGGAAATGGCAAACCACCCCAGGATCTTTCTCAAGAAAACTCCAAAGGTGGTTGTGAAGAGAAGGTTACAATTGAAAGGACTCTACCATGACCAAGTTATTATGTATGTTGCTCTCCTAGAGTTCTGTTGATTATAACTTAGTTCATATAAATTTATCTTTCATATTTTTATATCTTCATCATTTTCAACATTTGTTACACTACAATAATTCCATCATATTCACATATCACAACTTGTTTGGCCAATCAATGGACATCTGCTTTGTTTCCAGTTCTTTGCTACCTTGAAAAGAACTACTCCATATTTGGTATATGTGGAGTCTTTCTTTTAGTCATTTTGTCTTTGGAGTATATACCTAAGAATGGAAACTCTGGGTTAAAGGGTATGGACACTTTCTTGGTATAACTTCAAATTCTTTCCCAGAATGGTTTGTATTGACTCATAGTCCAACCAACAATACTTTGTTATGTCTGTTTTTCCACAAGGGTTCCAACATTTTTTTGGGAATACATTCGAAGACTATGATTAAATTAATAGTAATAAGTATAGGAAATATAGCAAAAGATTTAGAACAAAATTAACAACTGCATTTTAGCAAATAAAAATATAAAATATCCAAACTAACAAATATGGGCAATTAAATAATTAAGATTCAGAAAGAAAAATCAAATAACTTGGAAAGAAGCTATCAAAAACTAGGGGTGGAAGTGGATTAGGAATCTGATGCAGATGGATTTTCAAATGAATTTTATCCAATATTTTAAAAAATAATGAATACTTATGGTAAAAAAAAAAGTAAGAAAGAAATGTATTCTACCAAAACTCCTTTTATGAGGCAAACATGATTTTGATATTTAAACCAGGGACAGCTAAAGCAGAAAAAGAGAATTATAAATAATTTTTGTGAATGAAAATTAATGTAAGCACTTTAAATAAGACCTTATCAAAAATAGTAATATATCTAAAGAATAAATCACTCCAACTAAATTGCTTACTACGCACACAAGGATGTTTTAAAAAAGTAAACAGTGTAATTAGCCAAATAACAAAATTACCTGATTATTGGAATAATTTTTTTTAAAAGCCTTCAACAAAATACAGCATTCATTTCCTAATTGCTAGTGCCTGTATTAGAAAGTATGGTATTAATTTTTATGTACTTAAATTTGTACCTGTCATCTTTCCTAATGAAATATAATCTCCTTGAAGGCAGGGATTATTTTATTTTTGTCATTCCATCCATATTGTGATGTCCACTTAATACTTATTGGTTGCTTAAATATTTAAACAAAATTGTTTAATTCTTTTAAAAAGAGAATACCCTAAAATCATAGATATGGTAGAGATCTTCTTTAATATAATCAGAAAGCTAAATCTAAGATCAAGAGCTAGCATTATAAACAGTAGAGAAATACTGACAGCTTACTCAGTGGGTACAGGGGGAAAGAAAGGATGCTTCTTGCCTCATTATTATTTGACATAGTTATAGAAATTCTGGCTATACATTTTCACTCTTTTTTTGTTGTTGTTTGCTTGCATTTTATTTCATTTTTCACTTTTTTCCTGTTTGATCTGATTTTTCTTGTACAGCAAGATAATTGTATAACTACGTATGCATATATTAGATTTAGCATATATTTCTACCATGTTTAACATATATTACATTACTTGCTGTCAAGGGGAAGATAGGAAAAAGGGAGGGAAAATTGAAACACAAGGTTTTACAAGGGTTAATGTTGAAAAGTTATCCATGCATGTGTTTTGAAAATAAAAAGCTTTAATAACAAAAAAGAAAAAAATTCTGGCTATAGCAATAAGACAAGAGATAGAAATTAAAAGACTAAACCTTATGAAGGAAAGACATTATCATTATTTACAGAAGACAAAATGATTTACTCAGAAAACCTCAGAGAATTAGTGAAAAAACTAATGTATATATTTAATAGCATCAATAAAGTAGCAGTAGTATGTGAAATAAATCTTGAAATAATCAGCATTTCTACATATGCCAACAAAACCCAGAATGAAACAATAGAGAAATTCCATTTTAAATAATTTGCAAAATTTGGGTGTTAATTCACCAAGACACATTCAGGACTTATATAAATACAATTTCAAAACCCTCTTTCCAGAAATAAAGGGAGAATTAAATAAATGGAGAAACATTCATTGTTTATAATTGAAACAATAAAATAAAATGATAATGCTATTAAAATCAATGTGATCAACTAATTTAATAACTGATTAATAAATAATAATTTATAGTAATTAATCAGTGTGATACCCTATATTTATCTGTAATATAATTAATAAATAAGTTTGATAAATATTCAATCATTTCTCTACCAATCAGATTACTGAGGAGTTACTTTATTTTTCTAATTACACATATAGTTTTCAACATTTATGTTCATAAGATTTTGATTTCCATTTTTTCTCCCTCCCCAAGACAGCAAGCAATCCAATATATATTATACATATACAATCATATTAACCATATTTCTACATTAGTCATATTGTGAAAGAAGAATTAAAACAAAAGAAAAAACACAAGAAAGGAAAAAAATGAAAATAGTATGCTTCAATCTTCATGCAGACTCCAAAAGTTTATTTCTCTTTCTTTCTCTGAATGTGTATAGTATTTTCTATCATGAGTCTTGGAATTGTCTTAGATCATTGTATTGCTGAGAAGAGCAGTCTATCAAAGTTGATCACACAATGTTGCTACCATTGTGTACAATGTTCTATTTCTACTCACTTCAATCAGCTTCAGTTTACATCTTTCCATGTTTTTCTGAAATCTGCCAGCTCATAATTTCTTATACAACAATAGCATCCCATTACATTCACATACCAGCTTGTTTAGCCATTAGCCAATGGATGGGCATCCCTTTGATTTCCAATTCTTTGCCACCACAAAGAAAGCTGCTATAAACCTTCTTGTATATTTGGGTCTTTTTCCTGTGAGGAGTTCTTTATAGAATTAAATACAATATGGGTCAAGATATTCATTACAGTGTCACTTACTGAATAGAAAGGTAGTCTTGGGGATAGGAAGACTTTGGTTCAAGTTCTGTCTCTACCACTGGCTGACTCTTTCTAGATGCATTGATTTTGTTCATGCCAAAACTTAAATTTTATGTAATTGAAATGATCTATTTTTATCTTTATAATAGTTTGTATACTTCTTTATGTAAAACTTAACCCCTCCCCCATGCCCATCAATTGAGGAATGGCTGAACAAGTTATAGCATATGATTATTATTACTATTATACTTTAAAGAACACTATTATGCTTTAAGGAATGATAAAGGGGATGGTTTCAGAAAAACTTGGAAAAGTTTATGTAAATTGATACAAAATGAAGTGAACGGAATCAGGAGAATAATCTATATAGTAACAGTAATATAGTAAAGATGATCAACATTTAGGAACTCTGATCAATACAGTGATCCATCACAACTCCAAAGGACTCATGATAAAAAAATGCTATCTACTTCCAATGAGAGACAACTGATGTACTCTGAGTATAGATTGAAACATATTTTTATTTCCTTTATTTTCCTTGCCTTTTGGGGGGAGAAGGAGGGAGAAAGTGGATAACATGGCTAATGCAGAAATACGTTTCATTTGACTCCATATGTATAATGGATATTGGGTTGTTTTTTTTTTTTTTTGCCTGCTCAATAAATAAGAGAGGGGTAGAAGGAGGTAAAGAACATGAAAATGAAAATTTTAAAAAAGGAATTATCCTTCTAACCATAGTTGTGGAAGATATCTTCTTTCGCTGTCATCTGCTATATAATGCTGTATGACTCTAGACATTCAACTCTCGATGCCTCAAGTAACTAAAATTATAAGCTGTAGATGAACTTCAATTAAATTCTGGCCAGAAAACAAATGACAAATATAAAGATGTCTGGCATTTGTATGAAGTGATACATAGAGAAATATGTCCATTCAGGAGAACAATGTTCATGATAATTCCAAGAATGCAAATGAAAACAATGATAACACAAACTCAAATATTTTGTGATTATAATGACCAATGTTTGCCCCTGAAAAAAATGAGGAAATGCATTACCCTCCTTTCAGTGAAGAGATGGGAGAGTCTTTCTATGGAATGTTGCCTATTGATCAGATATGGGCACAGCACTGCTTGGTTTTGTTTACCTATTTTCTTTGTTACAAAAGAAGATCTATAGGAAGGAAAAGAGCCAAGGGAAGGGCAATTAGAAATGACTATGACATAAAAATAAAAGGAATCACTTAACTTTTTTAAAAGAAGAAATTAAATCTGTCAGCAACTATATGAAAAAAGTTCCACATCATTTATTATAAGAAAAATGCAAATTAAAAAGATTCTGAGATTTCACTTTTTAGCCATTACATTAGAAAGATGGTAAATGATGGAGATAGTCCAGATTGGAGGAGCTGTTGAAAGATAGTGCACAGTTGATCTTCAATATTCCCACATTTAACTTTTGGTACTTCAAGCTTTTGATTTTATTAGGGAACTCATTTTCACTTTTGCATTGCCAACTGCACACATTTGCAGCTGTGCACAGTAGAGAAAAAAAAAAATGAAAGGCATGATACATGTAAACTTGTGGAACAGCTGGTATCCTACTAGATACTTCCTGGGTCTTATTCACTCTATTCTTGTGGAATAAAGAGCTCCCATGCATTCATTGCCTATTTTCTTTGTTTGCCTTTAAAATTCGAGTTTTACGTTGCAATTTTGCCCTCAAACTACAGTTTAGCCTTTGCAGTCTCCAAGGTCATCCATCAACTGTGAAGGACAGAGTGTCTGGGGTGATGTTGACACTTCACCAATTTCAGTGTCTTCTGATAGGAGCGACTAAAGTCCCAGCAATTTTTACCTTGGTTTTCAGGGGCATCCAAGGTAGAGAGATATACTACAGTATAATATATAGTACAATGTTCTCATGCCGCTTCTGGCACAGTAGAAGGTAATATTCAGATTAAAAAATGTTTTCATCTTAAGAATTTTGTTTGCTTTACAATGTTTATTGTACTGTAGATTTCATGTGTTATAAAAAGTGAATATTGTTTGAAATCTTTTTTTTTTAAATTGAGGTGCTAATACAAAAGGTCATAGAGCTAAGGAATTACTAATAAGGAAATGTTTTGCATATTTACCAATTCTATTTTGTGCCCTGCATTTTATAAATTATTTCATGGAAAAATAGCATATTATCAGAATTAATGTTTTGTTATGAAGAATCAAATGAAGAAAGATGTATTTTCAGTAATCTCTAACAAAAGATTATAGTTTTTGGTGTTTACGGGAATTTAATCCTATTTCCCATAGGTTCAAGATGTCAACCTTTTTTGGGCCCTTTTTTTTAAAAAACAATTTTCCAAAATATTACTCTTGTTAAAGTTGAGGATTGACTATATCAATAGTGGAGTTGTGAATTACTCCAACTATTATGAAAAATAATTTGAAATGTCCAAGAAGAGTTGTAAAAATTTTTGTGCTCTTTGAACTACTCTCTACTGAGCACTTAGCCAAAGAAAGTGGAGGACAGAAGAAAAGATCTGTTATACATCAAAATAATCATAGAAGTATTTTTTTGTTGTTGTTGTAGCAAAAAAAAAAACACAAAAAACTGGGGAAAATTAAATTGTGAAATAGCATCTTATGGAACTATAAGAAACTATAAATACAAAGAATCCAGAGAAAGGTCAGAAGAATCATGGTACTAATGTAAAATAAATAGAAACAAAAGATATTTTATTTAAATAAATGGAACTACAAGAATGACTTCAATAATGTAAATGAATCACTACTAAAAGCCAAATGAATTTAAATTAATTGTTATTATCAATCTTGGTCCTGGAGAACAGATGATGAAACATAATTTGTTTCTCTTGATAGAGTGGTAAAGCTTATACCATCCAAGACCTTTCCGTGACTGATGATGGAAGCCTCAATGTTAGAGAATGTGAGGAACAAGTGGGTGTATCAGGGAGTTCTGTGCAGGTGTCTGGAACAATAAAAAGCTGGTATTTGGAACTTTCAGGGACAGAATCACATCTTGCTACTGCCAAGCTATCTATCATCTCATCTTAACATGGTATGAGACAAGTTAAGCTCAGAAAGTATTTTGTATATGGAAACATGCTCTTGGATCCCATGTCAGGACAAGGAAATATAGATAATCTAATGTCTAATATCCTGAGGCTCTGATAAAGCTCAAGATCTTAAGTATTCCTGGCCAGGAAGTGGGGCTATTGGGAGTGAGAGTGGGACAGTAGACCAAATCTCACTTTTTTGGGGGAGGCAAAGTGATTTGCCCAGGGTTACAAAGCTAATAAGTCCTTCCCCTTGACACTTTAGGGCTGGTGCTCTATCCATTGCACCATATGGCTATTCCCAAATCTCACTTTAATGGGAAAACAAAATCCATCCTTTACAACAAACATCTTAAATAAGAATGAAGAGACAGGACTATTTATCTTGTTGATGAGGATGCAAAAAGCTAGTGAAAAAAGCTTTGCGTATAGGGGGTAGGCGACCTGAGGTCAAGTCCTCACTCTGTCATTTACTACCTGGGTGTTGCAAGCACTTGATCTGTCTGGGCCTGAATCTTTTCAATCTGTAAAATGAGTGGGTTGGACAAAGTGATCTCTATGGTCTCTTTCAGCTTCCGATCTCTGAAACTAAAGATGGAGGTTCTGTTGGGTGCAGTTTCTCCATTGCTTCTGGGTCCACTGGTGATCTGTTCCTGGTCTCCCTCAGTTGCTAGTATTCCTGTGCCTCCACTGCAAAAATTATATTTATTCTGTATCTTCTTCAATGAGCTCATACTCTCTCCTCCTGACAATGTGAGCTTCTCAAGAGGAATGACTGTTTCTTTTCTGTCTTTGTAATCCTAGAACCTAACACAATGCTTGGTACCTATAGGCTTGTTTATTGATTGATTTATAGACACCCTTATCCATGTGTATTTCTGATGGATTTGCTCAGGATCTTGTTGTTATTGTTGTTGTTGTTGTTGTTGTTGCTGTTGCTATTGCTGTTGCTGTTGTTGTTGTTGTTGTTGTTGTTGTTGAATCTTGTCTGACTCTTCATGACCCCATTTTGGGGGTTTTCTTGGCTTTCAATGCTTTGCTATTTCCTTCTCCATCTCATTTTACAGATGAGGAAATTGAAGGAGTGACTTGTTCAGGGCCACACAGCTAGTGTTAGAGGCTGGATTTGAACTCGGGTCTTACTGACTCCAGATCAGGCACCTAGTTGCCTCAAATCTCCTTGGATATCCGATGGGTTTGTTCAGGATCTTACATAAATATAAATATGCTTATTGCCAGCTCTTTATTGTTCTGATGGCAGCTAGGCAGTAAAAAGATAAAGAGCCCTTTATCTGGTGTGACAAAGACCCGAATTCAAATCTCATCTCAGACATTTAGTAGCTGGTGACTGGTCAAGTCACTTAACCTCCCTCAGTCTCTACTTCTTCATCTATAAAATAGGGATAATAATAGCATTTACCTCCCTGGGATTAAGTGAGATAATGAGTATAAATAATTTTGTAAATCTTTAAATGCTATGTAAATACTTGAAATTATTCTGATTAAGAGGGAAAAGTAACAGATTAGGAGCAGGAAGCCCATCTGGGAGATTATTACAACACTGCAGAAAAGACAAGACAAAGCCTAGAAATAGAGTGGGAGGCACCAAGTGAAAAAAATTTGAAAATCAAAAGGACTTGGTTACTCATTCTACTGATGGGATAAGAAAGAAGAAAAAGTCGGATTTGACTTAGAAGTTTTGATCCCCCATAACTGGGAAGATGATGGTGCCATGAGTAGAAATGGGGAGGTTTCAGGTGGGAGAGCGTCAGGGAGTGGGGAATATGATGAATTCAATTTCAGACATAATGAAAAGGCCACTGAAGGGATGTCCACATAGAGGTGTCCAACATTGAATAACTCACTCCACTCTTTTGTGTCTTGTTTCTTTATCTGTGTAAAGTACAGAATAATAGTGCACAAGCCGTGGTTAGTGAGTCAGTGTTTATTAAGTGCTTTGAGATCCTTTAATAAGAAGTAAAAGATGGGTGCAGAGGAGTGTTACTGTTAATAAAATACCAATGATAATAATGATGATGAGCCCAGGTTTATAAGCCACCTGTGCCTGAAGGTCTCTGCTCAACTCTTAAAAACACCACTAAAATAATAATTAACATGGCTACAAGGGGAATGAATGGCTAAGAAGGGTTGGTTCTAGTGGTAACCCCTCCTCCTTTCCATTTTATCTTTCCTAGCCCTGGGAATGCAGCATTCCTCTGAAATAAGACGCTGAGAATCTTAGGTGCCAGAAAAGGGGCAGAATCTTGTAATGTTAAGATCCTTTGATGCAAATACATCAATCCTTTAATCTACTTTATGATTTTGGGCAAGACAATTGACCTCTCTGGCCCTCAATCGCATTAAAAAAATCTCACCTGTCTGAAGACAGAACATGAACTAGATAATCTTGAATTCCGTATGACCTTAAAAACTATGATTCTATAATTGCCTTAAACCCTATACTTGTGCCTCTGCCTCAGTTAACATCGGCTCATTAGATGGAGAAGAAATCCTGTGATCTGATATTCATTTAATTTTTTCATACATAATATATACCCACAGTGCATCCATTACCAAGGACCTTAATGACAAGGTTGAAATATGTGTTTGTGTGTTATATATTACAAATGTGATATAGTTGCTGTGTTGGGGTGTATTTTAAACATATGCCCATATGTATTTTAGCTGATTCACCTTTAGGAATTGGCCCATTGGGGTTGTAGAATGAACCTTGCACTGGGGATCAGAAGCCTAAGCTTCTAGTCTTGCTTTTGCCTCTAACTGTGTGACTTTAGTCATTTGCTTTCTTTGGGTCTCAATGTCCTATATTTCTACAATGAGTGAGTTGGACTAGAGTATTCTTAAGGTTTCTGCTGCCCCTGCATCATCTGGTCTTCAGGACCAGAGACTCAATCACTAGCTCCACCTCATCTCTGCGTCCAATTCAGAGAAGACTAATCAAACATCCAGCTAGGGGTT
Organism: Antechinus flavipes; assembly: GCF_016432865.1. Lineage (NCBI taxonomy): Eukaryota > Metazoa > Chordata > Mammalia > Dasyuromorphia > Dasyuridae > Antechinus > Antechinus flavipes. The sequence continues at coordinate 586,417,129 of NC_067400.1, forward strand.
AGTACAAAGTTATTGAGAGGGAAGATGAGTAAATCTGATCTCAAGGGCCCTAACACTAGGACTGCAGTGGTCTGGCCATCCAGATTGGTTCCTGTACACCTGAACTGATAGGGGGGTCTAAGTTCTGCTTCTAGAGTCTTGTCTTCCCCAAATCTACTTCAAAGAAGCAAATCCCATCAAAATCCTAGCTGAGACCTCAGATACACCTCCATTTCTGACTTATTTTTAAATTTTTAGGGAGACCACATAAAAATCAACAAAGACCCCGAATCAGAGCTGAGTGTATTGTTTTGTAAATTGTTTAGATTTAAGAAAGTATCGCTAATGTAGATTACACTTAAAAAGGTATAATTTCTCCCCAACCACCCAAGACAGTTGTTAAACATTTATCAGGTCATCCCTGATGTGAGAGACTTTAGCATGTATTGCAAATTCTTTTCCTCATCCCCTAATCCATGTGATTCATAGAGGAAAGCTGCCTTCCAGTGCTACTGCTCCCTGATCCTTCATGCTGATCTACTTCAGCCCTCTACTTCCTGTGTTCTTGTCTGGCACTATCTTTTCCTCTGGGTTCCCTGAACTACGGTTTCTAGGATCCTAGATTCAGAGCTGAAAGGAACCTTAGAAGGCATCGAGTCCATGGGTCTCATTTTGCAAAGAAGAAAACTGAGGCCCATCTCTTCATCAGTGAGAGGATTCAAACCAGTTCCAATTGTGCAGTGATGAAGAGAGCCATCTACACCCAGAGAGAGAACTGTGGGAACTGAGTGTGGACCATAACATAGCATTTTCACTTTCTCTGTTATTTGCTTGCATTTTGTTTTCTTTCTCAGTTTTTCTTTTCCTTCCTTCTTGATCTTTTTTTTTTTTTTGTGCAGCAAGATAACTGTATAAATATGTAAACATAAATTGGATTTAACATGTATTTCAACATATGTAACATGTATTGGATTACATAGCAGCTGGGGGGGATGGGGAAAATTTGAAACAAAAGATTTTGCAAGGGTCAATGTTGGAAAAATTATCCATGCATATGCTCTATAAATAAACAAATTAATTAATTAATTGATTTGGAAAAGAAAAAAAGAAAACTGAGGTCCAGTAAAAAGTGATTTGCCCAGGACTAAAAAGCTATTAGGCATCTGATGCAGGATTTGAACCCAGGTCTTTTCACTATCCAATCCATTATACCAACTCCTTCTCTAGTTCTATTCTTAACCAACTCCTCATATTCTTCCAATCTTCAATACATGAAATGCTTTGTAAATCTTAAAGCATTATATAAATGCTGCTATGATGATGATGATGCTATTTATAAAGACCCGGAGACCCTTCCCCCAGAAGATTTTGTGTCTTTAGTCTTATCCAGAACAACATATCTTTGTTCATGGCCCCAATACACTGACTTGGGAAAAAGATGAGATTTACTCCTTATTCCTCACTACCACTCCCATACCCTCCTACTGCCCACCATCATTCCTTTGAAGTTCACCCCATCCAGATCGATCACCTTATCCAGATCTAGGTGGTAGTGACCTGTTGGCCCATAGCCCATTTTTTCTTCTTCCTCAAGAAGTAAGTGGTCCAGTATCTCTACTGGGTCTGTATTCCAAAGACATCATAAAAAAAGGAAAATGTGCAAAAATATTTATAGCAGCCAGTTTGTAATGGCAAGAAACTGGAAAATGAGTGGATGCTCATAAATTAGAGAATGGCTGAATAAGTTATGGTAAATGAATGTTATGGAATATTATTGTTCTGTAAGAAATGACCAGCAGGATGATTTCAGAGAGGCCTGGAGAGACTTACAGGAACTGATGCTGAGTGAAGTGAGCAGAACCAGGAGGTCATTGTATATAATGTGACAATCAATTCTGATGGACACAGTTCTTTCCATCAATGAGATAATTCAGGCCAGTTCCAACAGTCTTGTGATGGACAAAGCCATGTGCACCCAGAGAGAGCATTCTGGGGATTGAATGTGGATCACAGCATAGTATTTTCACCTTTTTTTGTTATTGCTTGCTTGATTTTTTTCTGTCTCATTTCCCCCCTTTTTAAACTGATTTTTCTTGTGATCATGATAATTATGGAAATATATATAGAAGAATTCCATATGTTTAACATATATTGGACTGTTTGCTGTCTTGGAAAGGGAGTGGGGGGAAAAGGGAGGGAAAATTTTTGGAAAAGAAGGTTTTGCAAGGATGAATGTTTTTAAAAAAACTATCCTTGAGTGTATTTTGAAAATAAAAAGTCATTGTTGTAAATAATAATCATAATAAAATTAATTAATTAAAAAAAGTCACTGCTTCATAGTCTTCCTCCCCATACTAACCTTCATCCTTATATTTGGGGAATTTAAATGAATGAATGATTAAAGAAGCATTTACCAAGCACATACTGTACCTACAACTCTTAAATAGCTCACATTCTTTAAGGGATTGTGCCAATCCCCTTGAACATCCAGGCTTTCCAGTTCACTAATTCCCCAAACCCCAGGCCCTGTAACATCTCTCTGGGGCACCCACACACAGGAATAGTTTATACCCAGGGGTGTGCTGGAGTCAGTTCTTACAGGTGAAAAACACCTCCTATTAATTTTTCAGTGTGGTCCTTCATACAATGGACATTATTATTTTATTGATTCTATGGTCCAGCCAAACTGGACCTCTTATTGTTGCTCCCAAAGGACATTTCATCTCCTACCTCTGCCTTTGCACAAGTTGTTCCCCATGCCCCGGATGCCTCTTGTAATTTCTGGTTTCTCCCAAAGTTCAGTCTGTGTGCAACTTTTCACTAAGGCTCTTGCTGAAGCCTTTCCTGACCATTCCTAAATCCTCATGCCTTCTCCCCATTATATTGTATCTGTTTTTATCTTTACATCCTTCCCTTCTGGGATAAACTGTAAGACCTCTGAGAGCAGGGCCTATTTCGTTCCCTATTCCCCTTTATTTCCCCAGTGTATGGCATGTAGCAGGTACATAACAAAAGCTTGTGGATTGAGTGACTGATTGAATAGAAGAAGTGCTCACCAGGCATTACCGTTTCCTCAAGCATCCTTTATCTCTCCTCTCTTTCACAGACAAATCCCAAGGAACTCCTGTCTGCCTCATTGCTTCCATTTCCTTACATTCTACTCTTTAGCAATTTGACTCCAGATCTTGCCATTACACTGAAACACCCCTCCCCAGGCTTACAAATTATCTCTTGATAGTTAAATTCATTACCAACATTTTTTTTAGCCCCCAGACTTTTAGAGTTCTTTGCTTTGAACACAATTGGTCACCCTTTCATCTGGGATAATTTTTCCTCCCTGGAATTTTCTGACTCTGCTGGTTCTCCATCTTGCTCTCTGACCAATCTCAATCTCCTTTGGTGGATAATCATCCATGTCTCTGTGGTATATCATAAGATTCCACCCAGGGCTCTCATCTCTTCTCTTTCAAATATTCTCTTTCTGCTCCAACTGACTCAATTATCTTCTCTATGCAGATGACTCATAAATCCACATATTTAGTTCTTGTTTCTCTTTTAAGATCTGGTATCCCATCACCAACTCTTTCTAGAGTAATATGAACAAAATAGAGCTTATTCTTTTCCCCCTTAAACCCAACCCTTCTAATTTTCTGTTTTTTTCAAGGGAACCATCATTTTTCCAGTCACTTACATTTGCTTGATCAACTTTGATGCTTAATTTTCCCTTATCCCACATAGCTAATCAGTTACCAACTGTCACTAATTCTACCTCCATGACAACTCTTGCATCTGTCTATTTTCTCCATTCATCCAGCCAGCACTCTAGTTTAGAGCCTCACCTTCTCTCACTTGGACTCTTGTAATGTCTTCATAATTGGTCTTCCAATTTCTTCTTCCAAATAACTGTTAAATTCCTAAAATATAAGCCTGACAAAGTCATTCCTCTGCTCAAAAAGCTTCAATGGCTCCTTAGTGAATATAAGCTAAAATACCAACTCTTCTATTTGACCCTTAAAATCCTGAGTCCTCTGACTCCAACCTATCTTTCTAGACCAAGTTCATACTACCCTCCCTTGTACATTTTATAGTCAAACCAAAACCATTTACTTTTTGCTCCACATACACTACATTCCATCGATTAACCCCATACCTGTAATCTTCTCCTCAGTCTGCCTTTAGGAATTCCTAATCCCTTTCAAGGCATTGCTTATGTATGTATCATTTCCTACCGGAAGCCTTTCTTGAATCCCGTAACTTTCAGGGCTACTCCTACCTCTGAAGTTACTTAGTATCTGATTTCATACCTACATGTGTGCACATTGTTTCTCATCTGTGGAATAAAAACTTCCTGAAGATGGGGACAGCTTTGTTCTTGTCTTTCTATACTTATCACCCAGCACAGTGTTTGACATATAATATTGTTGTCTAGATATTTTAGTAATGTGTGGCTTTTCATGACCCATTTTAGGGGGGTTTTCTTCTCAAAGATACTGAATTGGTTTGATATTTCCTTCTCCAACTCATTTTACAGGTAAGGAAACTGAGGTAAACTGGATTAAGTAACTTGCCCAGGGTCACACAGATTGTGTCTGAGACCAGATTTGAATTCTATTCTTCCTGATGCCAAACTTAATGATTCTTAATATGCTAGCTTGAACTCTGAAAGCATCTTACAAATCCTTGATCCTTACAACAATCCTGGAAGGGAAGTGCTATTAACTCAGGTCTTCCTGACTCCAGGTCCAATGCTCTAGTCACTGTGCCACCCAGCTGCCTTATTATATTGGCATATTATTTAGCATTTCATAAATTAGTTATATTGAATTATTCAGCTCTGACTTTCAGAGTGCCAATTTCTTAATTCCACAGCTTGTATATTCACTTCATATTTTATAACATCCTTCCTTTAGGTAATTGTGAACTTCTTTGAGGCAGAATGGGAGTCTTCTCATTAGATATGAATACTTTAAAGACAGGGACTGTGTTCTACCTTGCTTTTTATCTTCATTACTTAGTAAAGTGCTAGACACATTAAGTGGGAGCTTAAAAAATACTAGTTGCCTGACTTCTATACTGAGATGCTTATAGAAAAAAACTGTCAAAACAAAGTTATGGGGGTAGCTAAGTGATGCAGTGGATAGAGCACCAGCCCTGAAATCAGGAGGACTTGAGTTCAAATCTGGCCTCAGACACTTAACACTTTCTAGCTGTGTGACCCTGGGCAAGTCAGCCTCAGCAAATGCTCAGCAAAAACAAACAAACAAAAAAAAACCCACAAAGTTATGGGAGGGGATGATAGGGTCAGAAGATTTAAGAGTTAAAAGGACATTTGACAGATTACAAGCCAAGGGCCTCATTTTATAGACTGGGAAGTTGAGGCCTGGATTGGATTGCAGGATTTGTCTGGGAAGGTCATTGAGATAATTGGAGCTAGGATTCCAAGTCAGGTCTTCTGAATCTCCTCTCTGAGCCCTGATCTTTATTCTAAAGAAACTTATTCTTGGAACCGCTTTCTTACTTTCTCTTTCCTCCCAGAGCTTCCTTATCTGATCAATTCCCTAGAATCAAACAAAGTCTCAGCACTGGAAGGTTCTTCAGAGTTCAGTTCATACCTGAAGAGGAAGCCATTCTACTCATCATTTAGCCTTTGCTCAAAGACCTCTGGGGAGGAGGATCTCATTGGTCAGTGGCAGCCCATGCCCTTTGGAGCCACCATGGTCACTGGGACAGTGATCCTCACATTGAGTTGAAATCTGTTATTTTCCCTCTTTCCCCATGGTTCTTTCTTTTGGCCTCTGGGGCTGAGAGGATCAAATTTCATCCTTTCCTCACCTAATATGCCTTCAGACACTTGGAGGCAGTCACCACAGCCCTCCTAAAGCGTCTATTTTCAGATGATCCCTGGTTCTCTCTGTGGACATGGCCTTTCTCTGTCACCATCCTGCTTACCTTTCAGTGTGATAAGTGATAACACCTCTGGGGGTTAATAATATCTAACACTTCTATAGTACTTCAAAAGATCATTTTACAAATGAGAGTCTGATCCTCCCAACAACCCTGTGCAGTTGAGAAACCTTGCTGAAAGATGTTGGATGTGTTTCTCAATGTCACTCAACAGCCCAGGTTCCTGATACAGGATTCTAATTCTTCTTGACTCTAATATTCATGAATCTATCTCTGCTTCTTGACTTTCTCTTCTTTCTTTTAGTCTCTTCTAACATCCCACCTTCTGCTGAAAGCTGTTCCCAATCCCCTTTTCCCTCTGCTGATCATCTCCAATTTTCTATTTATGTATCTTGTTCATATATATTTGCTTGCACGCTTTCCCCCTCCTTAGATTGTGAGCTTCACCAGGAGAAGGATTGTCTTTCGATTCCTTGTATCCCCAGCACTTAGCACAGTGCCTGGCACTCTTAATAAATGTTTTTTGACTGATGGATCATAAAGTTAGAAACGGAAGGGACATTAGAAGCTATCCATTCCAATTGCCTCATTTTGCAGATGAGGAAATCAAGATAATGTGATTTATAGCTAGTGATGTTAAGGAAATGGTTTGATCCCTGGTTTTGGTGACTCAAAGCTCGGGTGCTATCTACGATGCCATGCTGCCCAATCTGGGTTCTATGTAGCTCATCAAAGCTCTTTTTAAAATGTGGTAGCCATTTGCAAAGGTCAGTGTTGAAAAATTGCCCATGCATATGTTTTGTAAATAAAAAGGTATAATAAAAAATAAAAGAAAATAAACGTGGTACCCAAACCTGGGTGGGGATCGAAAAGAAGGCTCTATCTGTCCACTAAGTGCTGATTCATCCTTTCCCACAGCTCCTGGTGACCAATATTCAGATCACAGGGGATGAGCCTCCATCCACACTGGAGTGCCCTGTGCAACCAGGAAGATTTCCTAACTCCATCGGTGAATCAAGTTGATTTACGCCTTAACTGACAGATGGGTATGATGACAAGGATCAATTTGGGAATCACCAAGCCTTCTCATCCTCCCACTGCTACTCCCAGAGGACTGACCAAGGGGAAGCGGTTCCAGGTATAGCCTGGAGTTCCATAACTCACACGGGAGGGAGGAGGCGTTTCTCCCTTCTTTTGACAATGTATGTCACCAGACAGAAGTCAGAACTCCCATAAGTGCACATTTAAGCCAGATGCTGAGGACTCATGTCTGTCTTGCTCTTGTCTGACCTAGAATCTTGGCCTTGTGGGTGTTACCCACCCATGACATTGAGCAGAGAAATCATAGTATTTAGGATTTAGAAAGAGAAAGGACCTTAGAGATTGCCTACGCAGCAATGTGGTGTAGTAGGGAAAGGGCATGAAGTGGAATACAGCTTTGAAATGTCTATGGGACATCCAACCTGGCATAGACAGCTGACGATGCTAGACTAGAGGTCCTACATCACAATCAGGGAGCAAAAGATACCAAGAAGGAATGGTCAGAGATGTGGGTGGAGAGCCAAGGGAAATCATCACTTAGTTGTTTCTGAATCATGTCCGACTCTTGCTGACTCCATTTGGAGCTTTCTTGTCAAAGATACTGGCATGGTCACCATTATCTTCTCCAGTTAATTTAATGAATGAGGAACTGAGGCAAACAGGGTTAAGTGACTTGTCCAAAGTTACTAAACTGGTACCTGAGTCCAGATTTGAACTGAGGACTTCCTGACTCCAGACTGAGCATTCTATCCACTGCGTTAGCTGGTCACAAGGGAAATGTGGTCATTTACTCATTTTAGTCCTTCCTTTTGGGGGATTTTTTGACAAAGAGTAGGGTTTGCCATTTTCTTCTCCAGCTCATTTGATAGATGAGGAAATTGAGGTAAATAGGTTAAGTGACTTGCCCAGGATCACATAGCTAGTAAGATTTGAACTTACAAAAATAAGCACTCTTGATTCCACACCTAGTGATCTATCCGATATGCTATGAAGGGAAAAAGTATCTCAAAAAAAATTAGATAGAGTTTACAGGAAGAATGGCTACTCAATAGGATCAAGCTGCAAAGAAGTCAAGGAGGATGAGGGCTAATAAAAAGCCATCAGATTTGCCAATTAAGAGATCATTAGTAACTTTGTTTTTCAATAGTATTTTATTTTTCCAAATATATGTAAAAATAGTTTTCAACATTCATTTTTGTCAAATTTTGTGTTCCGAATTTACTAGTAACTTTTGAGAGAGTAATTTAGGTTGTGTGATGAGGTGAGAATTCGGATTGGAAAGGGAAGACAAGAAAGTGGGAGGAGAGGAAGTGGAAGCAGTGAGTATAAACAGCTTTTTCTAGGAGTGTGCCTGTGAAGGGGAGAAAAAGTGGGAGGATAAGAGTTGAGGGGGTGATTGGTTTGAGTAAGTGTTTCTAAAGGATGGGAAAGATTTGTAGACAGCAGAGAAAGAAACAGTAAGAGGGAGAGAATAAAGACTAGAGAAAGGAGATAGGTTAGAAATTGTGGGGGCAATCTGATAAAGGAGATGGATGGGGATAGGATCAAGGTGCCTTAGAAATGAGAAAAAGCAGCCCATCAACAGAGATTGAAGTGAAAGAGGAGAAAAAAGAGGGATTTGAGTTTGTGAATAAAAGAAGAGAAAACTACCGTGAGCAATCTCCATTTTCTCTGAGGGAAAATCCTCTGCTGATGATGTGCCATGGGAAGTCTGTGGAGAGAAAAGGTCTGGAGCAGATGGGACTACCCATGATTCCTTTGGGGACAACAGAAGAAGCTCAATTTTCCTTGTGAGAATCCTTTGGGTGCTTGAAGATTGCAATCTCACTCCATTGATTGTTTTCTCTTCTCCAGAACCAGGATTCCCCATTCTTACAAATGATCCTCCTCAGATTTTGGGTTTTTTTAAAATTGTTTTAATATTTTCATTTTCCCTAGTTACATGTAAAAATTTTTTAACATTTGTTTTTAAAACTTTGAGTCCCAGATTCTCTTCCTTCTTCCCCACACTCCCCTCCATTAAGAAGGCACACGTAAAATTACATAAAACATTTCCATAAAAATCATATTGTGAAAGAAAACATAGATTCCTTCCCCTTCAAGGAAAAATAATTTTTTATAAAAAGTAAGTTTCAGTCTGTATTTAAACACTATTAATTCTTTCTTTGGGTATGGATAGCATTTTTCATCCTTTAGATCCTTTATTCCTTTAGAGCAGTCTTGGATTGTTGTATTGCTGAGAATATTGAAGTCATTCACAGCTGATCATCAGATATTGTTTTTAGACACTTTAGTGTCCCCAGTATCCTGTTTGGGGTGAGCTCTGATTTGCCATTTCCTCTTTTAAAATGTAGTCCCTGTACCTGAACACAAAACTCCCAACAGGGCCTGCCCAATGACTGTCATAGATGGGAGGAAAAAGGACCTAAGAGGTATGGCTGACCAGCACATCAGTAAACATATGTCTGTTTTTCGCTGGTGGAGAGGAAGTGAAATAGAGAAAGGAGTTCTGCTGGCCTGGGAATAAGTCACAAGCTGGGCAATGCTGGTCAAGCTCAAACTTTCTCTCTTATAAGAGAAAGGAGCTGGATGAATGCAGACCATTCTGCTCTGTGCCACATTATTGTTCGCCAGGAGGAATCAAGGTACACTGAATGTTTGGGTTGGCAAGATCATCAAGAGACTATGTACCACAGACTCCTTTCAGTAGGAGTAGAGGTTTGTCAAGTTCAAGGTCTGACATGCTTTGAGGTTAGTGCTTACGTGTCACAGGCAGGTTTGTTTATTTTGCAAATATTATAACTATTATGTTATATGTGCCAGAGAAGTAACCTTTCTAGTAAAATTATTTAAATTTTTTTTAATCTGGAATAATTATTCTAAAATTTCAAGGCAGACTTAATGAAACTTACTGAGTTGAGATACACAGACTAGACATATCGATTGATGCAGTATCTTTATTTTGAAATAAACATTTTCATCCTTTGCCGCTCTGTTTTAGAGATGAAAAAAAAGTGCACCACATCAGTTGATAGTTTGACCCTTCAAGATATTCCTAAATTCTAGTCCTTCTAGTGTTAAGAACCACTTGATTTAGACCGTATATTCTGGAACCCTATCCATGCTTTTCTAGCTTTGACATTCTATATTCCAAAGATCCTTTCCACTCTGATATTCTAGGTTCTAAGCTCCCTTCTAACTTTAATATTCTGCATGTTAAGCATCTTTTCAGTTCAGACATCCTGTGTTCTAAAGTCCTTTCCCAGCTCTGAAATCCTGTGTTCTAAGAGCCCTCTCTGATCTGATATCCTGTGTTCTAAGGGCCTTCCCAGCTCTGACATCCCATACTGTAAAGTTCCTCCCATATTTAAAATTCTATGATTTCTGTCTGCAACCTCACCAGATACAAGATGGAAAGCAAGAAAGTCACCAGACCTGATCTGGTTGTTTCTGCTGGTCTGTCATTTTAAAGTTGTATCAGTGACAATTCAGGGCACAGCTCCATTATCCAGAATGGGAATCTTCTCAGGCAGATTTCTATTTTTTCACAGTACTCTTCTCTGGACAGAAAATCCTTAACTCACGTTCTCAGTGGAGTTACCTCCCAGGAGACGGTCTTCTCCCAGACTATTGGATCTCCTGTTCCTGGGAGGGAGATGGAACAGGGAAATTCTTACCTGTTTTTATTCTGGGCTTTCACAGGCCCATTACTAAGCCTTTTGTATATAGGATTTAAAACATCTTACTCTTTACCTGAGAATTGGGCTAATGGTTTGGGGAAGAACGTAAAGGTGTGAGTAGGGAGGAGGAAGAAGAATGCTCTATTGGTACAGAGGCCAATCTGTATCTGGAACATAGCTCTCCTATTTCTAATCTCCCCAATCTTTCACTACATTTATGACACCTTTAGGGATCCTCCATTGATGAAATATTTCAGTCTGCCTTGATCATCTCTCACACCTCAGTTTAAGGTTTTTCTACTCTGCCATGGAGAAGGGAAAAAAGGGCTTGGCTGTGTCCCTGTGTTTCTTTTAGGCTGTAAATTCCCAGAAGGGAGGGATGGTCTTCTTGGTGTAGAGATTAATGAGCCCTGATTATGGTAATGAAGAGCCTCAGAGGCTCTCAGGCTGAGAAAAGAGGCCAGCGAAAAGAGGAAGGAACTTGGAAAAGGAGTCCGGATACCTCATTTGGAAATCTTGTTCTGCCAGGACAGCTTGCTGGTAGGAGCTCTGCTGTTTGAATTTGGGGAAGCCATGCCCCTTCTCTAGGGCTCACTGTCCTCAACTGTGAAATGGATGAGCTGAACTTCCTGCTCTCCTTGGATTTATCTTAAAGAAAGGACAGATTCCCACCTCAGTTTTGGTTCATTTCCTGAAATTCCACACTCAGCATCACAAATCTCAGAGCTGGAAGGGACCTAAGAGATCATTTATTCTGATCCTACCCCAGTCCATTGCAGCTGTTTTGGGGCTTAAAGGCTTTCACAAAAGAAGCTATCCAGTTAGTAATATAAATCTTTCTTTCTTTCTTTCTTTCTTTCTTTCTTTTTTTCTTTCTTTCTTTCTTTCTTTCTCTTTTTTCTTTTCTTTCTTTTTTTCTTTCTTTCTTTCTTTCCTCTCTCTTTCTGTTTCTTTTCTTTCTTCTTTTTTCCTTCCTTCCTTCTTTCTTTCTTTCTTCTTCCTTCTTTCTTCCTCCCTTCCTCCCTCCTTCCCTTCTTTCTCTTTATTTATTTTTGAAAAGGATCAATGACATTATGATTTAATGTCTTGACTAGCACATCAATTGGATTTAAGTGAGGCAGAGTTGTACAGAGTCATCAACCTCACTCTCTGTTTCAGAGTCATAGAAGTTCAGTAGCAAGAGAAAAATCAATATGGCTGGTGATGGCCCAAGATGCAGTGAATGACCTTGACATCTTTAATGTCTAAGGAAGCACCCGCTTCAGCCACCTTCATGGCCATTGTAACAAATTGCTCTTATTCTCCCATTTCTCCAAGGAAAGTCTTCACATGCTTTGGGGTAGATACCCTCCTTAAATCACTGAAGGGTTTGAGACCCTTCTGTTACCCTCAGCGTGGTTTAGCTTGTCTGCCAAAATGGTTTAGTGGGATGTTGCCATTGTACAATTTCTACCAAAGGTGGATTTAGCACCAGAAGTTCTAGTATTCAGGGAACATACCCTATTCCCTTCAGAATGGTATAGGTCATCAAGAATCCATCTTGAAGTCAGAGAGAAGTTTGGGTTTCACCTCTCACATATACTGGCTTTGTGATGTTGGGCAAATCACCTGAGTGTCTCAGGTCTCTCTCTAAAAGGAATCAGTCTTCAATCTGGATAGGTAGAAGAAACACCCTCACTGAGTCTCATTGAGACTTTCTTATACCAAAAAAATCACTGGTGTGTCCCCACCCCCTCATGTATTTGGAGAGACAAATATATGCTGGATAGAGTGGGGAGCTGGATATTAGGAAAACTTGAGTTCAAAGCTGCCACTGCCAATGGCTATTCATTGAATCTGTGTGGCTCGGGCAATTTCATTATATACTAAGTTATGGATCATATTGAGATATTCTGGGGTAAGGAGTCAGGAAACTGCCTCCGTTTTTGAGTATTTAATGTTTAGAAACATCTCCTTCCTAACAAGCCCCCATTTTACCATAGATAAGAAAACAACCTCATACAGGTGTGTGAAGTGGCCTGGTCACACAGCTAACCAATGACCACCCAAAGTGGGGCCCGAGCCCAGATTTCCTGGTATCAAGACCCCCACTTAGTAACTAACTCTGGATTTGTGGGGAGAATGGGCCACTCCTCCACCAAGATTCCAGGGAACACACGCCTATGACAAGGAATGATGAATCCGCCCAGAATAATTGTTTAAGCAAGCCGACTGACAGTAATCACACAGGCTTTTTGCCCCGGGGCTGTCTTGAGAGCACGAGGCCAGACAATGTGTTCCTAGCTGAATGGAGTGAAGCCATAGTCTTGCCAAATTCTTTTTTTTTTTTTTTTTTTTTTTGGGGGGGGGGGTAGGGTGGAGAATAAGAAGGAAAAGGAATAATGAAGCATCTGCCCCTGCCTGGTGCTCACCAAAGTAATTTTCACTTCCCGTCCTGTTCTAGGTTTAAAATATTACCCATTGCTTTTGGGCCTTCATTGTTCATTTGCACTCTTTCTTACAACTTAATTAATATTTACTGTGTTGAATTGAGCTGGACCTGGGAGTAAATAACTAGGAATATTTCTGAAGCCTCAGGACCCTGCAGGAGGTAATCCACCTTGTGTGAGTTAGTTCAAATGATGAGTGGCTTTAGGAGTGGGTGGAACCAGTATAATGTTTGTTTTGCAGAGAAGATGGAGGTCCAGAGAAGGGAAGGCTTGCTCTAGTACGTTAAGGGACAGTTTTCCTGAGCCCCTGGACATGATTCTTTGAGATGGATATAGTCTGCATGGGACCATGATTGAATGCTCTTGGTAGCCTTAGAACAGCTTTTGAGTTTTTGTAAGTTTGCATCTTGTCTCATCAATAAAGAACAATGTTTTCTCCTCTGTAAACAAGGAATCATCGCTTATTCCAGGGGTCCTCAAACTACGGCCCACGGGCCAAATGTGGCAGCTGAGCACGTTTATCCCCCTCACCCAGGGCTATGAAGTTTCTTTATTTAAAGGCCCACAAAACAAAGTTTTTGTTTTTACTATAGTCGGGCCACCAACAGTCTGAGGGACAGTGAACTGGCCCCTCTTTAAAAAGTTTGAGGACCCCTGGGCCTTATTCCATGTTTAAGGGGCGCTTCCAGCTCTAACATCCTATGTTCTGAGGGTCCTCCCAGCTCTGTCATTCTGTATTCTCTGTCTCTCTCTCTGTCTGTCTCTGTCTCTCTCTGTCTCTCTGTCTCTGTCTCTGTCTCTCTCTCTCTCTCTCTTTCTCTCTCTCTCTCTTTCTCTACTCTTTTTGCTGAGGCAATTGGGGTTAAATGCCTAGGGTCACACAGCTAGGAAGTGTTAAGTGTCTGAGGCCAGATTTGGACTCAGGTCCTCCTGACTTCAGGGTTGGTGCTCTATCCGCTGCACTACCTAGCTGTCCCAGACATTCTGTATTCTAAAGCTCTGACATTTTTCTAAGGGTCCTTCCAGTTCTGATAGTCCATGTTCTAAGGGTCTTCCCAGCTCTGACATTCTAATGTTCTAAGGCCCATTCTGGTTCTGACATTCTGTATTCTAGCCCTTATATTCTCACTTGTGAAGTCCTGTCTAGCTCTGAAATTCCATGTTCTAAGAGCCCTCCCAGCTCTGATATTCAGTGTTCTAAGGGCTCTCCCAGTTCTAATGTTCTGTGGTCCAGGGATCCTCCCAGAAAATTCTTCATTTTGATATTCGATTCCAACTGTTACTTTCCCCAATCTCATCACTTCTGGGCATTGAGCACGAATTTCCCGCAAAGGCCAGTTTTCTCCTCATCCTCAGGGTGCTGCTGACTCCATCTAGAAAGAGAGAAAGAGGAATTCTGGGACCTTGAGCGGGTGCAGCAACAGGTGGGCTTGGGCTGGGGAGGAAGCTGAGATGATTTAAGGCCATATGGTCTCATGGAAAAGGGGGAGGAGTCATCTGTTGGGAGAGAGAGAGATGGGGGTGGGTTTGGGACCCTGAGAAATGTGAAAAGGGCTTAGAAAGCCCCTGGGAGGAATTTGCTAGGAAGCCTCTCTTCTCCCCGCTCGGAGCTCCCCTACACGGTGAGAAATTTGGTGTGGTAGAGAGCCTGTAGGTCTCAGTTTCCCCGTCCGCACAACACGGGAATCGCCACACCGCGTTCTGAGTTCTTTTCTAGCCCCTCGAGTCTATGTTCTAAGGTTCCCTGCAGACGTTCTAACGTCCGAGGCTGGGAAGACTCCTTCCAGCTCCAACTCTCTCTGGGCCTAGGGATTTAGTAAATGTTTATTGAATCGAATTGAATCAATGTTAAGCAACAGCCGGAAGAGGAGCTCGGCTGGCTCGCCCTCGGTGGGGCCGGTGTCTCTGCCAGGGCTGGCTGATTATTGAAGTCTTCAGCCTGAGCGGAGACACATTTCAGACCCCGCCAGCCCCAGTCACACCCGGGGGAGGGATGCGTGATTGAAGTCCCCGGTTCTGAAGCCCGGCCCGCTCCCGTGTCCCCGGCAGATTCGGGCTCTGCGAGGCGCCAATCGCCCGGCGGGAAGCAGAGGCCCCCGCTACCCTAGGCAGGCGTCTCGGACCCAGGTGGAAGGAGTGTCCGGGATGGGCGCAGCCCGGGATGGGAAGGCACGAGCGGGCTTTTTAAGCCAAAAGGGAATGTGTGCGTGCGTGTGCATGCGTGTGCGCGTGCAAAGGGGAGGGGGGGCGATGCAGATGCCCTAATTCTGCTTGCGTCGGGCTCCAGGAGCTGGGTGTGATGTGGGGGGAGCAGCGGCCAGCCTCTGCAGAATCTCCCCCACGCTGGGCGGCCCGGCGAGAGAAGCCTTGCAGAAGCTGCCTGAGCCTGCCGCAGGGCCCTACGCCCAGCAAGCGTTTAATAAATATCTGCGGAGTGAATGAATGAAAGCACGTGCAGACTTCCTGGGGAGAAGCCTCTGCAGCTACAAGAATTTTTTTTGTTCTTTTGCTGGGAGGAAGCGAGAGTTCCCTGGGGAGAGTTAAGTAGATCATCCAGTGATTTTAGGGGGTCGGTCCCTTTAAGAGAGCCGAGAGAGCCGCCCCTGCGGCCGCCGAGGCGGCAGGGTCCAAGACGCAGCCTTGCGGTCGGTGTCCCCGGGCAGAAAAACTGCAAGCCGGCGACTGGCCCGGAGAGCGGGAGGGGGGCGGGGCCAAGCCGGCGGGAGGGCGGGACAGACTCTGCGGACAGTCGCGGGGAGGGCGGGGCGGGGGCGGGACCACACGCTGCGGGCTTAGTGAATGGGCGTGGCTTAGATGCATTATTTAAAGTATAGGCGTGGCTTCTGGCTCCGAGGGTGGGACGGGGTGTCGGCCTAATGCCTCCAAAGGGCGGGCAGAGCGCGGTGCCCCAGAGAAACCGCAGCGGGAGACCGGGAACGGGGCGGGGCTGGCGAGGGAGAGGCGGGGCCTGGTTCTGCAGAGGGCGGGTCTCGCTGCGGGAGGGGGCGGGGCCGAGCGAAACCCTTTCCCGTGCGGTCGCGGCGGCGCCTCCACAGTGTTGGTGACAGCCCCGGGAGTGGCCCCCGCCGGAGCCGCAGTTCCGCGCCCTGCCCCCTCTCCGTAGCAGCAGCAGCAGTAGCGGCAGAAGCAGCGGCGGCGACGGCCCCCGGGTGTCCGGCCTCTGTCTGCGCTCCGCCACAACTGGGCCGGAGCATCTCGGCGCAGCGCCCTCCCCCCAGATTCCTGGTGCCCGCGCGCCGCCCCTCCTGGCCCTGGATCCGGCATCTCCACTGGCCCGGCCCCGCCGGGAGCCCTCCGCGGAGCTGGAGCCGCATCTGGAGCCGGCCCTGGAGCCGCGCCGCGGGGTCCCCGAGCCCCGCAGCCGGCGCATGATGAACTCGCTGCTGTTCGGCGAGATGGCGCTGGCCTTCGGTTGCCCGGGCGGCGGCGGCGGCGGCGGCCCGGGCGGCGGGGGAGCCGGAGGCGGTGGTGGCGCGGGGCCCGGGCCGTCTCCCGTGACCGCCGCGCTGCGGGACGACCTGGGCTCCAACATCTACCTGCTGAAGGGGCTCAACGTGCGTTTCCGCTGCTTCCTGGCCAAGGTACACGAGCTAGAGCGGCGCAACCGGCTGCTGGAGAAGCAGCTGGAGCAGCAGCAGAGCGAGCGCGAGCGCCGGCTGCGGTATAAAACCTTCTCCCGAGAGCAGGCGGTGCAGACGGGCCCCGAGCTCGCCCTGGCCCTGGCCCGAGCCGCCGGCCCGCAGCCCCAGCCGCAGCCGCCGCCGCCGATCGGCGCCAACGGCAACGTGCCTCCGGGCGCCGGCGGCTCGCACCCCCAGCATTACAGCCGCCTGCCGGGCACCATCTGGAGCTACACGCAGGTCCGGCGCACGGGAGGCGGCGGCGTGGAGACCGTGCAGGGCCCCGGCGTGTCCTGGGTGCACCCGGACGGCGTGGGCGTGCAGATCGATACCATCACCCCCGAGATCCGGGCCCTCTACAACGTGCTGGCCAAGGTGAAGCGCGAGCGGGACGAGTACAAGAAGAAGTGAGTCACGTAGCGAACGCCTCCCCCCGCCCCTGCCCCATCCGGGGGGGACATGACCTACCCCACCCCCATCCCGGGGGGAGACATGACCCACCCCCGGGCCGGGAGCTCCCGCAGAGCAGGGGCCGGCTTCTGCCTTTCTTAGTGTCCCCAGGGCTTGCCCAGTGCCTGGCGCGTAGTAGGTGCTGTCTAAGTGCTTAGGGACCGTCGCTGCCGAGATGACTAACCCTTCTAAAAAGCTTGCATTGTGAAGCACTTAGTGTGGCCCTGGACAAAGCAGACATCTCTTAAAGCACTGGTGATGCTCAGGGGCCCAAAACCAAGGGGTTCGCCCTTCCCCAGGTGCCCCAGTCTGGTGGGTGGGTGAGCCTCCCCCTACCTGGAGGAGTCGGGCTGGAGCTGGACCCGATGGTTTCAGGGCTAGCTGACTAGGCCTAAAAGGCCTCCTCCATTAACAGTGCAGAAGTATGGCCTTGGGAAACGTGGGGCTGCTTTAAAGGATCCTTTCAAACAAAGCTCTTTAAACCTCTCCATTCATGCTGGCTTTAGCCTCCCTTCGCCAGGGTTCAGTGAAGACAAAAACTTACTCTGGCAGAAAGAGGAGGGCATGGGGGAGAAAGGCATGGGGGAGAAAGGCATGGAGTCCCCGCTCTCCCAAGTAGCAAGACAGATTGACTTCAGAGGATGGGCACCCGGCTCCCCGGCCTGCAGTGCCCAGCTGCTGCTGGCTTCTCCAGCCCGTTATCCCCCCAGCTTGGGGGGAGGAGTGGAAAGGAAAGCTGAGATTACTTCCTGGTTAGAGCCCAGTTGACAGTCTTTTCCAGTCGATAAAGATTTCTCTGTCTGCTGGATGAAAGTAGAAATTTCTCTCCTTTGTTCTCCCTCCATCTTCTTCCTATGTATTTTATAGATCCCCTCCTGTTCCTCATCTTCCTCCCTTCTGTCCCCCACCGGAAGAGCTTGCGGCTCGGGTTCCAGTGGTCACAGTGCCATATGGCTTTGGGAGTGCTTTGATTATAGGCTTTCAGTGAGATCCATCCCTCTCTGAGACGCTCCCTAACTTTTCTGATTTATATTTATAAAGGTGTACCATTTGGCCCAGGCCTCTGCACCTGAGTTTGCAAGGGAGGGAGTGCCATTTCCCATCCTTATCCGGTCTCTCTGGGGTGAGACTGCAGAAAGTCTTTCTTCTGATTCTTCTAAGTATATCACAGTTGGGGTAGGTTATTCCCCGAGACTCTCACTTCTCCAAAAGGGGCCTGAGCCCCTGGAACCTCTTCCCTGCAGTCTGGAGAGATTGGGCAGAGTAAGCCAGGGATACCTCAGGTAGCTTATACAGTCCACTGAGAGAGTAGGATTCCCTCCATCCTCTCCCCACCCCAAATATTTGGAGAATTTGGCTATGGTCTGGTTTCCCTGACCCCTTTGGGGAAGTAGTCTCCTCCCTGTTGGTGGGGGATTGGTTAATGGGGAAACAGGCCCTAGACCTCATTAAGAAGCGACCGGTTTGGTGGCAGCCTCCCGACGTGGATCCCAGTGCCAGTGTCATCATGCTACCGGCTTCTGTTGTGTTTGGGCTTTGCTGTGTGTATTTTCTTTGGACTTGGGTACTTAGGATATAGAAAAAAACTATACCCAACCTTACAAGGGGCATTGGGCAACATTACGACACTCTGGCACCCAGGGAGTGGGGATGATGTCAACCTTTGGCATGGTGTTGGAATGCCTGAGACGTGGGTGCTGCTGGGTGACGAGAGGGCTATGGGAGTCTTCCTCATTTCTTGTCTATTTCCTCTCCCCCAAAGGTCCAAAGCGGCGATTGTCTTACTGCTTTTTTTTTTTTTTTTAAATTGGGGAATGACTTCCTTTTTGGAAGTTTTCCTGTTGATTCCTCCAAAGCAAAGGTGTCCACCGGCTTGTTTGAGTCCTCCCAGGGATATCAGGGAGCTAATAGTCCAGAGATGGTCTGTTTTTGCCAAGAGGGCAAGGCATGGGGCCAAGTGCTTTGGGGATACTGAGAGCTGGAATGAGATGGCTGGAGGGTTGAGTACCTTTATGAAGTCTCCACGGCCTTGTTCCTATTAAATCTGACCCCTTCAGTAGTCCTACCCCAGATTCCGTTTCCTGGATGGTTTATGCTTTATGGGAGGAGGTGTGAAGGTATTTCTGAATTCTGTACCGACGATGTCTGCCCAAATACTTTTGCGTGTCTCTGGTTGGATGCTAAATCTCTTCTTGGCGATGTCATCATTGTCAGGGTAGCTTGTATTTAGGCGTTTGGAATTATTTTTCTCTGAGGTAAGCTCAGGTTTTACTGAAGAGACTCTGTGCTGTATGTGAATCTTTGGGCCGACTCAAAGAAGCATGAGTTATAATTTTGCCTGCTTTGGACAAAGCACATAGAAAAGAGTCCAAGACAGAATAAGGAAAAGTAATACCGTTAAGGAGCTTACAGCCTACTTCCCTGGACTTGTTTCCCCGGGTACAAAAGGAGAGATTTGGATTTGATGGTTTCTAAGCTCTTTGAAAGTTAGAACATTGTATTGTCTAAGGTTTCTTAGGGATTTAACATTACCACTCTTTCTCGTTCTGACACCGTGGGCTCTAAGACGCTTCCTGTCTCTGACATTGTATGTCTCAAGGCCTCTCCTAGCGCCCCATTCAGTGTTCCAGGAGCTAATTCTGCTCTGATGTTCTCATGGATTCTTCTTTCACCCAAAGACCCATCCTGTCAGTCACTGCTTGGGTTCTATATTAGAGATTTGGCAGGGGTTGGTGGGGGTTACAAAGTCATGTGACAGGTGGACAGGAAGGACAAACATTCCCAAGTCTCCCAGCCCCTACCTTCTTTTGGATTTCTCTGGGGGCTGAGCTTGGGTTCACCTCTGAGGGCTCTTCTAGGTCCCCAGTTCTGTAATTATGTGACTTAGGGGGAGAGCTGCTCTTATTCCCGAGAACTGCCCCCCTCAAGTCCTTGGTTCTCTCCCCCACATACTTTGGGGACTTTCTCAATTCAGGCTCAGAGTAGTTTTGCATGAGGCATCAGCCTTTATTCAAGAAATTGCCAGAAAAATGTGGTCATCGAAACCATAACATTGACAAGGTCGCTGAGCATAGATTTGGAAACCAAAACAAACATTTCCTGTACCCTCTGCCAGCTCAAAAAAGAAACCCCCATCTACCAGGGCCCAAGTAACCCAAACTGGGTTAAAAGGAGCTGGGGCTTTCCAGTGGGAGATTTGGAAAGTGTGCACTTTGAACAAAATCAGATAGAAATGATGACAGTGAGAGGTGGTGGTAATAATACTAACACAAGGTTTGCAAAAGTCTCATACAGTTAGTTCATTTGAGCTTTACAGGTATCCGATGCCAGTCAAAAAGCATTTATTAAGTGTTTCCTGTGGGCTGGCACTGGGGTACAAAGATAAAAGTCCTTGCTCTCAAAGAACCTACATTCTAGTGGACATGTACCTATAGATGTATGTCCCAAGCACTTATATGTCAAATCCAAGTGTTCTTGGAAGGGAAGGCAAGACCAGCTCAATGCAAGGGACTGGTGGGTTTGATCTGGGTCAAGAAACCTGGTTTTTAGCTTTGGTTTGCTGCCACTAACCTACTAAATAATATTGGCTCCCCTTTCTAGGTATCAGTTTCCCTATCTGTTCAGATGAGAAGGTTGGAGTTCTGGCAGCTGGTAATGACCTAGCCCCCAGACTTGGTTTACGCCAATATAAGGAACTGGTTATGTAATATTGAAGTTAATGGAGTTTATGTCTCAATTCCTACTAGATTACAAATTCCATGAGGGTAGGGATGGGAGGCGTCATGTCTTACTGATCTTTTTTTAATCTCCCCTGTCTGGAGCGCAGTCTTTGTACATAGCAGACTCTTGCTCATGTTTATTGTAAACCTGGGGAAGTCTACAAAGACACAAGCTGGGAGAGAACTTCTCAGGAACAGTTTCCTTGGCCCCGCCATAGGGATGAGAATAAGGGGTGGAGGTGGCCTGGAAACTGAGCCTGTCTCATTGACCTCTGGGAGCCAATGAGTCCCACAGTCTGGCTTCTTTGAAGTAGCAGAAATAGGTTTTAAAGACCCCACAGAGCGCATTGACTGTTGGACTTGGACCTGGAAAAACCCAAGTTCAAACTCTGGAAATCACTTCATTTCTTCCAGCCTCAATTTCCTTTCCTGTAAAGTGGGGATAATAATAGCACCTGGACTCCAAAGCTGTTCCTATAGTCAGATAAGATAATCTATATAAAACATTTGACTTAAAGCACTATATAGAAACATTAATTATCATTGTCATTACGGCAGTGTGGCCTAGTGAACTGGCTTCTGATGCAGAATGGCTTTGTGACACCTTGGTCTTCACTGAACATCACATTGCCAAAGCACCTCTCTAAGACCATTCTTGTTTGATTTGGGGGGAAGCAGTTGAGGTGAAGGGACTTATCCAGGCTCACACAGCTAGTAAGGATCTGAGGCTGGATTGGAACTCAGATCTTCCTCACTCTAAGGCTAGTGCTCTCTGTGCTTTGCCACCCAGATGCCCCTCCCAATCTGCATTGCCCCCTGTACCAGTAATGTCATAGGGCCAGTTCCTGTCCCTCTAATTGTTGTCATACCCCTGGAAAACTTGTGTCTGAAGCCCATTCTGTGACTTGCATTCACCCTTAAACAGGTTGCTTCCTCTCAATGGGTCTCAGTTTCCCCCCTTGCCAAATGTGGAGAATGATATTCATTGTCCCTGGGTCCCAAACCTGGCTAGGGAAGGTTCCCTTTGCAGGGCCCAGATGGAGGTGAGTGGTCAGGGGGTCTTCAAGGCACAAGCACGGGCTTGTGCATCCCCTTTCAGCCACAGCCCCTAGTCTAGGACGGGACAGGGAGACATTATGTTGTGGAGGGTGGATGGAGAGCCGTCCCCCTTGGGTGGCCCTGTCCCCGGACGGCCCTGGTGATGGGAGGAGGAAGCTCTGCCACTTAGGGGGCTTCCCTTGGCCTTGACAGGGGCTAGATCAGGTGCCTGGAAGGCAGCCCCCCCGGATTGCTACCCCCTAGTGCCCATGTCTCTGCTCTCACTTTGGGGAGTAGCTTTGCCTCCAGAGTCCTGGGTTTCAGTACCGGCTCTGTGTCCCTAGGGAAGAAGAAGGGATTTGCCCCGAGCCCATAGGTTATAAGCAGTGAGGTCTCTTCCGGCCCCGCTATTCTCTGTTGTATTCCGGGGTTGGAGGTGTCTCTGGCAGGGATCCTCAGCTTGGAACAGGGGCGATCCATTCCTCTGGCTCCCAGCAGATGAGCTGGGCCTGTTTCCTCTCTCTGGGGCTCCTCTGCCCCGCTTCTGTGTTGCTTCAGTGACTTGCCTCTGCATTCCCCGTCCCAGCCGGTTGTGTTCTCTCCTGGGAGAACCTTTGGGAGGCTGTGAAAAAGGTCAAGGCGAGAAGAGGGGAAGGAGGGGAGGGGGAGGATGGCCCAAGGCCCAAGAGATGGAAGCTAACAGGTAGATTCTTTCGGGTTGTAACGTGTAGTGTTTACGGTTCCTTTCTACCCTGATCAGAACGGCCGTGCCAGTCGGTTTAAACTCAGTCTTCCCGCCTCCCAGGACCGATGGCCTGTGTGTACACTCTGCTGCCTTTCAGGGCAGAGGACCCAAGGCAGTAAAGGAGGGGAACGGGGACGTTGCATCCTGTGCTTGACCACTTCTGACCTCTCTGCTCTCTCGGCGGCCTGAGCTCAGGAGGGCTCAGCTCTGCCATTCACTGGCCTTTGAGACTCTGGGCAAGTCACTGTCCATAATTTGTGAAGCGGCAATAATGCGTGTCCTAAATGGTGTAGCCCTAGAGCACTTTGTAAAGTGAGATATGATGACCAGAATCCCAAATTGGAATGTGAGGGATGATGGGATGGATTGGGAGCTGGGATAAGACAAGGGGAAGAAGATCCTTTGCAGGAAAAAGGAACTCATAAAATGCATAAAATGTCAGAGCTCATAAGGTCCTTAAAATACAGACCACCAGAGCTGGAAGGGACCTTAGAACCCAGGATGTCACAACTGGGAGGGCCCTTAGAACACAGGATGTCAGAGCTGGGAGGGCCCTTAGAACCCAGGTTGTCACAGCTGGGAGGGCCCTTAGAACCCAGGATGTCAGAGCTGGAGGGTCCTTAGAACATAGAATATCAGAGCTACAAGGACCTTAGAACCCAGGATGTCACAGCTGGAGGGTCCTTAGAACATAGAATATCAGAGCTACAAGGACCTTAGAACCCAGGATGTCAGAGCTGGAAGGCCCTTAGAACATAGAATATCAGAGCTACAAGGACCTTAGAACCCGGGATGTCAAAGCTGGAAGGCCCTTAGAACATAGAATATCAGAGCTACAAGGACTTTAGAACCCAGGATGTCAGAGCTGGAAGGCCCTTAGAACATAGAATATCAGAGCTACAAGGACCTTAGAACCCGGGATGTCAAAGCTGGATGGTCCTTAGAACTCAGGATGTCAGAGCTGGAAGGGCCTCAGAGAGCTCTTTTCTAACCCATTTCTCAGATGAGTTTGCTGAAGCTCAGGGAGCTGTGACGTGCTCAGGGCTCCTTTGTCACACAGTGAGTTAATGGCAGAGTTAGGTCTCACCCGGACCTCCCGACACCTCTCTGGTGACATGGTCTCCCCTGCTGGTACAAGCCTCTTCATTCTGGCCTTGAGCAGGATGTGGTTTCTCTCTGTTGCTTCTCAAACACAAAGAGCGGGTGGATGGTTGTCATGCAGCTAGAAACTGCAGTTAACTCTCTGTGCCCCTCTGGGGTGACTGGCTCTGGGCTTCTCTAGGGGGCTCTCGGCCCCCGGGAGTTCTTTGGCTGGCACCCACCTGCCTTGGCCACCCGGAGCGGGCGTCCACTTCTGCTGCCCTGCTGGGTTAGCTTTTCCCTGGCCACGAATTTGAACAGGAGACAGTGGAGCTTGCCATGTATCTGATAACAGCTGGACTCCCGGGTAACGCTGATGACGCACATCACATAGTTCTAAGAGGGCTGAGGGACCCGGGAGTTTGGCAAAGCAAGTATCATTGTCCCCATTTTACAGAGGAGGAGACTGAGACTCGGAGAGGGAGGAGTGATTTTTCCAAGCTGTCCCACGGTAGCAAAAGGCCGAGACAGGGCTGGAGCTTGGTGGGGCGTGTGGCAGTGCCGGCTGAGGCTTCACGCCTGGCGATTCAGGACTGTCTCCCCAGTTAACAGGGAGAGGCTCGAGTACCTGTAAGGACTTTGTGCTTTATCTAATGAAAAGTCTATCTCCCCACCCGTAAGCTTGCATTCCAAGAATGGGACCCTGAGCTGTTTGTTGAATGACTGAGAGGCTGAAGGGACCTTAGAAGTCATGTCCTTGCCTTTTCCAGAGAGAGAACCCAAAGGTCCAGAGGGACTGAGCAGCGGCCTACAAAGGGAGCCAGCCCGTCCCCAGGGCTCTTTGGAGTCCCTCTCTGGGGCTGTGTAGGGAGGGGGCTGCTATGTGGAGAAAGCCTTCCCAGATCTCTTTTTAAAATATAGGAATGAATCCCGGCAGCTAGGGAATGGCCAGGCCTCCAGGTTTCCCCCCAAACAGGCCAGGCCGTGGTTCAGTGGGGAAGCCATGTCAACAGAAGCCCATCTCTCCCCCCAGAAGCCTTGGCTAGGGTAGCCTCGCTGGAAGCAGTTGGCCAGGATAGGGAAGAAGAGGTAGCTGGGAGGGACTTCTTGAGTACCAGGTTTTTAAAAGATCTTAGAGGACAAATAAATTTTCTGTTGGGAAATTGAGACCCCCTAAGGGGCAGTATTTTGCCCAGGGACACATAGTGTTCTTAAAGACTGGAGACTAGCATCTGGTCTCGGGCCTTAATCCGAATCAGAAATTCCCAAGGGCCTGCAAAGCAAAGTTCTATGTTCTCCAATTGTAAGATTCATAATTAGTTTGGGGAATCATATAATGTCAGAGCTGGACACTGTCTTCTGACTTAGGATGTCAGAACTGGGAAAGGGATCTTTGAACATAGTTCAAAGGCACTGGCACATTAGAGTAGAGAATGTTAGACACTGGAATGTCAGAACCCAGAAAGTCAGAACTGGAGGGCCCTTAGAACACAGGATATCAGAGCTAGAACAACCCTTAGAATCCACAAAGTCAGAACTGGGAGGGCCCTTAGAACACAGGATATCAGAGCTAGAACAACCCTTAGAATCCACAAAGTCAGAACTGGGAGGGCCTCAGAACCCAGAAAGTCAGAGCCCAGAAAGGCCTTCAAACAGTGTCAGAAGATGTATCTCCTCCTGTCCCTCTGCTTCTCCTATTCCTTCCACCCCCTCCCACGCCTTTCTCTCCCTCTGTTTTTAGCTCTTCTGGTGTTTCCCCAGGGACATCGAGGGTTGGAGAGATTGCTCAGGCTGAGGCTCATCTCTCAAAGTTTGGGTCTAATTTAGGGGAATTGAATGAACACAGAGAAACCATTTAGGCCTCCATAGGCAGCCTCCTCATCTGTAGCAGAGTCACGGGGAGAAGAGAAAAACCCAGCCAGTCATTGAGGTAATCTACCAATTGGTACCAGCCTTTGGGGGAATGTCTCTTCCTTTGTTGTACCGGGAGGAAGTGCCCGGCTAATTTGTACTTGTCTTTGGGCAAATACAAAAACAACGGGTGTGTCCACTGGTAGCTTATCTTTCCCAAAGATCCCACGTTCAGCACCGTGATAAAAATCAGGGACTTTTTTTAATGTTTAAATTTCCTGGTCAGTCCCAATGATCTTTTCTTAGCTCCTCATTCTTCTAAATCCTCTGTTATATTCGACACCTGGATGACATCATTTTGCTCCTCCTGCCTTTCTGATGGCCCCGACTCCACCCGTGAGCTGTGATTTTGCTCCAAAGGTCCTGGGCCTCTGCTCTTTGCTCTGAACGCAGGGTCACTTATGGGCTGCTGTGATTCCATTCCCACTTCTGGAACAATAGGGATGACTCCCTCAGCTCCAGCCCTGAACTTCAATTTTTTAAAGAGTAGTAGCTAATAAGAGCTAACAGTTTTATAATACTTCTGAGGCTTGCAAAGGAGTTTTTGCATGTTTATCTCATTTGATTCTCACAACAATCCTGAGAAATTGGTGGTATTAATTATCCCCATTTTACAGATAAGGAAACTGAGGCAAATGGAGGCTAATTGATTTGCGCAGGGTCACATAGGAGGTATCTGAGATGAGATTTGAACTCAGGTCTTTTTGACTTCAGGTCCAGGACTCTATTCACTATAACAAAAAGCTGTCTGAATCAGACACCAGATTTCCACCATCTATTTATGCACTAGCTCTATTTGATTCTTTGGTTTCAGGATTTGGAGCTGGAGGGAAGACCTCAGAGGTCATGAAAAGCTGAAAGGGACTTTAGAACATGGAATGTTAGAACATAGGATGTCAAAGCTGGAAGGGGCTTTAGAACATGGAATGTTAGAATATGTTAGAACATAGAATGTCAGAGCTGGGAGGGAATTTAGAATATGGAATATTAGAACATAGGATACCAAAGCTGAAAGGGACCTTAGAACATAGAATGTTAGAACATAGGCTGCCAAAGCTAGAAGAGAACTTAGAACATAGGATGTCAAAGCTGGAAAGGGCTTTAGAACATGGAATGTTAGAACATATCAGGATGTCAAAGCTGGAAGGGGCCTTTTAGGGCTGATACCTCCCCCAGCCTTCCTGGTAGGAAAATTTCCAGCCCTTCTTCCTCTCTTCTTGCCCTGAGTAAACGACGAATCCCCAGACACTACATTTGCTCCTCTAACATCCCCCGAATCGCCTGTTGGCGTGCAGGGTTTTGCACTCAGGTCTCATTTGAACAAACAAAAAGGTGTAAGCGCCTTTCTCTGTCGTCCCCTTCCCCTCACCATGACAGACCCTCAGGGAACACGGGCACACGCCAGTAAGTGTTTTGTTGAGTTAAAGTGAGGCGTCAGTTATTGTGCATAGCAGGGAGAGCCGGCAATTGCTTTCGCAGGTACTATTTCTTTTCCTTCGGGTGCTGGGGGACGGTACCCCGGGTG
Organism: Antechinus flavipes; assembly: GCF_016432865.1. NCBI lineage: Eukaryota > Metazoa > Chordata > Mammalia > Dasyuromorphia > Dasyuridae > Antechinus > Antechinus flavipes. The sequence continues at coordinate 586,444,271 of NC_067400.1, forward strand.
TCATCTCCGTTTTGTGGAGACGGGGGTGCGAGAGGAGATGACTTGGCCGAGGTCACACAGCGAATGACTGAGCAGCGCTGGGATCTGATTCCGGCCTTGAGACTCCAGCTCCGTGACTCTGGTCACTGGCCATGCTCCCTCCCAACTCCCAACTGTGTGTGCACTGCAGACACCTGGCGGGGATTGTGACTCTGGAATAACATCTCTCCAGAACAGATCCCAGAGGAGGGGGCCTGTTTCTGGAGAGGAGCGCCGGGATGGGATTTGAGGAAGGGGCCGGAGGGGCTGCTTCTGGAGCCCTCCTTGAGAAAGTGCTTGCTCAGCGGCTGGCACGTGCTCAGACTGCCTGATGGGCCAATGGGAGCGGCCATCCAGAGCGAGCCCCGCACTCAGATAGCCCTCCTGCTTTCTTGATTGCCATTTTTTATTACTGGGATTATTTAAGGCTGGGCTTGGCCCGGGGCCTCCTGCTTGCTTCCTTGGGGGAGGGGAGCGACTGAATAGTCCTCTTTAATTTCCCAGGCTGCTGTGGGAGTTAGTAAGTTGGAATCTCCCCCTCCCAAAGAGCAGCTGTTTCCTCTCTTGTTCCAGGCCAGTCCGAGGGATGGGGGCCCAGGCTGGACTAGGAGAATCCTGGGCCTTGAGGAGTGAGAAACACCCCTCGTGCTTTCTGGGCAAAGAACAGACCCTGAAAGCTCAAAGAACCTTTAGAACACAGAATGACAGAACTCGAGGGTTCCTTCTGATCAGAGAATGAACAGAGGCCCTTAGAGTATCCACTATTGAAACTAAAGAAGATCCTAGGAACCTGCTGATGGAGACAGAAGAGGAAACAACCTCAAAACTGACTCGTCCCGGTGGCACGTCGAGTCCGGGCAGGGCCTGTCTGGGAGCCCAGCCTGAGCCCCGAGAGGCTCCCCGAGCTCAGCCGGCCCCCTCCCATCGGCCATGGTCCGGGGAGGTTCCGGGCAGCTCGTCCCCAGCACTGGGTCAGTGGTGCAATGGCAGGAATGGCAGAAAGCAGCTCCAACCCAGAAGCGGCGTCCTCCGCCCTGTGCTGGGCATTGGAGGGAACTGGAGCAGGGGTTTATTTATAGTGTTTCCAGCCTGGGTTTGTGTGTAATCACAGGGAGGGTGTGTGTGGCGGGGGAGTCAGGTGAGCACCGGCTCTCACTGACCTGGAAATAAAAAGGTGAGGGCTGGGCTCCCCAGCCTGGTTCCTGGTCTCCTCTTCCATCCCTTTCTGCATTCCACTTCCCTTTAATTTTGTTCCTCCCCCCCCCCCCCCACTCTCTCCCTCCCTTCTTCCCTCGTTTTTCTTTCTATTTTCTCATTCTTTCCTCTATTTTGTACTTAAAGACGCAGATAGGTGGGTTGATAGGTATTTGTTACTAGGTGTCAGGCTCCAAAGGCAGCCAAACAAAATGGCCCCTGCCCTCAAGGAGCTTACTTTCTGATTGGAGGAAAAGGCACGTTTTGGTCAGTACATACAAGATCAGTCTGGAGATCTTAGAGGAGAACGGCCGCTGCGCGAGGAGAGATGGAACACAGATGTCCCAGGCAGGGGCCTCCACTGAGCTTGGTGAAATTGGTGCCATTTGTGGGCCCCTGGGCAAGTCCCCTGACTTGTGGGTCTCAGTTTCCTCATCTGTAAAGTGGGAGGACTGACCTAGATGGCCTCTGGGGCTCCTTCTGCCTCTCTGAGACAGAGAGTTTTCTCTTCTCCCCTATTCGGGCCCCTGGAATGAGAAGGCTGGCAGTGACCTCAGTAGGCAGAGAGTCCTTTCCCTTGCTTTCAGGCAAAGGTCATCCCCAGCCCTAATAACTGTTCCTCTGCCTCCAGCACTTTCCCTGTGCTTTGTCCTGTGAGGTGAGTAATTCCAGAATTATTGTCTTCATTCTATTGGTGAGGAAACTGAGTCTCACTTTCCTATCCCGGATAAGGGGTTTCTCCTTTTCAAAGATCTCCCACTCAGTCTTCCTCCTTTATTTTCTTCTACTTTATATGCTCTTTTTCAGTCTTTGTTTAGAAAAATTGTCATAAGGGGAAGTTTGTTTTGGGCCACTTGGACCTTCAGAATGTGATAAACTTTTTAAAGCTGCAAAGGATTGTGGAGATCATCCGGTTTAACCCTTTCATTTTACAAATGATGAGATGGGCTCAGAGAGGGAGACCGACTTGTCCAGGATCACACTGTGAGCTCAGGACAGAGGGAAGTTTGAACCCAAGCCCCCTGGCTTCTGCCTTCCTAGCCCCTGGAATGGCACCGAGCCCCCGTTTCAGACAGAGCTTCCCAAAAAGGGTCTTCTGGAGCTGAGCCTCTTCCTTTTTGGGAGCCGTTGGCCCTGGCGTGGGGTTGGAAGTAGCCTCTAGTGCACAAGCTCTTCAAGCCTCAGCTCATAAACTGGGGATTGCCAGAGAATGGGACAGAGTCCAGCTTTTTGTCTGTCTTGAGTTTATCTCCCTATTAGCCCTGATAATGAGGGCTGCCGGCTCCTTTGGAGCCAGACCTCAGATGGAGGGGAGGGGGAGAGGTGGGCTGGGGAAGCAGCATGATACTGACTTATGGGGGAATGCTTTAAGGATTACAACTCGCTTGCTTTAACAGCATTCTGGGAAGTTGCTTGGTTTTATTAATGGGAGAAATGAGACTCGGAGAGATTGAATGGAAGCTTAACACAGAATGTCTGAGTTAGAAGGAACATTAAAACATGAAATGTCAGAGCCGGGGGTCCCTTAGATCACAGAATATCACAGTTGCCAGGGTGTCAGAGCTAGGGGGCCCTTAGAACTCAGGATGTCAGGGCTGGGAAGGCCCTGAGAACTCAGGATGTCAGGGCTGGGGGGCCCTTAGGACACAGGATGTCAGAGCTGGGGGCACTTAGAACACATAATGTCAAAGCTGGGGGGCCCTTAGAACCCAGGAGGTCAGAGCTGGGGGCCCTTAGAACACAGAATGTCAGAGCTGGGAGGGCCCTTAGAACCCAGGAGGTCAGAGCTGAGAGAGCCCTTAGGACACAGGATGTCAGAGCTGGGGGGCCCTTAGCAATTATGTCAGAATTTCTCAGAATTTGACACTGAACCAAAAAACCAAACTGTGACTGGGCTCTCACTGCTGGGTAAGCTGTGTAAGTGCCTCGAGCCTCAGTCTCCTTCCCTGTCAAGTGAGAAGTGGGAGAGAGGGAGTGAAGGGGACCAGATGTGTGTGAACTGCTTGGGGTCTTTTGGGGATCAGACCCATCTTAAAACCAGGCCGTAATACTGTTTTTCCTGAATTCCTCTACAGACCGGTCTCGGTTTAATATTTCGCCTGTCAGACAAAGGCCGTTTTGTGCTGGCGGCTGACTTCCACCTGACTTAGTCCCCCAGAAGGGAAGTGGAGCTATTAAAGCTACTGCAGAACCCGGCCGGGCATTCGGGCTCCTCCTCTGCCCCTCTCTCCCCTCGTGCAGGAGGGGGACACACTCCCGCCTCGGCCCCGCACAAATGAGCTTCTGGGACGCGCGAGGCCTCTGGGTCGGACAGAACCGGGCTGCGTGTGGCCCCAACTCTGCCCATCACATTGCGGGGTGGGGCCCTTGGAGCCAGAGGCTGTCTCCCCATCTTGCTCCTTGGGTGTCGGGAGCTCGGTTCCTCCTCTGTGCATGAGGGGTTTGGCTGTTGGGCCTCTGGGGTCTCCAGTCTCGGGTCGCCGAGGATTTCGGCCTCTGTCTGCAGCGAGGGGGACCCTCCGCCCGGGGGTCTGTCCCACTCTGGGCGGCTGGATTTCTCGGCCACTTTCCCTGCCTTTGAGCTGGAAGCAGCGGCTCCGTCCCTGGGCGACCCTCCTCTGGGGCGTGTGTGCCTGGGTGTGAGAGTGCTGGGTGCCCGAGGTGGGCCCGGGCAGGGCAGGGAGGCCAGAGGGATGAGGGCGGCTGGTATTCTGGGAGGAATGTGAGCCGACCTTCAGGAGGGGCAGGAGAGGCTGCACCTGCTGTGGGCCTGGTGGGCAGGGCTCGGGGTCCCCCGGGAACAGGGACGAGCGTAGAAGGAAATCACGGAGACCAAAAGGCCGGGCCTGGGGGCGGCTGGTGCAAAGCTGGCGTGGCCAGAGATGAAGGGGTGCGTGCGAGAAGCTTCCACGCGCTGGAGCGGGGCCCGGCTCGTGGCTAAGGATGGGGCCCTGAGGTGGGCAGCCCCCCCACGGCCGGCTGGGCCTGAACCAGAGCGTTCCCCATCCCCCGGCCGCCTGAAGCCCTCGGGGAGGAGTCACAGCCACTCACCCCCTGTTTTATGACCAGAACCGTAAACCTGTGAATTAGCCTCGTGGCCCTATCAGGCCCCTTCCTTTTCAAAGCCCCAGTTACTCTATAATACGGCCTGTTGCTGTGCTTGTGCTGCCCACCTGGCAGGGGGAGCGAAGCCTTTCTGCAAACTTTAGCTCTGCACAGATTAGTCACCAGCCTCGCTTTCTCTTCCTGTAAAATGGGGATTGTCAGACCTGCCCCATCCCGGGGGGAGCCGTGTGAGGGTCGCCAACAGCCGGGCTCTCCTTTTAGCGCTCCTGACTCCTGCAAGGGCCCTCCCAGCCCTGACATCCCGGGTTCTAAGGGCCCTCCCAGCCCTGACATCCCGGGTTCTAAGGGCCCTCCCAGCTCTGACCTCCTGGGTTCTAAGGGCCCTCCCAGCTCTGACCTCCTGGGTTCTAAGGGCCCTCCCAGCTCTGACCTCCTGGGTTCTAAGGGCCCTCCCAGCTCTGACATTGGGTTCTAAGGGCCCTCCCAGCTCTGACCTCCTGGGTTCTAGGGCCCTCCCAGCTCTGACCTCCCGGGTTCTAAGGGCCCTCCCAGCTCTGACCTCCTGGGTTCTAAGGGCCCTCCCAGCCCTGACATCCCGGGTTCTAAGGGCTCTCCCAGCCCTGACATTCTGTGGTTCTTTAGTCAGGGAATCTCACCCCAGCTTGAAGGCCCCCATGAGAGCCCCCTCTTCCCTGCCTCCCCTTTAGCCCGGCCACCTCCCAGGCCGTCCGTCCCACTTTGGGGCAGCTGTTATTGCCGGACATTTTCCCTGACAGGGCCTAAATTGGATGCTTTTTTATCCTCCCCCCTTGACCGGCCCCTCTCCAACAGGTGTGGAGAAGTGTGGCCGGCTCCGTCCCGCCCCGTTCGGCTTTTCGGAATGTAGCCTCCCCCTCCCCATGCCCTGCTCCTGGGGAGCCCCGTGCTGGGGCCGGCAGATTCCTGACAATCCAGGGCCATTCCCGGAGACAGAGGCCGGTCCTTCCTCCGTGTTTCCTGGGCGCTGGGGAGGGTCCCCCAGGCCGAGCCTCCACATTGAGGCTTTTCCCTGGCCACGGCCCCATCTTCTGGGCCGGGGATGGGACGGTCACTGAAGCCCGGCTCTCGGACTCACGGCCTGGGAGGGGGCAGGGTCACTGGGGGAGTCTCATTCAGAGGCCTCGTCTGCCCCGGGTCCAGCCGGTGCCGTGTGGTGGCGAGCCTCCCTGAGCGATACCGGCATCCGGGGACCCCGGCCTGCCCCTCGGCTTCCCTGGCACGCTAGGCCCGGAGACCTGGGAGCATCCCCTTCCTCTTCTTAACAGCCAGAGGTCAAAGGTCATAATCTCCAAACTGGTCAAAGGTCACAGAATCTCCAAACTGCAAGTCAAATGTCACAGAGGAGGAAACCGACCTCGCGGTGGCCGAGCGGCTTGTCCCGCCAGTGTCTGGGCTGACCTTCGGACCCAGGCTTCCTGACCCCAGCAGCAGAGCTCAGAGCCCGCTGGGTGAGCTGCAGTAGTTGGCAGCCGGGAATGTGCTGCCTTAGGGTCCCCGGGCATCTCCGCCCCCTCCCCACCCAGGCCAGGGAAGGCCTTTTATCTCTGTTTTACAGATAAATTATTAACCACTTCCCACCAGGATTCTGCCCCTTTCTCATGCAGTATTTTCTCCTTAACGCTCTCATTTGCTTCCACGGGTCCCATTATTCCCTCCTCTACCCCAATAGCCAAACAGTCTCCGAGTTTTCTTAACTGGGCCCCTCTCCTCCCTTCTCCAGTGTGTCTCTGGTTTCTCTCTGCCTCCATTTTCTTCCTGCCTCTTCCCTCCTTCCCAAGATACACATCTGAGCATGTTCCTCCCTTCCTCACAATATAATGAAGAATATAATAGAGGCGGCGATTATCTTGAATTTTTTACCTTTGTGTCTATTGTGCCCCTTCAGAGTAGGGACACATAGTAGACATTTAATTAATGTTTGTTGCTTTGAAATAGTTGGATTAAGAAAAGTAAGGCCTGTGAGGTGGCAGACTTGCCAAAGTCATTGGATACCTTAGCAAGAGGCTGTTGGTCCAGGCTGGGGAGGGGTTAAGTGCCCCGGCGGAACGAGCAGGGCCTGCTTCCCCAGCTGGCATGGGATGGCGTGGCCCCTTCTGGCCCACAACGTGCTCGGGCCAGCTGGCCCCCTGGTCGAGGACACCGCTCCCATCTGTCCCAAGGAGAAGGGCAGTGGAGAGAAGCGATTGTGCCTCAGTAGCTTTTTGGGAGGAGGGGGCGGGAGGGAGAAGGTTTCACCCAGGGCTCCAGGAAGAGGCCTGAAGCTGGAGGCACAATGTCCCCGAGCTCAGGCCTTCAGCCCTCATTTTGTTTCTCAAGTATAATTTGGGATCTGCCCATATCTTCCTGGGCTCGTAGAGATTGTAGAGACCGTCTAGTCGTGGGCTTCTTAAACTTTTCCCAATGGTGACCTTTTCATACACTTGAGACATTTTACATGACCCCATGTATATAAAATAGGTACACAAATCAAACATTTACTGGTAATCCTAATTTCACACCCAATCCCTCATTCAGTTACAAGGCTTCATATGGGGTCGAGATCCATGGTTTAAAAAGCCGGGATCTAGTCCAACTTCCTTCATTTTCCAAAAAAGGAAACTGAGGCTCACTGGAGCTAAAGCGACTTTGCTTTTAAGGGAACTCAGGGAGTGAGGAGATGCAAAAAAGCAAGGTACTGTGTGGCTCTAAGTTCAATGCTCCTTCTGCTGTTTTCTGACCACTATTCAACAAATTTATTTCAGTTGAACAACCACTTATGAAGTGCCTCCTGCCATTTAGTGTTAAAGAGTTATCTAGAGACCCACACAAGGTCATATGACCAGTAGAAGCCAGAGCTGGGACTTGAACCCAGGGCTTCCTGGTTCTAGCTAGCTCTCTCTCTTCTATAGCATGCAGTCTCTTGATAATATCATCAACCACCTTAATAATATTAATAATAGCTGACAGCTCTCATCTTTGCGTATCCAGCACTTAGCACGGTTCATGGTACCTAGTAGGTGATCAATAAATGCTTGTGGATTGAGAAAATGCTTTCTACGAGTTATCTCACTGATTCTGAAAATCATCTGTGAGCTGTTATGGCCCCCATGTTGCAGAGGAAGAGACTGAAAGTCATAGGGAGGTAGAACTAGTAATTGTCTACAGCAGGATTTGACCTCAGCTCTTTCTGACTCCAAGTTCAGGGCACTGTCCCTTCCACCCTGCTCTCTCTCTTTAGTCCATCATTCTCCGTTTAGTACTGCTGATGGAACCGAGCACAAAAAGTTCGTGGCGGTCCAGGCTCAGGCCCTCGAGAGGCCCAGATCCGGGTGATCCTCGAGGCCCCCGGTCCCATTCCTCGGCTCCGAGTCAGTCTCATCTCATCGGGCGACATGTTCCCTTTTGGCTCAGCACGGGCGAGGAAGGAACGCGGCCATCTTTCTTCCCCCCCGCCCTTCCCTGTTCCTATTGACGCTGACATCAGGGGTGAGTCTAGACCCATTCATCAAGGGACCAGAGGATCAGGTCTCAGAAGGAAGTAAGCGTCTCCAGCAAGAAAAGAAAAGCTATGTCACAGAAGAACCGCGCGTATTCCCGGCTCATCTCTGCCAGGGTCCATATTTGTCCTCCTTGTTTATCCCTCATTCCTTCCCTTCACGAACCCTCCTAAACTTTGCTGGGCGGGTGGGGGAGCATAGATTTAATAACAACTAGCTCTTATATAGCGCTTTAAGGCTTTGCAAAATGCTTTTAAAATATTATCTCATTTGATCCTCCTGGGGACGTGCTGTTATTCCCATTTTACAGATATGTAAACTGAGGCTCAATGAGAGCCCGATAGCTGCAGTGAAGGCATTCTCTCTGTCCTCTCTCCAGCCTCCCGCTAAAACTCAGAAGGCCAATTTGGAATGTTGTTGTGGCCCGAACGTCCCCTGCGCAGCTAACCTGGCTGAGCCTCCCTGATGTCAGAAGCAGGCTGGTTCTCAGGGGCCGAACAGCGCCCTGGCCCCCGGACAGAGTCCCCGCGGGCCTGGGGGAGGCGGCGTGGGGCAGCCGCGGGATGGGCAGCGGCTGGCCCTGGGCCTTGCCCGCCCATCCTGCGGCCTTCCCGGGACCTCGGCCGACCAGGAGGTGCTTCCCCCCCCAGCCGGGCCCTGAAGGGGACTGGGGGCAGCCCCACCCAGCGGAGGGGAGGGCAGCCACGCCCCCTTTCCATGTAAAGTTTAGTGTTTTGCCTGGGCCACAACATGAGGCTGATATTAAATAATGAGTCTGTTCCCTTGAGCAGTGTTTAGTCAGCTAATCCCCTCCGCTTGGAGCAGGCGATTACCGGCCTAATTACCTGTTCCGGGAGTCAGGAGTCTGGCGTGTTTCACCTCCAGTTATGACAATTACAGCGTAACACACAAGGGCGGGCGGCAGCGCGGGGCTTCCCAGGCTGCCCTTTCTAGTGCTTCTTCTGCCCTGGCCTCCATGAATGGGGAGGCGGGGCTCACCCCTTGAAAATGGACCGTCAGGGGCAGCTAGGGGGCGCAGTGGAGAGAGCCCAGCCCTGAGCGCTTCCTGGCTGTGTGACCCTGGGCAAGTCACTTAACCCCATTGTCTCAGGGGGAGAGAGACAGAGGAAATGGACCATCAGGGGCAGCTAGGGGGCGCAGTGGAGAGAGCCCAGCCCTGAGCGCTTCCTGGCTGTGTGACCCTGGGCGAGTCACTTAACCCCATTGTCTCAGGGGGAGAGAGACAGAGAAATGGACCGTCAGGGGCAGCTAGGGGGCGCAGTGGTTAGAGCGCCAGCCCTGAGCACTTCCTGGCTGTGTGACCCTGGGCGAGTCACTTAACCCCATTGTCTCAGGGGGAGAGAGACAGAGAAATGGACCGTCAGGGGCAGCTAGGGGGCGCAGTGGTTAGAGCGCCAGCCCTGAGCACTTCCTGGCTGTGTGACCCTGGGCGAGTCACTTAACCCCATTGTCTCAGGGGGAGAGAGACAGAGAAATGGACCGTCAGGGGCAGCTAGGGGGCGCAGTGGAGAGAGCCCAGCCCTGAGCACTTCCTGGCTGTGTGACCCTGGGCGAGTCAATTAACCCCATGTCTCAGGGGAAAGAGAGACAGAGGAAATGGACCGTCAGGGGCAGCTAGGGGGCGCAGTGGAGAGAGCCCAGCCCTGAGCACTTCCTGGCTGTGTGACCCTGGGCGAGTCACTTAACCCCATTGTCTCAGGGGGAGAGAGACAGAGAAATGGACCGTCAGGGGCAGCTAGGGGGCGCAGTGGAGAGAGCCCAGCCCTGAGCACTTCCTGGCTGTGTGACCCTGGGCGAGTCACTTAACCCCATTGTCTCAGGGGAAAGAGAGACAGAGAAATGGACCGTCAGGGGCAGCTAGGGGGCGCAGTGGAGAGAGCCCAGCCCTGAGCACTTCCTGGCTGTGTGACCCTGGGCGAGTCACTTAACCTGGTTGTCTCAGGGGGAGAGAGACAGAGATAAAGGACTGCTGGCCAGAGTGGAGGTGTGCCAGCCTGTGTGGGAGGGGCTGAGGCTGGAGGGTGGGGCCAGGGAAGGGGCTTTAAAGCAGATGGATGATCTCATCCGGGACCTGGGGGACCTTGGGAAACACCTAAGGCCAGGATCTAAGGGATTTACTTGGCTTAAGGACTGGGGCGATAAAGAACAACTGAATCTAAAGTCCAGGAAGCGGGCTCAGCTCCCAACTCTGGAGACAAATCACTTCACTGTCTGCATCAGTCTCTTCATCTGCAAAATGGGAGATGCGAGATTCTAGCGCTAAAGTAGGCTGATGCGGTGGGGAGCGAGGGCTTTTGGAGCCGGGGGGCTGGAGTTCAGATTCTGGCTGTGAGCCGGTCACTTCATCTTTCCGAGCCTCAGTTTCCTCTGCTGTAAGGAGGCTGAACCTCGCAGGGTCGGGGGAGTCACAAGAGATGCAAAGTGCTTCCCTCCCCGGGCTTCAGCTTCCTCCTCTGTAAAATGGGCACAATCTCCCTCTGGGCTGTGGGGTGAGCCCCTTGTAAGCCGTCCAGGACTATGGAAATGAGGCCTGTCTTTGTTTCCGCCACGAGGAGACTCGGGAGTGGAAGGGGCCGTGGGAGACACCCTCTCGTGGGTGGGGGACGTTCCTGACGAACCAGCACGGTGGCTTCTGGGTGCCGGGGGTTTGGAGACCGTGCCAGGGAGAGTGACTCACGCCCTTGCCTTTCGCCAGATGGGTGCTCCCCCACATCTGGAGAGAGGAGGCTGGGAAGCCATTGGACAGGTTACCCCGTCAGGAGCACTTGAAGGGTTGACTCATGGTTGGGAAGACCTTGGGCCATTACTTGTGAGAATGAACCCAGTGCAAGCCAACTGACACATTAGACACTGATTGCTGACTTCTGTACGGGGTTCTGGGGGGGCGCGGTGCCACGGCCAGAGAGCCAGCCACGAAGGCGAGAAGACCTGGGTTCGAGTCTTGCCGACGTTTAGTGCTTCTGTAATCCTGGGCAGATGCCCTAGGCGGCTCAGACTGCAAGGGGCAGAAGGAATTTCCTCCCCTGGGAGTTCCCTGTCCCAGTGAAACCCTAGATCCCATCCCGATCTCCCTATTTCTATGGCCCTTTCAGGCTTACTGAGCTCCTTCCTCCCAGCAACCCTGGAAAGTTGTAAACTATTATCGTCTTTCTTTTTATTGATGAGGAAGCGGAGAGTCAGAAAGTTACAATAGTTTCCTCAGGGTCGCCCAGCTAGGAAGTGGTGGGGCTGGGGGGGGGGGGCAATCAATGGGGACTTCCCAGGAATGGGGTTTGAATTGGGCTCTAAAGATATGGAATAATTGGATAAAGGGGAAGGGAGAAAAGTGCACGAATAGGAAGCAGCAGGAGAGGATGGGGCTTGTTCTGGGCGTCCCTGGGCAGTCCAGTTTGACTAAAGAGTAGAGTACTCTGGGAAAAGTGTCTATGAAAGCCGAACGATGGCCCCAGGTTGGAGACAGCCTCAGATGGTGGCGAAGAGGAAGAGTAGCCACTGCAGGGGGGCTTTGAGCTAGTGAAGCGTTTTATGGATGTTCTCTCTTTCAGTTCTCCCAAGTATGGCACGTGGGTTCTACCAGGGTCATTCCACATCTTACCTTAGTGACCTCGGACAAAAGGTCGGGGCATTTCCTTAGGCCTTTGATGAGTTTTCTCATTAAAAACATGAGGTTAGAGTTGGTTTGAAGGTAATTTCCAGATCTAAATTTGTGAACTCAGGGGTCCCTCTTGCCCCCACTTTACAAATAAAGAAACTGAGGTTGAAAATAGTGAAAATAATTAAATGACTTGCCCCCTGGTTGTACAACTTACTTAAATATGAGCCAGGACTTGAATCTAGATCCCTCTTGACTTTTAAGCCTCACAGTATTTCTGTTCTACTAGGCTACCTTCCCAGGAGTTTGATTTTTTTAACTTGTCTGTCAGTAGGAGCCCCTGAAGATCGTTGAGCAGAGTAGTGTGTGGATTGGATGGGAGGCCACCGAGGCAGCTGGGAATGAGGTGCTGGGTCTCTGGGGACCCAGAGTTTTCTCAGGGCGAAGGACTGCCCTGAGGGAGGCCCCAGTGGAGGGATTAGCCTGAGTGTTCCCAATTGCAGGGTGCCTTTGTTTATGGCAGCAACATAAACAGCCCAGGGACCCAAACCACCCATTAGCTGTCCAAAATAGGCTCTGCAGTCAAGGAGTAGAGTTCCCCCTAAAGTTTTCTGTAAACACAGTGACAACTGGGGGGGACAGGGGGACGGGCCATCTCCTGGGGAAAGGGGGAGCCTGGAGGCCAAGGCCTGGATGACTTCTGCTCGTTCTTTCCTTTTAAAAAAAAAAATATTAAAAAGAAAGAGGCATTTTTTTCCTGTTATAGCGGTCACTCCGCCCCTCCAGACTGACTCCTCCCCTTGTGACAGAAGTAAAAAAAAAACCAAAAAACAAAACTAAGCAAAACCATCCAAGGCAGTGACCTCATCTGACAATGTCTGCGATCTGCAGGCCTGGCAGCCGACCGCCTCCCTGCCTCCGCCGGCAGCGCCCGGCTGTGCCTCATTAGCTGCTCTCTCCTTGGCTTCTCAGGGCCTTTCTGATCTAGGCCAGCCGTGAAAACTGGAGGGAGGCACCGAGGATAATCGGGATAATGATTTACCGGAGCCGGGAATGTTAGAATTCCTCATCCAACGGCCCTGTGAAGCAGGGAGATTGAGGGAGATTATCCCCATTTAACAGCAAGGAAAACAGAGGCTCAGAGAGCAGAAGGGAGCAAACCCAAGCTGCAGCCAACCTTGTGGAAGGACTCAGTTGCCTAAAGCATCTTTGTTTAGTTTAGTTAGTTTAGTGCCTTACTGTGTTCTCAGCTCACTTTAACTGTGACTTCTGGGTTGCCAATATTTCATGAGCCTGTTAAATTTGAATCATGGAGGGGAAGATGAAAGTCTCAGACAGCTACTTTTTATCTAGACAAGCTCCTTTCCCTCTATAAGCCTCAGTTTACTACCTCTCTACAATGAAGCGGTTGTTCTAAATGATCCCTAATGCCCCTTTTAGCTCTGATATTCTGGAACATTCATCATTCTAAGGACTCCCCCCAACCCCAGCTCTGACATCGGGTTCTGAGGTCCCTCCCAGCTCTGACATCCTAAGTTCTAAGGGCCCTCCCAGCTCTGACATCCCGGGTTCTAAGGGCCCTCCAGCTCTGACATCCCAGGTTCTAAGGGCCCTCCTTCCCATTCAATATTCTCTGTGCCTCCCCCCATTTTCTTCCTTCTAAGGGAGAAGTTCTAAGGGCCTGCCGGGCTCTGACCTTCTCTAAAACCTCAAGAACCAAGGGTGCTTTTGAGTCCAAGTGTCTGCTTGCCAAACCAGCTGTTAGAATGTTTAGCTTTGTTGAGCTTCCGAGTGGGGGAGGGGAGAGGAGCAGGCTTGGGGCCAGCTTCCTCCCTGCTTGCTGATAAGAGCTGGAAGGTTAAGTGTGCCTGGGGATGACTCCCCATTCATGCTGTAAGGAAAGTTAAGCTAAGTTAAGACCCCTCCTGGATCACTGCTGAGTGCTTGGGGGAAGGGGGTTCAGGAGGGGAAGGAGTGACCCCCCCCCCATGTTCTCTGGCCTTTCCCTTCTAAGTAATGAAGCAGGGGGTTCAGTCAGTTGGCACAAATGTCAGAGAACTGCATGTATGTTGGCCTTGTGGGGGGTGGGGAGCAGAGAAAGTGGGGAGAAAGGTGGGGGGAAGAAAGAACAGTCCTCCCCATCCCAGATCTGGGGAGCGTGAGCGGGGAGGGGCCCCTCTGTAGGCCACCCAGCTCTTGCTCTGAGTGAGCTCCTAGGCTCAGGGGGGCAATCACAGAATTTAGATTCAGAGTTGGAAGGGATCTGAAAAGGTCATCATCTAGGCCACCCCTTTCCTACCCCCCCCCCATTTTACAGAGGAGAAAACTGAGTCCTGGACAGTTTTAAGTGACTCTCCCAGGTTCCCTCAGGAAGTACGTGGAGGAGTCAGAATTCAGAGCTAGCTCCTCTGATCCCAAATCTGTGCTGCGTTTTCCAGCATGAATCGAGCTATTCTGCCTCAAAACTGGCGAAGGGCGGTGTTTAATCCGCAGAGTTAGCCATTCAGTCTAACAGGGGATCCACAGGAGGAAGACTGAGACAAAACAAAGCAACCCACTCACAAAATAGACTTTCCTTCCTTCAGCTCCGAGGGAGGCTGCTCTAAAAAGAAATAATAATGCCTTAAAAAACCCTGGAGCTGCAGCCTTGAATTCTGGTTAACCTCAGAGCTGAGACGGCAGCTTGGAAATAGCAAAGGTTGGAGAACTGGAAAGGTTTCCCTTCTGGGTCCCAAAGCCCCATGGCTGTGTTCTCTGGAGGAGGCTCCTGCGCCTTCCAGGCCACAAATCACCGGAGAGGTGGGGGGCAGGTTCCTGAACCAGAGGCACCTCTAGGGAGGAGATTATCGAGTTCCGTTCTCCCCCTGTCCGACAGAAAATGAAACTGAGGGCTACAAAGGGCAGGGGTTTGCCCTGAGACGCCGGGCACCGGGTACTGGGCATCCATCGGGCCTGGGATCTGACCCCAAGTTCCTCCTTTCCTCCTCCGGCTCACTGTGGGATGCTGGTTAACTTTCCTTCTCTGCTGCACTGACCCCATTTAAAATTGGCAGGGCCCTGCTTGGGTGTGGGCAAGGTGCACATGTGCTCCCGGAGGAGGGAACTGCTGAGGAGCGGGAGTGTCCCCCTAATTATGGGCGTCCCTGGATTCAGCATTTCCTCCAAGGGTGTCACCAATGGTGATCCCCAAGCACTTGGCAAGTGGCAAGTGCTCAGTAATTGCTTGTTAATGAGGGGATCAAAAAGAAACTGTTTTGTTGGGATTTATGAGGGGCTGGCAGCCCTTTCTGCCAGAGATCAAACAAGCAGAGAGCTGGGAGGGGGTCCTTAGAACCCAGAATGACCCACTGGGGATGGACTTTGGCTTGTAGACTGCCAGAGCTGGTAGAATGTCAGACCTAGGGGAGCCTTAGAACCCTGGAGAAATGTCAGAGGTGGAAAGGGCTTTAGAACCCAGTAGCCTGTGAGAGCTGGGAGTTTGGAACTCGGGAAGAGGGAAAGTTCGAGTTCCAGAGCTGCTCCTCTGTCTCCCACATGGCCTTCCCACCCCTGGCTGCCATCTTGGGCATTTGGGCTCAGGCTCCTAACATTGGAGGTGGCTGGGGGCGCTTGGGGGGGGCATCCTGTGCCTTCTTTACTGGGCTAAGTGCCCAATTATAGAGCCTGAGAAAACCTCCTCTACCTGTCCAACCTCCCAGGCTACAAAGGCTTCTAATTAGTCCCAGTGTGAGCTGGTGGGGGTGGGGGGGTGTGGGCTTCTCAAAGGCCTCATTGTTCAGCTAAGCCTGCCTCGGAGGAAAAGCTTTGAACTCCTCTGAGCCAGGGTGAGCCATTAGCACCAGCTGGCTCGGGCTGCCAGGGATGCGAGCTGCCACACTCCCTTTCCTGGGGATCTCCAAGTGCTGAGAAGTGCTCATTCCCCTCAGCATTCACTGGCTGTGGGGAGGAAGGACTGGGCAGAGGTGGGGACTCCCTGCCCAGGCCTTGCTCCTCGGCCCCAAACCCCCCTCCTCTCTTTGTCCAGGTACCAACTGAAATCTGGGCCTGGTATCTCTGTCTCTACGGGGTGCTGAAGGCAAGTTAGACGTGTACACTTTCCCCTAGAGCTCCCCACAGTGATGAAAACACAGTGCTGGACTTCATTCGCCAAAAGGTTGAGGACTATTGCCTTAGAACCCAGGTGGGGAGACCCTTAGAACCCCGGAGGTCAGAGCTGGGAGGGCCCTTAGAACCCGGGATGTCAGAGCTGGGAGGGCCCTTAGAACACAGGAGGTCAGGGCTGGGAGGGCCCTTAGAACCCGGGAGGTCAGAGCTGGGAGGGCCCTTAGAACACAGGAGGTCAGGGCTGGGAGGGCCCTTAGAACCCAGGAGGTCAGAGCTGGGAGGGCTCTTAGAACACAGGAGGTCAGGGCTGGGAGGGCCCTTAGAACACAGGAGGTCAGGGCTGGGAGGGCCCTTAGAACCCGGGAGGTCAGAGCTGGGAGGGCCCTTAGAACCCAGGATGTCAGAGCTGGGAGGGCCCTTAGAACCCGGGAGGTCAGAGCTGGGAGGGCCCTTAGAACCCGGGAGGTCAGAGCTGGGAGGGCCCTTAGAACCCAGGAGGTCAGAGCTGGGAGGGCTCTTAGAACCCAGAAGGAAGGAGCTGGGAGGGCCCCTTAGAACCCAGGATGCTAGAACGATGTTAGAGACAGAGAGAACCTCAGGCCAAATGGAGACCCCACAGGAGGACTCAGTGGCCGTGTGTATGGGGGAGTGCTCCCAAGTTTCTGGCCCTCTGTGGTTACTGTCATAAGCGTTCTGCCTGTTCCATTAGGGCTGACTGTAATGGAATCTGCTGCCCCGGTTGAGCGTTTGTATTAAATTAATGCCGCCTCCACAGAGACAATCAGTTGGCATTTAATTTCCATTTCCTTCAGCGAGTGGCTCAGGAGCTGGGTGTGAGAGGGCTGGGCAGCAGGTCATTCCATGGTGCTTCGGAGCTCAGTCTCCTGTCCCGGGGCCTTCCTGGAGGAAGCAAGGAGAGCAGCTTCTGGGGGGCGGGGGGAGGGGGCGCTGAGCCAACTCCACAAATGGCAGAGCCTGGTCCCATTGGTCTGGTTTCCTTTCCAGGCTATTGAAGGCCAGAGTTCCGTGTTCCCTCTCTCAGCCCTGGGCCGGGGCTGGTTGCCGGGTTTTAGCCTCTGGGGCTTTGCTTCCCCCCCAGAAGAGAAAAGTTGATGAGAACGAGTTGCTTTGCTGTTGCCAGTTAGCTCAGAGAGCCCCCCTCAGAGCACAGAATGTGGCGGCTAGAAGGGCTCAGAACGGCCTCGGTGGGGCCTGGGGGAGTAAGCTCAGAGCCCCCCATCTGACGCCTGCTCCCGACAGGATGAGTTTCCTGGGGTTAACACGCGGGAAACATGTGGAGAACGGCCCGTCCCGCTTTGTAAGCAGTGCCGGCCCGGCCTCCCTTCAGGGGCTGAAGAAGCAGCCGAGCGCCTGGGGGAGGGGGCTCTGAGCCCCTCTGTGTGCAGGTCTCTCCTTAGGGCAGGCTCAGTCCTGGACATTACATTTAGAGTGGGCAAGGGGGAGCCTGGCTCCAGAGACCAGGTGGGAGCAGAGGATCATCATCAGGGTAGAAGTTTTAGATCAAAGGCCTGCAAAGGGGCCCAGAGACCCCCAGGTCCGACCTCCCTCACGGGGCCTGCCAGGGGCAGAGGTATCCAAGGCCCATCCCTGTCAGCTGTGGGTCAGGAGGCGCGTGGAAAACCAGAGCTGGGCACGGCAGAGGCAGAGGGATTAGCCTGAGCGCCCTGCCAGAGTCGATGGGCTCCGACACGCCATCGGGCTCCCTCCCACCGGCCTCCCTGTGGCACACCCAGCATGGGAGCCCAGCAGGATGATGAGTTCCCGAAACGAGGGAAGGGTGCGCACCGAGGAGCCCGCCAGGGGAAAACCGTCAGCCCCTGCCTCTGCCCCCCTTACCCCTCCCCTCCCGGAGGTCCCCAAACCAGGCCCGAGTTACAGTTTCCCATGTTTGCTTGGCAGTTTTAAGGGGCCCACGCACTCTTTGGGTAGTTCTTCCCATCTTAAGATCCTTGAACTGGATTCAGGAATTTGGGGTTCTAGTTCTGTCTCTCCTGCTAGAAGATCATCAAATCACTTTTCCTCTGCCTTCAGTGTTCATCCTCACCTGTAAAGTGATGTTCTACTCAGAGTAGATTCCTCCCAGCTCTGACCTCCTGGTTCTAAGGGCTCTCCTGGCTCTGACTTCCTGGGTTCTAAGAACCCTCCCAACTCTAACATCCATGTTCTAAGGACCCTCCCAGCTCTGACCTCCTGGGTTCCTATGGCTGTATCCCCAGCCACATCTAAGAATTTTTCAATGCCCAGGAGGTTGGACAGACCAGAACAATGAGACTTTGAGTTCTAATTCTTTACCTCTGCTCCGCCGCAGAACCTAGAATGTTAGATCTACAATCCGGAGGGCTGGGGTTGGATTTAGGAAGCACTGATTTCCAGGGTGGTCTCTGCAGTCACTGTGTGACTTGGGCAAACCTCGTGACTTCTGCCTGCCTCAGTTTCCTCATCTGTAAAATGAGGATAATAACAGTTCCTGCCTCCCAGGACGGCTGAGTATCCGTGAGATATTATTTGTAAAGCCCTTAGCCCAGCGCCTGGCACTTAGTAAGTGCTAACTGTTACTCCCATTACAAGGGGATAGAGGAGATAAAAGTGCTTCAGACGATGCAATGTCCAAGTGCCAGTTTCTAGTCCCTTGACGAGAGAAGTAGTGATCCCGGGCCCCCGGCCAACTCCGCTCGGGCGCTACTGTCATGGGACGGAGGGGAGAGTTTTGTGTTTGGCCCACTGGGGACTTGCTAAAAGAAAGGCACACGTGTTAGACATTGTTGGTGGGAAAGGAGGTGATTGTACTTTGGAAGAAGCTGGGGAAGCTCCAGCCTTAGCCCATCACACACTCAGGGGTAAACAGGAAGAGGGGGATCATGTTCTTAGAAAGCCTGACCTTCACCTCCGTGGACCCAGTGCAGACTGAGCAGCCTCTAAGTGGGCCGGATCCGGACCGAGCGGCCTCTAAGTGGGCCGGATCCGGATCGAGCGGCCTCTAAGTGGGCCGGATCCGGATCGAACGGCCTCTAAGTGGGCCGGATCCGGACTGAACGACCTCTATTAGAGGCCGGATCCGGACCAAGCGGCCTCTATTAGAGGCCAGATCCGTACCGAGTGGCCTCTAAGTGGGCCGGATCTGGACCGAGCGGCCTCTAAGTGGGCTGGATCTGTGTCTCCAGCTGGGAGAAGTCAGAATAAAGGAAGAGGGAGGCCCAGGGGTGTCTCTGGCCCAGACAGGGCCGGTGGGGGAGGAGCTGCCTTTGTCCCTTCCTGCACCCTGGTGAGGATCGTTTGCAGACCCTGTTTGCCTAGCTTGGAAGATCAGAGCAGGGGAGGGGGGGATGTGTTTGGAGGAGAGGGAAGCAGAAAATTTCTGCTTAGAAACAGGAAATTCCAGCTTTTCAGAGTCTTTGCCTCCCATAAAAGGAGAACGTGGGATCCCCAAAGAACACAACATAGTTAAGAAAGTTAGAATGCAGAATTTCAGGACGCATCCAGATGAGTTCATCCACATGAGGGGTTATTAGCTAACCCTTTTGGTATCCACAGGCTAAGGAAACCTCTGTAGGAATGTTTTGAAATGCAAAAAAGTAAAATACATAGAATTAGGAAGGAAGCCAATTCTAGCAAACTACAGTTATGTAAATATTTTAAAAAACATTTTCACACACCTCATGTTAAGAGCTCCTGATCTTGCTCCCGGCTTACCACTTTACAGATGGGGAAACTGAGGTCTGAGGTAATAAAACGGCTTGTGTAAAGTCACAGGGGCAATAACCGGGACTAGGCCCAAACTCAAATGTTCTAACTCCAAACCAGTCTTCCCTCTGCGGGATGGCTGATCCCCAGGGGAACAGCTCTGGGGGCCAGGCCCAGCTGAGGCTCTTTAAGTCTCTCTGCCCTGGTGCTACTGGCCTGGGGTCCCTGTGATTCCTGGAGCTCTTGGTGAGCCGGATGTGAAAAATGCATGAGTCAATCGGGATGACTTCATGGATTTCCTCGCCTCAGCCGCTGTGCTTTGTCAGCCTCTTCCCTCCAGAACATGTCTCATGGAGGCACAGAGGGCTGTTTCGGGGGGAGGGGAACGGGCTTGTGTGTGAGGGATCTCAGAGGGGGGGCTGTAGAAGGAAGGCTGCCATCTCCCAGGAGGAGGAGGAAGGGAAGGAGAGGAAGGCCCGGGCTTATCAGTCCCAGACGGGGATGGTGACAGGCAGGGTTTGGAATGCAAGGTAGCCACATCTGCTTGTGGGCAGAGATAGAAGCCACTCCAAGTCGCCCTTCCTGTGGGTTTCTGGCAAAGGAGCACCAGAGCCCCTTGGGCAGAGGGTCTCCATGGGCAGGGGGACCATCTCCCAGGAGCTCAGCAGCCAGCCAGCCAGCGGACCTGAAGGCTGGCCAAGCAGTGACCCAGCCAGCTTTGCAGAGTCATTTCCCTGCTGCATTATTGACCTCCACATTCCTGAGCCCTTTACTTCCCCTCCCCCAAGCTTGGGGAGCTGTGGGACGCCTGGAAAAGATTTCTCCATTTTTTCCTATTCCTGCTCTAGGCCTTGTAGGGCAGTGGGAGATGGGGGGCGGGGAAAGAGGAAGAAGCTCCTGACTTCTGATCTTTCTCCCCAAAGGAGTTACTGTATCAGGGATCCTGCCTGAGAAGAGCTTTCTTCAGACCAGGGCCTGAGTTGGTTGGTTTTTAAGGACATTGGAAGCCTTGTGGGAATGGGTGGCAATGGTCCTGGAAATGATAAAATTGTAGAATGTGAGCTAGAAGGGAGCTCGGAATGTAGGTCCTCAGAGCTGGGAAGAATATGTAATGGTAAGTCTGGAAGAGACCTTAGAAGGGACTCAAGGTAGAGGGGCCATTAAATAGTGAGCTAGAAGGATGCTCAGAACGTAGACCTTCAGAGCTGGGAAGAATATGTAATGGTAGGTCTGGAAGAGACCTTAGAAGGGAGCCGAGGTCTTAGAGCTTAAAATGTTAGGGTTTAGAACCCTTAAGAACACTTAGGGCTTAGAACATTGGAGCTGGAGGGGCATGAAATAGTCTCTGAGCCCCCTCAGCTTTGGCTCCCACAGTGGAGCAGAACCCTAAGGGAGTAGGAGCTGTTGTCTGAGATTTTTGTCTCTTCCATGTCCCCAAGTCACTGTTCCTCGAGCCCCCGTTCCCAACGGAGCCTGCCACCCCCCTTACTCCCCAACATCCCCAGGAGAGAATTACTGTTCACAAATTGGCAGCAGGAAGGCTTTTCAGAGCATTAAAGAGCAGCCTGGCTTCCGGGGTGTTCTGCAGCCCACCGGCCTCCTACTCCTCTGGGTATGAATCACAGAAATATCACAGCTTCCAAGGAATCACAACTGCAGGACCGAAGGGCTTGCAGGGGCTGAGAAGGGGGCAGCGCCGTGTTTTCAGAGACTGTGACCTTAAAAGAAGGTGGGAGGGTCGTCCTGCTGGGAGAACAAAGGAGGGCATTTGGAGAGCCCAAGAGTGACACCCAGGCAGAGGGCAGAGGGACGCCCCGGGAACTTTGAGGCGGATCCTCTAAAGAACTGATAGAAAGACATGGGTGTAAGTCATCCAGGGTGAGGAAACATCCAGAGTTCACAATCTGTACTAGCAGAGAGTGAGAGGCAACGGGCCCAGTAAAAGGAGCTAGAAGGACTTGGGTTTGAATCTTAGCTCTGACTTCCTGCTTGTGTGACCAGGGGCAAATGACTTACTGGACCTTCACTTCCTCATCTAGAAAATCGAGAAAATGAACTAGATGGCATTGAAATTACTTTCTTCTAGAAAATCCATGGCCTCTCTGAAAGGGGGAGCTTGAGAGAAGGGCTGGGTGTCCCTTTAGGAACGGAGGCTGGAGGACCTTCAGGACGCACTGGCCCTGCTGGTGGCTGACATGACTGGGCAAGAGTCGAGCAGCACCACCATTAGCCTAATGCAGCTCCTGGCCATCGTGGAGGAGACCAAGCCAAATTTGGATTGCTACTTGGCCTGATACCCTCCCTGCCTCCCTCTCTCTGGAATGGGATGAGCACTGGCCCTGTTAGGGAGGCTTGGTTTGGAAAGGAAAAACACAAATCTTAACAGTCCTGGGAACCGAGGAGAAATTGGCTGATATTAGCCTTTAGATGAAATAAGTTGGAGAGAAGTGAGAACAATAGGGATATACTTAAAAGTGTTTGGATTCACTGACTTGGAAGCCGACTCTGTGATTCAGGGCCTAAACTTGACCCCCGGCCAAAGAGCCAAGAAAATCACACCAACTTAAGTTAATTAATTGCTCCCCTTTCTCCTGCCTCATGGTCTTGTCTATGAAATGAAAAGATTCAATTTTCTTCTTGCATTGGGTATGTTGGAGAGAATTAAGATAATGTGTTTCATTGCTGACCTGGGGAGAAAGAAGCCCTTTGACTGCAAGTGAGATAGAGGATAGAGGAACCATGGATTCCTTGGTTACCTTGTCCTTAAACATCCGGTTATCTTCTTATTGGATTAGCCCGTTATTCCCTTCCCTCACTTTCTAATAGGATAACTCCAAGGGTCATCTGTCCATCAGCTACCGTCCCAGACAGAGGCGTGGCGAGGGCACTGTTGGACAAGAGAGATAGCAAAGCATCAGATGGGCCCTCCCAACGTGTCCTTGTGTCAACTGTGAATGTTTCTTTTTGCCATCCTGGTCACAGAATCACAGAATGAGCCCTTAGAACAGAGAATGCCAGAACTGGAAGAGATCCTTAGGAAAGAACCAGAGGGTGATAGATTGAGTTGGAAAGGTCACAAAATCCAACACCTTCCATTTGTAGATGAAAATGAGAGCCAGAGAGAATAAATAATAACCTATCCAGGCTCACACAATGAATAAGCATCTGAGGATTTGAACCCAAATCTTTCTTCCAAACTCGGAAGGAGCTCAGAATATTAGAGCCGAGAGGGAGCTCAGAACCTAGAATGTTAGAGTTGGAAGGGAGCTCAGAACCTAGGCTATTAGAGATGGGAGGGAGCTCAGAACCTAGAATGTTAGAGTTGGAAGGGAGCTCAGAACCTAGACTATTAGAGATGGGAGGGAGCTCAGAACCTAGACTATTAGAGATGGGAGGGAGCTCAGAACCTAGACTATTAGAGCCAGGAGGGAGCTCAGAACCTAGACTATTAGAGCCGGGAGGGAGCTCAGAACCTAGACTATTAGAGATGGGAGGGAGCTCAGAACCTAGACTATTAGAGTTGGAAGGGAGCTCGGAACCTAGAATATTAGAGCCGTGAGGGAGCTCAGAATCTAGACTATTAGAGCTGGGAGGGAGCTCAAAGTGTTGGAAATGGGAGAAATCTTCGAGAATTATTTAGTCCAGTAATCCCCAAGATCTACTACACTAGGCACCTGTTAAGATTGTTGCTGGAGCTTTGAATAGAGAGACTGCTAAGAGGAGCCAGGGAGAAGCCTGGAACCAGGGAAGGAAGAGGAAACATCAGCTTGTAAAAGTTTGCAGCCTCCAAGACATTCAGAATCTTTCATTCACCACCAGGAGTATCCCTCGGTATTGATAGTCCAATCGAGGTTGACACAAAGGGCGTTGGAGGCTCAGAGGGGAGGCAGTTTGCTCAGCATGGCCCTTTTGGGGGCAAAGCTGGAACTTGAAGCCCATCTCCTGGCTCTCAGCCCAAAGCTCTTTTCCACCCCCTGCTTGTCTCTCCCTGGTGAGCTCCCTTTGGAGCCCAGGCCGTGTAGGGAGCTGTGGCCCAGACGGGACTTGTGAGGAAATTGTGTCTCAGCCGGGCTGTCCGGGGAGACCAAAGCGGGCCAGAGGAGCACGCCTGACCAGCCCCACAATGTCAGCGTTTCTTTGCCGCCGATGCCTGAAATAAGGAGTTCCCTTTCACGTCTCTGAAAAGCGGGGGGAAAGTTGTGGGGGGGAGATAGCCAGGTCTCCCAAAGACAGCAGGCTTGCCCTGAGAAGCTGATTTGACCCCAGATAGGGCAGAGGAGTTCTTCCTGATATCTTCTGGCCGCTGGAAACCAGACTAAACCCAGCCTGGATTTAGAGCCGGAAATGCCTTTCACCAGCACTCTGAAACATCGTCTGTCCTGGTTTAGTGCGGTACCCGGGACCACGCGGTCTGAGGGCAGAACACCTGGGCCCCCCTTTGCCTTGCCAATAACCACTGTGCGATGCCCCTCTCTGTTTCCTCATTTCTTCTTCCTTAAATTCTCTCCATCTCTGGGCTTTTTTTGGGTTGTTGTTGTTGTTGTTCTAAGGGTCCTCCCAGCTCTGACATCTTCTACGTTCTGCGATCCTTTCCAGCTCAGTCTCTGTTCAGGGTCTCTCTTGCTCTGGTACCCCGCGGGGGATTGGTCAGGAAGGCTCGGGGACCCTGAGGCTGGGAGCTGGTCTGGGAGCGTTTACCTGGGGCAGTCTGCAGTCACCACCTGGTAGCTTCCCACTGTGATTAATTATTCTTGCCCACTAGGGGCTCGGCGCAGTGGTTTCTGCTGGAATGCTCTTCGTGCCCTCTGAATGTCCACAAGCTCCGGTCCCTCCGTCCCAGTCAGCGCTCGGCTCCGAGGCCCCTCTTCCAGTGCGAATGTCTCCCTTCCACAGCTCTTTGAGCCTCTCTGAGGCGCCGCTTCCTCATCTGTTAAATGGGGTTTCCTATGTTGTCCAGCCTCCCTCACACAGTGCTGGAATTCGCAGATGAGAAGGGACGGACTCTGGGTTTGTGGAGCGCCGCCTTCCCTCCCACGGCCTGAAATAGCCTTGTGCCCCCTCTCTGGGCACCCTGTGCCGGACTCCTTCTGCAGCAGAGGGAGAAGCCGGACCCTGGAGGACGGACAGGTCCCCAGCAGCCCCTCGGAGGCCAGACTGACCACCGCTGCAGACCAGGGGTCTCTGTCCTCGGTGACCTGTCCAGGCTGTCTCCCAAAAGCAGCGGGTCTGGGCCAGAAGGAGCCATGATTCAGCTCCAGCACGAGACGATGCCGTCCCCCCTCCCCACCTGGGGCAAGCTCCCCTGCACGCTCCCTTCTTTCCTAGGGCCGCTCCATGCAGGGGGTCCAGTGCTCAGGCTCCGTAGGCAGACCCCCCACCGTGACTGGCTGTGCGACCCCGGCTGAGGCCTCTCTGTGCTCTCACTCTCCGGTTTCTTTTCCTCTGGGCAGGGACAGTTAACTTCTGGGTCATCCCGAAGGTCCCTTCCAGCTCTAAGTTTAGATTTGTCTCTGCTGCCTCAGCTTCTCCTTGCTGTGTAAGCCTGGGCTGTTCCTTCTCACGAGGGGCCTCTCTGTCCCTCCCCATCAGAACCAGCTTCGCCGCAGCTCTGACGGCCTCTGTTCCAGGGTCTCTCCCACCCCTCAGACTCTGCAGTTCCTCTCAGCCCCCCAGCCCGGCCCCGAGGGTCTTCCCTGTCCCTGTCCTGTGTCCTGAGGGCCTCCCCCAGCTCTGACCCTCGGGCTCCTCAGAGAAGTGTGGGCCGCCAGCTTCCCGTGCAGGCCCCTTAGGCCTGGCCCCAGATGGCCCCCTCCCGGCCCGAACCCTGCCAGACACACAGACGGAGAAGCACTGGCCGACGTCCCGGGCCCCGGCTCCTCCTGGGGGGAGGGAAGGAGGAGTGTTCCCCGGCGTGTGTGTGTGAGTGTGTGAGTGAGTGTGTGCGTGTGTGAGTGTGTTTGTGTGTGTGTGAGTGAGTGTGTGAGTGAGTGTGTGTGTGTGAGAGAGAGAGAGTGTGTGTGTGAGTGAGTGTGTGTGTGTGTGTGTGAGAGTGTGTGAGTGTGTGTGAGAGTGTGTGAGTGTGTGTATGAGTGAGTGTGTGTGTGTGAGTGTGTGTGTGAGTGTGTGTGTGAGTGTGTGAGAGTGTGTGTGAGAGTGTGTGTGTGAGTGTGTGAGAGTGTGTGTGTGTGTGAGAGTGTGTGTGAGAGAGAGAGAGAGTGTGTGTGTGTGTGTGTGTGTGTGTGTGTGTGTGTGTGTGTGTGTGAGCACAAACACTTGCTTCCAAAAAGTCAATGACGTGATTGCATCTTCCCAGGCTGGTCCATTCCTTCCCTTTGTCCTATTTTTAACCCTCCCCAGTGACAACTTTAAAAGAGAAAGAGAGAGAGAGAGTGGAGTGGAAGCAAATGTCGACCGGCTGCCTTCTCCGTCTCCCTCACTAGGCAGAGCGGAGGATGCTGGTATATTAGCCAAAAGTCCAAGCCAAACACCCCGATTGAGCCACTTAAAGGCCAGCTCCCGGGCGCCCCCTCCGGTCTGGGGGTCTCTGCCATCCCGGGCTCTGCAGGGCAGAACTCAAGGGAAGGAATGAAGGAATTTCTCCTCCAAGGGAGGCCTCCTACGCTGCAGGGGCCGGGCCCTGCCCTGTAATTGTACCCCCGGGCTCCTGGCTTCTCCCCCGGAGGCCACAACAGCAGCTCCGGATTCTGGAAGGGGCTCTAGTTCAAGGGCATTCTCGGGGGAGCACCACTGTGCGGAGCCCAGGGCCCGAGCCTAAAGCCAGGTCCCGAATCCAGGCTAGGGATGCAGGAGAGAGGCCAGATTTCTGGCACGTTCCCTGCCCCCCCAGATCCCTCTTGGAGGCCAGACCCTTCTGGAAGGGATTCTTGAATCCCAGCCCTCCGCCCTCCAGGAGCCCCACGAGAAGCCTTCCCGGCTCCCACCTTCAGGGCTGAAGCAGCAGGGGGCAGGAAGGCCTGCCTTAGAACCCAGCCTTGGGAGTACCTCTGCATACATCACTTAGCCCCTTCCTCATGTAAAATGGGCATCACTGAGCGTCACATGAGCAAATGGATGCCAGCTCCTCGAGGGCTGGGGTGAGCTCCCTTTTGTCTATGGATTCCCAGGACCCAGCACAGTGTGTGGTACTCAGCAGGCGATTAATAAACGCTTGTTGCCATGACTCAAATACCAGAGGGGAGGGAGACAGAAGAGCTGGTGATATCTTTGAGGACAAGGACCTTGTTTCTGTGTTTGGATCCCCAAGCCCCTTGCCCAGTATCTGGCACACTGGAGGCATCTAATAAATGCTTATTGAATGAATGACTTTGACTCCTTGATCGGTCGTGCTGCAGTGGATGAGAGCGCTGGTGTGAGAGTCAGAAGACCAGGGTTCTAGTGTCGATTCTGACATTTTAAAACTTTGTGAATTTGAACAAGGCACTTAACCTCTGGGCGGCAACAATACTCATACTACGCCCCCCACGGGCTTCTCTCTGAAAGCACTTGTGGGACTGTGAGTTGTGACGATTAAATTAAAGCAGCCAGATGTCCATCAGTCAGTCAGTCAACAAGCATTTATTAGATCTTTTTGCTGGGGAGCCGGGACTTCTCACAAAGCTGAGAGATTTTGGGATGGGAGCTGGAAGGGGCCTAAAAATCATCCAGTTTTAACCCCTTCATTTTGGGGACTGAGCCCCACAGGGACCTGCCCGAGATCACGTAGTTAGGATCCGAATTCGAGGCATCAGATTCCAAAGTCAGACCTTTTCACCGGACTCTGCTGTGGCCCTCATAACAACAAGAATGATAATAACCTGGTGGTCTCTGTCTCAACAACAACAACAATAATAACCTAATGATCTCTGTCTCTTTCAGATGGGAGGAGGAGCTGGCCAAGCGCATGCACCTGGAGACCATGGTAGAGACACTCCAAGAGGTAAGAGCCTCATGAAACAGCCCAAAATGATGGTGTGGTACCCTGTGGGGAAGGGGAAACAAAGACCCCTCCTGTATTTTGGGGATAGGAGCAGAGAGCTGGCTGTAACCAGATTAGGAGGCTGGGATTCTTTTGCTCTATTTTATTCCTGGTTTATTTTGTTCTTGGAGAACTGGAAAGGTTTTCACCTGGCTCACCCATAATGCACATGCTGATGAGAATGTCCTTCTTACTGAGCGTCGAGATCTGGGTTATGATTTTATAACCTGCTGCTGTGGAACTCTGTGGGGCTCAGTCTCCCCATCTGTAAATTAGAGGGTGTGCCCAGATCTCTTAGATTGTATCCTTTCAGCTCTGACTATCTTTCAATTAGTTCTTGGAGGATCATTTCTTCCAGGTACCAAGCCATGCCCCAAGGCTGGGGTCATTTTTGTCTTTAAGGAAAGTTCTCTCTGCCCTTCTCAAACCCCTGGCCTTTCCTTCAGAGCTCAGGGCCTCACCTGTGAGGTTTAATCAATAGGCTTCCAGGGTAGAGGCCTCTTTTAAAAAATTGAACACTAGTCTTACCATTTATGTGACCATATCTTTCAGGCCTTGCTTTCTCTGTATGAAAAATGAAGCTAACATACCTCAGAGAGACAGAGACAGACACACAGAGAGATAGATAGAGAGAGAGAGAAGAGAAGAGAAGAGAAAGGGGAGAGGGAGGGGAGAGAAAGGGGGAAAGAGAAAGAAAGGAAAGAAAGATGGAAGAGAAAAAATAAAGAAAAAGGAAATGGATAGAAAGATGGAGAGAAAGACAAGCAGAGAAAGAGAGAGGGAGGGGAGAGAGAGAGAGAGAGAGAGAGAGAGAGAGAGAGAGCAAGTATTCCTTGCTAACAGAAGGATTTCCCACTAAACCTGACTCTAAACCAGGAGGAGAGAGTTGCCTCTCACCCTCTCCCCTTAATTCTCTAGTTCCACTGACTCCCATTTGAAAGACAATGTGGGTACCATGGACCACTGGTTTTACAATCAAAAAACTTGATTTCAAGACTGGGCCCTGATTAGCTGAATGACCCCTCTAGGAGCCTTCTTTCCTCACTTATAAAAAGAGAACAATCCATCCCAATCCAATAATCCAATTTCCAATCAACATTTTTTAAGCATCTCCTTTGGCAGGCCCTCTGCTAAAGCCCAGGGATGGACTAACAAACAGAAGGCCAGGCCCTACTAGGGTCAAGGGCTCCCCAGCTAACTTGGGAACACAGCAAACAAGAATAGGCATTTCTTCCCTTGCCAGTTGGTTCTAAGGAAGGTGCTTGTTAAACCTTACCCTATTGTAGGATTGTAGAGTTTATTCATGTTATCATGGCAGTTGCCCTGATAGAGCCCCAGAATAGGGGGAGCTGGCCTGTCATGTAGCTGGGCCGAGCCTTCCCCGGGTGCATGCTCAGGGGAAGCCTCCTTGCTGGGATGGAGGTGGCTCTCTATTCCTTCCAGCTGGTTCTGCTCCCCTTCATTGGTCAGAACCTCCTTAATTATTGCCATCTCCTTCCCCTTCCCCTCCCCTCTCTCATCCCCACCCGGATTCCAGGCGGCCCAGGAGGCAGAAGCCATCCAGGAGGAGATGAATGAGAAGATCGAGCGGCTGAAGGCTGAGCTGGTGGTGTTTAAGGGGCTGATGAGTGATGTAAGTGCTGTTCCCTCCCCTCGCCTCGCCCCTGCCCTTCCATCCTGGGCGGCATGACCCTCCCTTCCTCCCCCACCCCATCATGCAGACGGCTTCATTCACCGCCAGGATCAGACTGTCCATCCGTCCGGTCCGGTCGTGGGCACTGCTTCATAGTTAGTATCCTGGCTGCGTTTGACTTGATGACAGATGCATCAGAGACCATTCATTTGCCCTGCCCTCCTCCTCTTGTCCCCTCAGCCCATCCCTTTCCCTTCTTCTCCCCCCCTTCCTATTTGGTCTGTGTAGAGATGCATTCATCTGCTGCTTTTAACTCATGGCCTTGAGAGCTCCTTCTGATGGAGTGATTGATTAGGGTGTTTTCAGTAGAGAAGCCCTCCAGTTGAGGGGACACATGTGGTTTTGGGCCCAGGGGCCTGTTTGGTAGAATTGTTGTGATCTAAGCTGCTGTCCCCCTTCCATGGAAGGGGAAAAGAAGAGCTGGCCTGTGACCCATCCTTCCTTCTCCCTCAGCTTTGACTGAGTCTTGAACTTTCTACTTCCTTTTTCAACTGTAGGATGGCAATACTTGACTGGAACTCTGACTTGAGTCCCCTGAAAGTCTGTGGGGTCTGTCTGGGGACAAGGAGCCATTGTGGCTCCAGGGAGTTATTTCAAGAAGCATCTTCTTTTCCCAGGCTGGGGAGACTTTTTTCTGTCTCCTCACCTCTGACTACCCTGGTCTACAATCTGGCTCCAGACAGGACATATTTATTCTAAAAAAAGGCTATCCTATTCTCTGAACTAGGAGACAGATTCATTCCCTTCCTCATGGAGCTTACCATCTAGAAGGGGAATAAATCACAAATGGAAAAAGCCCATCAAAGCCTTAGATGCATAATAAAATGTTATGGGAGATCTGAGAGAGAAGATCTTTATTGACCAGGAGATCTTGGAGGAGGTGGCATTTGAATTGGATTTTGAAGAATGGGTAGAAAAGCAAAAAGAGAAACTGGGTAATCCAGATGTGGGGGGATATTGTGAGCAGAGGCTTTTGGTTTTCTGCTGTGGACAAAGTAGAAAAAGCCATATCTTGAGTCCAAGCATCAGGAAAGGAAATGGTTTTTCCCATGCTTCATGCTTCCCCCTTCAGAGAACCTTCTATGTAAAGGGAAGCCCCTTCCCCTCCTGTTCTTAAGAAAGGAAGCCTGGTAATAATCCTCCTACTAGGTCCCCAAATTTACTTTCTCTGGGGAACTCTGGGACAGTCCTTTTGGGGAGAGCTGGTCCTACCAAAGCTTCATGCGATGAATGCTCAAGCAACGAGAAGTCAGCTCCAGGCCTCTGAGTGCAGAATTAAAGTATGGGGCAGGCCCTCATGACAGGGATGGAGCTCAAAGCCCGTGCTGGTGTTCTGGGGCAGGCCCTCATGACAGGGATGGAGCTCAAAGCCCGTGCTGGTGTTCTGGGGCAGGCCTTCATGGCAGGGATGGAGGCTCAAAGCCCGTGCTGGTGTTCTGGGGCAGGCCCTCATGACAGGGATGGAGCTCAAAGCCCGTGCTGGTGTTTTGGGACAGGCCCTCATGACAGGGATGGAGCTCAAAGCCCGTGCTGATGTTCTGGGGCAGGCCCTCGTGACAGGGATGGAGCTCAAAGCCCGTGCTGATGTTCTGGGGCAGGCCCTCGTGACAGGGATGGAGCTCAAAGCCCATCCTAGTGTTCTGGGGCAGGCCCTATCTTGGGCTGCCTGGGCCACCAGGGATGTCTGGGTGGGGGCAGTGCCTTGGGTTTGTGCATGGGCAATGAGTCCCCAGTCTCTTGGGGCTCTGAGTGAGATGGAGGCTGCCTTGGTGGGAGTGGGGGGAGAGTGGCGGTCTTTGAATAGGTTTGGACTCGTTCTTGTTCTTGTTGTTGGTTTTTTTTTTTTTTAATTAACACAACTCACAGTCTCTGGATAGCTGCTGGGAGAGAAGATGGCTCCCAGTCTTTAACCAGGATCATAGCCCTCTGGCTGAGAAATGTGAAGCCCTTGAGGGTTGCCTTGGAGCAGGGTGGGAGGCCTTAGGTCCAGCCAGGCACAACCCCTTGAGGCCACATCACAGGACAGAGTTTCCAGGGACTCTTGTGAAGGCTTGGAAGAGATGAGGTTCTCCCACAGGCTCCAGGGTGGTAATCCTACCCTCGTCCCAAGGACCTCCTCACCCACCATTCACCCACCCACAAGGCTGGGAAAGGAGTTCTGTGAGGTGGGGATAAGCCCCTGCCAGAGCTTCCCCCTGCCAGCCTCTTACCCTCTCTCTCACCCCCAACTCATGTAACCCCCATGCTGTCCTCCCTGCAGCCCATGACAGACCTGGACACAAAGATCCAAGAGAAGGCCATGAAGGTGGACATGGATATCTGCCGGCGAATCGATATCACGGCCAAGCTGTGCGATGTCGCACAGCAGCGGAACTCGGAAGACGTGTCCAAGATCTTTCAGGTGAACAGGGCCTCCCACCTCCCACCCCCCACCACAACCAGCGCCCAGCCCCGGCCCTACCCTGTCTCCAGAAAGTGACTTAGGATCCAGAGCTCCGGTGGAAGGAGCCCCTCGGACCCCCCCCCCTCATTCTGACAAATGACAAACCGAGTCTCAGAGAAGGGGAATGCTTTCACTAGAGATGAAACAGAATGGACCCAGTTCCTTGATGGCCAGTCTGTGCTCTTGGGGCTAGCAGAGACCTCAGGATGTCGGAACCAGTCTGGCTGAGAATGAACATCCCCTCTTGAATCCTGTCCTTTTCTCCCCATTTCCCTGAGAGGTAGCATTCCAACGGCCTCACAGCTCTGCTGCTTTGTCCTTGTCTGGTCCACACTCAGTTACAGATTCTGCTGTTTTGTGAAATCCTCCCCGTCATTTTACAGCAAGGCGACTGAGCCAGTGAGGAGAAAGGCTGTGGGATTTTAGAATCATAGATTTAAAGCTAGAACAGACAGAAAAGCTATAGGATTTTAGAATCATAAATTTAAAGCTAGAACCGACAGAAAGGCCGTAGGATTTTAGAATCATAAATTTAAAGCTAGAACGGACAGAAAGGCCATAGGATGTTAGAATCATAAATTTAAAGCTAGAACAGACAAAAAGGCTGTAGGATTTTAGAATCATAGATTTACAGCTAGAACAGAATGTGGTGGTGATCTAGTTCAGTGTTCTCATTTGACAGAGGAGGGAACTGAGACCTTGAATGGAGAAGCGACTTAGGACCATAGATTGAGATCAGAAAGGAGCCTTAGGGAACAACCAGACCAGCTCCCTTTCATCTAAATGAAGAAACTGAGCCCAATGCTGTGGCCAGTCCGCAAAGGCAGTGAGCATTTGAACTCAGGTTTCTGGACTCTAAACCAGGATCCCTTTGCTCTGTGTCCCCCTGCTTCAGGCCATCCAGATAATGATGGCTGGGACCCAGGTCTGGGGCTTCTGACTTCCAGTCCATGATTCTTGCCTTCTGAGCCCGTGTTGGCTTCCCAGTTGCTCTTAGTGTTATTGGCTGCCTGATAATAGAACTGCTGGAGCTGGTTAGTTTCCGGCGCTGGGTCCTCTTCCGGCCATTTTGGGACTCTTACCCAAGGGCCAGGGCTAAGCATGGCTGACCTAGTGGGAAGAACCCAGTCCTTTGGCTTGAATCGATCTGTCTCCTCCCCGAGCAAGCGTAGCTCCAGGCCCAAGTGACCTAACTCAGACACTAATACGTGTGTATGTGTGTGTAAGGGGGTGTATGAGTATAGGAGAGAGGGAGAGAGGGGCTGATGGCCTTTTGGGCAACCTCAGACCGCTGGACAGCTTGCGGCCTTCTCATAGCTTATGGCGGCTTGGGGGAAGCTGCTCTTTTCGACATGGGAATCTTGGTCTGGCTCTTGCTTGATTTCAGGGGGCAAGGATGCGCTGTTGCTTTTGAGTGTGTGACTGAATTTGGAGGGAGTCAGGGCGGGGGGAGTTTACTCCCCTCACCACTGAGCCCGTGGAGGCAATTTAAAGGGGCAAAGGCCGGCTCCTCTGTTCGTGTCTCCATGCTTGTGTGTGAGCTCTGTGTGTATCCCCCCACCTCCTGTCTGCATGTCTGTCTGAGGACCCCAGGAAATGTGGAGGGGCTTTTTTCTGTGGGCTCTGGATCTTGCCCGGCCTGGCTTGTCTCCTGCCGTTCCCCTTAGGGACGGCAGCCTCAGCGAGCTCTCTTGTAGACAGCGGGCCTCCCAGAGAGGATGGGATGGGGGTTTCTGCCGTGCTGGCCTTCCTTCCCCTCACGCTCTTTGCTGATGTCTGCCCGCTTTGTAGTGAGCTCTTACGCTTGGCCCTGGCCATGGCTGGCCCCAATCGCTTACATCCATTGCCCCGTGGGGGAGCAGCCCCCTCTCCCATCTTTCCCAGTCCTCCCGCACCTTCTCTACCCCGGCAGAGCCCTCCAGTCACCCCTCCCTTCTCACTTCCTTCCCTGGTTCAGGTAGCATCCAAGAAGAAGGACCGTAAGGTAACCTCCGAGGACGACGTTTCTGAGCAGGACGGGGAGGTCACCCGGCTGTCGGACGATGAGGTCAGCTCCATGAACATCACGGATGAAATGAAGCGAATGTTCAACCAGCTGTGAGTATCTGCGGAAGGAGGTGGGGTTCATGGGGAAGAAGCCTGGCTTCACGGTCTTGATCCCCTGGGTCTTAGTTTCCTCCTTTGTAAAATAAGAGGGTTGGACAAGGTGACCAGCTCTAGAGCTGGGGTCCTGCCTTCCCATCCCCTCCAGAATGAAACCCAGGTACGTGACCCTGGGACAGGCACTTGGATGCCCTGGGACTCAGTTTCCCAGCTTGGAAACTTGTGACTGAAATCCCAGCTCCATTGCTTCCTCCTGCCTAACCCCAAGCAGATCCTTGGCTTCCTCATCTGTAAAATGGGCATGATGATGTTTCAGCCGTTGTGAAGGAAGCCTTTTAGGAGCCCTAAAGAGCAGCAGGCCAGGTTGTGTTACATTTACTTTTTAGAAAGGGAGGCAGGGTGTATTGTTTTCAGGTAAAGAAGTCTGCTGCCAGTTACTAACCTCCCTGGGCCTCGGTTTCCCCCCCTATAAAATGAGAGATTTGGATTCAATTGTGGCAGAATTGACATTTTTATGTCTCAGCCCCCTCTGACTGGATCTGAAGAACATTTTCAAATTAATAAAATTAAATTCAAGGGAACACAAAGACAGCCCTGATATTGAAATAGATTTTTTTTTTAAGTGTATGATCCTCCAGGTAAAGAATCTCTGGACTGTGTGGGCTCTGAGATCTCATCTAAGTGTAGACCTAGGATCCTAAGAGATATAAACTGTGAAGAACACAATGGGAGATTCCTAAACAAGCGAGGTGTTCTAGAAAGGCCTCCTGTGGGCTTGGAGGGAGATGGGGAGAGATAGAGGGAGGCGGGGGAGAGAAAGAGACGGACAGAGACCGCGCGAGAGCAGGAGTCCTCACTCCAGCACTCTGCCTGTCCGGATCATCCTGGGCTCTGGGCTCCCTGCGAGCCTGCCCTCGGATCCCCTAGCCACTCCCAGGCTGTCTGTCCCATGCGCTCATGTTTCCTTTCACTGGGATGTAGGCGATTATTCATAATCATTGTGATGGTGACTACTCTGGGCTCTCCTTCCCTTCCCCGGAATCTTGGGGAGAGGAAGCGGAGACTGAAAGGAGGGGAGGGAGGAAGTGCTCGGCCTCAGGGGACAGCAGGATTTTCCTGCTCCAGGATTGTCCTGGGAAGACATTTCTGATGACTTACGGAACCCCAGAAAAGGGCTGGATTGTTCAGCAGCAGACTGGGGCTTCTACGGGCAGGGGTGGAGACAATGGGGTATTTATGGGCCGTTCTGGGCCTGTGGAGAATCCCCCCTTATCTACAGCAGCTTCCTTTGGTGGGGAAGGGCTGGTGGTAAAGTGCCTCGGGAACTGACCTGCAGGCCTCTGGCTCTCTCCCTCTGCCCCTTCCCCGGTGGCTGACCAGAGTTGGGGGCAAGGCGAAGGCTAAATGGCGTAGTCAGAGGTGGAACCCAAGGCAACCTTCTCCTGTCCATTACGTTGCCAGCCTACATCCCAATGAAAGGAACCATACTCTGAATCCTGACCCACCTTCATCCATCCTACCCCTGATTTCTTTTCCAGGCCAGGCTGGAGCTGCTCACTCCTCTAGCCTTCTGGGAGGAAACCAGGGGGCTGTGTCTGGCCTCCCCCGCCCCTTTCTGGTCTGCAGGCTGTGACCTCTGCTCAGCTGAGGGGAGGGGACTGCGAAAGGGTCCTAAGGGGCCTGAGGAAGACTCTCCACTGCTAAAGCAGAGCAAGATCCTGTCTCCCCTAGCCCACCAGCCTGTTCTCCTCCTCTCTTGACTCCAGCAGCTGGATCAGTGCCCTCAGGGGCCCAGGTCTAAAGACCATGACTCCTTATTGACGTCTCTGAACTGGGCAAAAGAGAATAGTGTCCCCCAATATCTGCAGAACACCAGGCCTCCCATCACTTTATCTGAATTTCCTACTGTGCCCATTATACAGATGAGACCGAGGCCCCACAAAGGGTTGCTAAGTGGTCTTATGGGCTTGGAGTTAGGAAGGCCAGAACTCAAATCCAGTCTGAGACACCCACCAGCTGTGTAACCCTGAGCCAGTCACTTAATCTTGGTTTGCCTCAGTTTCCTCCTCTGTAAAATGGGCACGATAACAGCGCCTACCTCCTAGAGTTATTGTGAGGATCAAAGGGTAATAGTTATAAAGTGCTTAGCACAGTGCCTGGCACATAGTAGGTGCTTAATGAATTTTTGTTCCTTTCCCTTCCCTCAGAGGTCATACAAGAAGGATTCAAACCCAGGGTCAAACTGCTTCTAAGGCCTGTCCATTATAGCTTGCTTTTCCGGTAGGCTCTGTTCTATATTTCCAATAAGAGCAGAGTTTCAGGAATGTGGGTTCCCAGCAGGACACTTCTTGTGAATATTGTGCCTGACTTTCAAGGCTCTCCCCAACTCTTCCCACTCTGCGGAAGGGACTGGAAACCTGGCACGCAGTAGGTCCAAGATAGAAGCTTTCTTAGAGGCCTTCTCATCAAGGGAAAGTGACTTCTTTCAGGTCACACAGCCATTAATGACAAAGCCAAGACCAGAAGTGCATGTCCTTGCTCCCAAAGTCACCCTTTTTCTAGCTCCTCTGCTTCCATTTGTTCTCAGTTCTAAAGAAACCCCTTGCACAATTTTATTTTCATTTAAAAAAAAATCATGGATGCTTTCTAGTTGTACATCACATTTTTGTACATCCTTATTTTTATTTAATTTTTTCAGTGAACTAAAATTCATTTATTTTCCTCCTCACCTCAAGCTGGCATCAAACCTCCCACCAACCCCCCAAATTAAATTCAGATAAGCCATCCTGCACATGGCCTACAGTGAAAGAAGGGCTTGATCGATAGGTATTTGCTAAGCACCTAATATGTGCCAGAGAATAAAAGAGTGAAATAAGCCAGGCCGAGGTGGGTGCCTCGTGGGCACAAGCTCACTAGTTTTCTGCCATTTCTCTTTATTTTGGGGGACGGCTCATTTGGTAGGAGGCAAAACAAATGTGAATGGGAAATAAAAGTACAAGATGGGGATAAAACTTTTGAAAACAGAAAGGGCCCCTTAAAAAAAGAAGGCCACCCTTCCCAGGGTGGAAGACCAGCCAGCCAGACCACACCCTCTTCAGGACCCCTCCCCACCAACCAGCTCCAGCTCCATCGCCATTTATCAGCTGCATCCTCAGCGCAAACTCCACTGGGGCACTGAGCTTTCCCTACCCATCAGCACTCTGGTTTTGTTCTGATTAAAATCAGTTAGTTTGGTTCCCAAGCACAGATACTGTCGATGTGGGAAAGGGCCGGGCTTAGGCTGACTATATGTGGGGGGGAAGAAGCTCCCAGAGAAGGTCACCCTCTTCCTGCCAAACACCCGGAGTCCTGCCTAGGGGCCCTGACCTCCCTTCCAGCTCTAGTTTCACTGGGAGCAGACACTCCAAAGGAAGTGAAGGGGGAAGGGGGACAGGGAGGCACTCTCTAGGGCAGAGACCTTCTAGGCTCCCGCCTGCCCGCTCCCTCACTTAGAACCAGGCCCCAGTCCCTGTATTTACAGAGACATCTGGAGGCACAGTTGGGAATTGCCTCCAGGTTTTGACTAGTCCTGAAGTCTGGCTCTTCAACTGTCCCATATCCCCTCTCCTGTTTATTCCCTGGAAAAGTTCCCTGAAAGAAACAGTTTTCCCAGCATTACAGAGACCTGCTTCTCAGTAAACTGGGAAAATTTAGCCCTGTTCTGTCCTCAAGTCCCAGGACAATGTAATATTTAATGATAGTCAAAGGAACTTTGGGAGTGACATGGAAAAGACATCGGGGCACTGACACCTAACACTGGCTCTGCCACAGATTTTCTGAAGGGTAGTGTCTGCAAAATCATGGATCTTATTTTCTTTATCTATTAAAGGTGGGGACTGGAATAGATCATTGCTAAGGGCCCTCCCAGCTCTGACCTCCTGAGTTCTAAGGGCTCTTCAACTGGTATTTTATCATTCTGTATTCCAAACTTTCTGCCAGCAATAAAATAAAATTCTGTGATTCAGTGAAGGGAAGGAAACAAGCATTTATTATGCTCCTACGAAGTACCAGGCACTGAACTAAATACTTACAGATATTATTTCATTCAATAACCTTGTAAACTAGATATTATTATCCCCATTTTACAGTTAAGATAACTGAAGCAATTCAAGGTTAAGTGACATTCATAAATATCCAAGGCTGGAACTTCCGTCTTTCTGATTCCAGGCCCAGTGCCCTCTCCACCACGCTGCCCCTTTGAAGGATTAAGGCCGGGGAGAGAGTCACTAGTGTCTGGGCCCTGAAGCCTGTTGACCCTATCCCTCCTCCAGGGAGCCAGTGTCTTTCCTTGCTGACCTCTCTTCTGTTGTTCCCCTGCCCCCCACAGGAGAGAGACCTTTGACTTTGATGACGATTGTGACAGTCTCACGTGGGAGGAGAACGAGGATACCCTGCTGCTCTGGGAGGACTTTACCAACTGCAACCCGTCCATTGACCTGCAAGGAGAGGTGAGCAAGGGCACGGCCTCAGCCATTCCCTACTCCTAGTCACCCCTTCTGTATAAGGCTAACCTGGGGAAGGCAGATGTTCAGGGGAGGCACATGGCAGGATCTCTGTGACACTTCCCAGCTCTGATCTCCTGGGTTCTAAGGGTCCTCCCAGCTCTGACTTCCTGGGTTCTAAAGGCTCTCCCAGCTCTGACCTCCTGGGTGATAAGGGCCTCCCAGCTCTGACCTCCTGGGTTCTAAGGGCCTCCCAGCTCTGACATCCTTTGTTCTAAGACTCCGCCTAGTTCTCATGGTTTGTCTCATCTCATGGATCACGACTCTAGGACCCCACAGAACCCTTCTATTCCTCCCCCCAATTAGCTAAACCTGATTGTTTGGTTTTATCTTCTTAGCAAGAGGAAAATTTGGGCAACTTGATTCACGAAACTGAGTCCTTCTTCAAGACGAGAGACAAGGAGTACCAGGAGACGATAGGACAGATTGAGGTGAGTGCTGGGAAGAACTTCTTTGTCCTGATGGCCCACAGGTGGCAGTTGGGGGGTGGCTTGTCCACTCGGGGTCTGTGGTTGGCAGTTTTGGGAGGTGGTGCGGAAGCAGGCGGTGGCTGGGGTTCTGTCCAACCTGATAACCCATCCGGGGAGGCGGGGAGAGACACATTCAGAAGACTCTGTGTAAGTGCTCTGTGAGCACGTACACAAGGGTAAACTAGTCTGCACTGAGTAGTGAGGGGAGTGGGCCAGGCCAGTCGGCGGCAGCTTCTTTGATAGACGATGATTAATAATAACTGACCAGAACTGGTGTCGGAGGCAGGCAGGCGCTCTCCTTTTACCCATCAGCCTAATAAACCCATCCTCAGCTTCTCAGATCATTGCAAGAACATGTTGCTTTTTTCCCTTCTAGTTGGAACTAGCCACAGCCAAGAGTGACATGAACCGTCACTTGCACGAATACATGGAGATGTGTAGCATGAAGAGGGGCCTGGATGTCCAGATGGAGACTTGCCGCCGCCTCATCAAAGGCTCTGCCGACAGGTGGGTCCGCAGCCACTGCCACCAGCCTCCCTGCCCTGTGGGCAGCGTTTTCAGGACTTTGGGAGACCCTCCCCTTCCCCGGCTGCCCAGAGCTCCTCGCTCCAACTGGAGCCAGCCAGAAAGGGGGCAGAGGCTGGGGGCCTTCAGGAGGGGAGGACCGCTTGCAGGAGGAGGGGGATGCGTGCTCCTGTGGGTCAGCAGAGCTGGCCTCTGTGTCCCACATGTCGGACATCCAGAGCTGAGGACAGTGAGATAGCCCCGGGGGGTTGGACCTTGGGCAGTGGGTGTAATGGCAAAGAAGGACATTTAAGCAACCTCCAACCACAAAGATCCGAGAGGTGGGGAGCCCCCCTGCCGTTGGGAGGCAGACTGGAAGGCAGACCTGGGGGATTCCTTTCAGGCAGAGCTGGGGCTCCTTGGCTGCTTTTTGTTGTTGTGAGTCTCCATGGGGCTTTCTTGGCAGAGGTGCTGGAGTAATTTGCCATTTCCTTCTCTAGCTCATTTTACGGATGGGCAAATTGAGGCAAAGGGGTGAAGTGATTCGCCCAGGGTCACACACTGGGAAACGTTTTTACTCCGGTCCCTCTGACTCTGGACCTGACGCTCCATGGCTAAAATGTGTATACGTTAGAGGTCCTAATCTTGCCTAAGCAAAGAAAGAGTCTAGACCGGGAGTCCGGAGTCTGGCAGTGACCGTCCCTCGCTGGGCCTAAGATGAGGGGCTGGCCCTCTGAGGGCCCTTCCAGATCTGAATGCTGGGACCCTGAGGTTGCTCCCCCAGCCCCTAACCCCAGACCCCGGCCTAATTCTTGCCCCCTCCCTTCTCTCGCAGGAACTCGCCGTCCCCCAGCTCCATGGCCAGCAGCGACTCGGGAAGCACAGATGAGACCCAGGACGAGTTTGAGAGAGACGCGGAAGTGGAGCCGATGGTCAGCTGATGAACCTTGGGGAGGGTGCCTGGAGAGCTGGGGGGAGCGCGGGGACCTCCTCCCCACCCCGGGAGACCTGGGGGGACGAGGGAGCCAACACTGACCACGCCCTGGAGGACTTCCGCCACTCTCCCTCCCCCCACGCCCCACCCGGGGCTTCTGCGGACTGCTGCTTCCCTCCGCCGCCCACCGCCACTGCCCGCCACCCTCCTCCTCCTCCATCCACTCGCCCACCGCCCCCACCCGAGGATTGGTGCTGTCAATTTCTATTCTACACTACAAATGCGAACTCTGTCCGAGATACGGTGTTAATTGTGCCTTTCCCCTTAAGCTGAGCCGCTTAAAGAACTCTTCCGAGCTGGTTTTTATATTCAGTTACCAGAGGGGTGGCCAGACCCCGGATGGCACAGGTGGCGTTCGGTACCCTCCCACCTGCTGCTCTGATTGGCAGGACTCCTTACCTGCCCGGGCCCGCCCCGCCCCACCGGCCCCTGACCCCTCCCCATCGGCCCCTGACCCCTCCTGGGGAGGGAAAGGGGGCCTTGGCTCCCAGATCCCCTGCAAAGAAAGGGGGGGTCGCCCAGACACTTTCTGTGGAAGAAAGGATCTGTGCTTGAAGTGTTTGGGGGAAGGAGGAAGAGAGGGGAAAATGCCCCCACCCCTTTATTTTTTTCTCAGCCCAAATAAAAAAAAAAAAAAAAACTAGTCATGAGGGAAGCTGCGGAAGGGGAGGATTGACACTGTGTTCAAACTACTATGCAAAAAAAAAAAAAAAAAAAAGAGCTCGCCTTATTTATATATGGGATATATAAATATTTCCCTCTCCCTGCCCCCACCTTGGGTTTTTCTCTGGACCGGGAGAGAGGCTGAAGGCGATCTCTCCATGTGCCCCAAAGGCTTAGCTGGGACTTTGCTTCCAGGGATGCTGACCTAGACAGAGTCCTTCCCTTCTCTCGGCCTCAGTTTGTTCTCCGGTAAAACGGCGCGGGGAGATGGTGAGCTGAGCTGTTGCTGAAAGTCCGCGGAGGCCGAGCCTCCCTCAAATAGTGTGGTGGGTGGGGAGCAATAGGAGCCACGGAAGGGGGTCGGGCCGGCGCGGCTCCCGCCCTCCACTGTCCCGGGTCGCTTCTCCCCCCTTGACAGACAAGGGCGCCGTCTTGCTTTCCATCCCCGGCCAGGCTGTGGCCACGGCCAGGAGACCAGGGAGGGAGGGTCCTGGGAAGCCCCACCAGGGGTATCTCTTGCATGCCCACCGCCATTTATGAGATAGAGCCTCTGCACTATGATACTGACTGACCGAGGGGGAGGCATTTGGGCCTGGGATGGGGTTGCCACGACGCATTAGCCTCTCAGCCCCTTGCCAGCCCCCAAATAGACTTTACAAAAAGGGTGCACTACAAGTGGACTTTTATTTGACTCCTGGGCTCCCCCTGGAGGACCAAGGAGCACCTTGCTTAAGTTAGGGATGGTGAAGGGCCGGCCAGGTACCCCTGCCCCTTATCCCACCAAGCCAGGAGGCCACTCAGAGCTCTCACGGGGCTCTTCCATTTCTTCTTCCAAGGAGCTCATCTTTCCCCGCATTTTCCTACTGCAGGGGACCAGCAGGAACCCTATGGAAACCACCTCATTCCCCAAAGGGGACTTTTTTCCCTTTTCCTATTTTTTTTGTTGCCATTCTGTATATAATATACATATTATAGATTATATATATATATATATATATGGAAAAAGAAAGTGTTTGTGTGACCATTTCTAATTTCTCAGACCTCAGTGGCCTTTGTCATCATTTTGTTGGTGGGGGGACATCCTGGCCCCCCAGTTGGCCCAGAGGTGCCCCAGCTCATGTCCCCAGTAGCTCTGACTAGCCAAAGCAGGGTCTGCTCATGAGCCTTCTGGGTGCAGTGGCTTGGGGGCCAGCAGGGCCCTCCTGCTCATCCCCACACTGTCTCTCTCTCTGTATTTTTAGACAACAGGGTTCAAACACACGTCCTACATGGAACCATCCGTTCTATTTTAATTTTAACCAAAGGGTAGCAGAGCCCTGTGGGCTTCATCCTCGGCTGCTATGAAGAACTCTCCACTCCCTCCAGGCTGGGAGATGTCCAGCCGATGCCTGCACATCCCCCTCTCCCCGCCAAGGTCCTTTTCTTTCTGTAGACCCCCAAGACTGGGGTTTGATGATCCCCCAGGGCACATCTGTCTCCCTGAGCTTCCTTTTCTGTTTCTCAGAACCATAGGGCAAGAACGGGCAGAGAGCCGGCGGCCGATTCCCTTCGGGGAGGCCGCCATCCCTTTGTATGGCATGCTGTGTCCCAGAAGCACCCATAACCCCTTTTCTGGGCATTATATTCCAGGTGATGGGAAGGTGACATATCTTTAGAGTTAAGACTGATAGTATAAGTATTTGAGGGCAGCTGTGGTAGTTGCCATGGTGACTGGTGTCTGATGGTATTATTTCGGCTTTTGTAGGCCCGGGTGGTTTCTTTCTGTGGGTTCTGTGGGATGGTGAATGACTGGGTTATGAGGAGCCGGCCATCTTTGTGCAGAGCTCATCCCCCAGGCTGGCTTCTGGTCGGAGAGCAATCTGTGGGTCCGGCTGGCAGGAGACCCTCTGGATGAATGTGTGGCCTTCTGGGAACTCCCAGCAGATCTGGTTTCTGGGCCTTAGCCTGATTTAAGTCCAGCTCCGAATCGTCGCAAGCCTCCTTTTCCCGAGCCCGTGGCTTTCCAGGAATTGTCCCAGCTCTCCTCCTGCTCCCCCCAACTCACCACTGTTAGGGCCAGCGCTGGGCCCGCATTGGAACTACCCAGTCCTTCCTTTGTAAAGTTGTAAATACTTACTCGTTTTTCTATTTCTAGGCACGGCGTCATATTGATGCCGGTATTTTAGAAGGGTTCCTATTCACACCTCTTTCCCTCCATCACTTGTTTTGGGTTTGGGGGCAGGGGTGGGGGGAGAGAGAAAACAGGGATTGGGGGAGGGGGGTTGTTGTTTTTACTTAATGGCAAAGAGGACGGATACCGTCATACGTAATCACTGAGGGGGTTGGGGAGAGGGTAGCGGAGGGGAGGCTGGCAGAATTCCCCTGGGAATTCCTTGTGTTTTCCATTGGCCAATTTTTCATCCAAAGTGTTCAAAGATAGAGGCAGGGGACTGTGTGTGTGCTCCCACGGTGAGCTCACAGACACAACGATAGCTCAATGAATGGAAGGAAAGTAATGAACTGAGGTGGTTGCAGGTGGGCGGGCTGGGGGGAAGGCAAAGAAAAAGAGTGAGTGTAACTGCCGCTTAATGTACTCTATTTATGAAACAGGAGACCCACTCATCTGTTTTGACAAAGGGAGAGGTTTGTGGGCTGACTCGCGGCTCCGAGCGGTACAGAGCCTTCTGAAGGGAGCCTGGGTGCTCCGGCTTGTTTCTGCTCTGTCTCTCTCCAGTCTCCCCTTCCTTCTCTGACATCCGTGGGTCAGTGAGGAAGCAGGGGCGTTCAGAGCGAGGGCCCGGGAGCCAAGAATCCCCGTCCTGCTGACAGCTACTTGGTGACTTTGTTCAAGGCAGTCCAGTTTTCTCTGGATAGTGAGCAGGGCTAAATAGGACCAGACATCTTGAATCTGCCCCTTCCTAGGCCTGGGACTAAAGGGATGCTCATAGGGATAAGGAAGTCAAGGACGAGCTCCCCCTGAAAGAGATGTCCCATTTCTAAAACATTTCTTTTTGGAAAGATGGGCTTTGGGTCCAGGATGCCCACTGATCCCTCTTTCTACCCCCGAGGGTCCTGATCCAAAGGTCATTGGGTCCCCAACCCAAGAAAGCCTTAGGGATTAGTCCTGTCCTAAACATTTTACTTCTTCAGAATACAAGTCTCTCTCTCCAGCATCCTTTAAGAAGTGATTCCCCTTCCCGTCCTGCCTGTAGGTTGGACCCCCAAAGTGGCTTGTCTCCATTTTA
Source organism: Antechinus flavipes (assembly GCF_016432865.1). NCBI lineage: Eukaryota > Metazoa > Chordata > Mammalia > Dasyuromorphia > Dasyuridae > Antechinus > Antechinus flavipes. The sequence goes on from NC_067400.1 coordinate 586,488,093, forward strand.
AGAAGAGGTCTATCTGGAGGTAGGGGAAAGGCTTTCTACTTAGTCCAGATTAGGGTGGAAGACAGAGGGAGTAGGAAGGCAGGTTTTGGAGCAGCCTCTTTCTCTAGCCTGAGGGAGAAGGGTCCTGAGCAGAGCAGGGAAAGAGTAGATTTGGAGGAGTACCATTATGGAGGGATGGATGGCAGGGAATGGGCAGGGGCCGAGTTGTTAAAGTCAGTTCTAAGTTTGCCCAGAATGGAACCCAAGCAAGTTTTCCAGAGTGGGACATCTAGGTTAGAGGGGCAGTTTGGATGCAGCACTTGGATGAAGGAGCAGGTCTGATCTCTTCTTATTGCAAGAAATCAGAGTCTGGACAGATCAGTGTATTCCTGCCCCTCCTGGCCTCTCAGAGAGAGAAAAAAATAGTATTGAAACTCCCTGCGCCTGTCCCTGGTATTGGAACCCCTGGTATTTAAATGTAGTTCGAAACCTTAGCCCCAAAGGAATATTTATTTACAGAGAGGGACTTGGGGTTCCCCTCCAACTCCCCCTACCCCATGGGGTCCTAGAGTGTCCTGGTTTGTTTTTATTTTATTTTCTATTCATTCAAACAGACTACTGACCCCATTGAAAACCAGCCTGTTTACTGTATTGTTGTAAATAATTGTGCCCTTTATATTCTGTATATTAGCTTCTTTTAAATAAAGTGAGATGTCTTAGAACTGCTGATGTTTGATTGTTTTGGCCTAGAGGCCTAAAGTAGGGCCTGCTGGGAAGGATTGGCCACGGTGGACAAGCTCTGATTCAGTTCAGTCCAATGAGAGATTAATAAACATTTATTAATCACCTACCAGTCCATTAATAGGTTAATAAACATTTGTTAATCACCTACTATGTGCTAGCCACTGGGAATACAAAGGAGCCAAAGATGGTTTCTTCTCTCAAGAGCTCTCCATACTCTCACCTGGTGCCATTCCCAGAAATTAGCTCCAGAGCGGGGCCAAGTTGGCCTGCCAGGAGCCTTCTTCGAGGTGTCTTGTGGCAGAATCTGGGTTCAAATCCTGCTCTGGCCCTAACTAGCTGGGTGGCCCAGTCTCCCCCACTTAAGTATTGACTGCCTCACACAACATACTGCATACCCCCCACTAAAGTCTCCTCTCCAGAAAGTACTATGATGGCCCCCCAACAGCTCAAGTGTGAGCCTTCTGGCTACTGAGTCAGGTAGCAGGGCACCCCAAGTCTTCTTGGCCATTCTCCTCTCTCCCACATCTCATTTCCAGCTGCCCCTTTATATAACATCTTCCTCTGTGAGAAGGTAATTTAAGAAACAAAATATCTTCCCAGGAACTCCACCGACTCCTAGAATGCAGGAAAGATTTATTTTACCCTCTCGCAACAAGGGGTACCTAGGCAAGTAGACACACACAAACCTGTGGGACTCCCACCGCATCGTTTTATTTCCTGTCCTGAAGTACAAGTCCCTCCCCTGATTCCCCATCAATTGGATGTTACTGGACATGAGTCTCCACCCCTCACCCCTGTTCTCAAGGAGCTTATATTCTATTGGGAAAGATAAGCTCCATCCTTGATTATCCCTTAATGTTCTTGTGGGTTTCAGTTTTCTAAGTTATTTCATTTCTCCAATTTAAATTTCATAACTTTGAAAACCTAATAAATGCCCCATTTCTCATACATATAGATATATACACACCACAAATACACACATATGTATGTATGTATCCCCCCTTCCTCTTTCTCCATCTCTGTCTCCTTTCTTCTCTGTTCCTTCTCCCCTCTATTCCTTTTTATTTCTCTTCTCCTCTCCCAAGCTTCTATCCCTAGAAAATAAAAATGCTGAATTTGGAACCAGGATCTAGAGTCAAATCTTCTTATTGCTACTTGCTGCCTGTGAGAACTTGGATAAGTCACAGTCTCCCCATGGCTCAGTTTCCTCATTGGCACAATGATTTTTTTTTTTGTCTTTAGAAAAATAAAACCTTTATTTACATATCTTAGCCCTGGATTTCCTCTACTCTTCTTCCTGTCCCTCCCCCACCCTGTGTGGGACAGTAGTAATGACAAAAACAGAGACTCTCAAGGTAAGAAAAAACAAAAAAAGGGATTATGATTTCTTTAGAAAGGGCAACTCCCAATAGGCAAGGTGTTAGTGGAGAAGTGCAAGATACAAACTGCAGAACACAAGATTATATTGCCTAGAAGCTGCCCCCTCCCCATCTTTTTTTCCATTGTCTGGGAGAATCCAGGCTTACATTCTAAACTCAGAAGTCTATCCCAGAAATATAAGAATATTAGTAAATAAAAACGCTTAAATTTTCCCAAGAGAATTGCTACATAAGCAGATACTCTTGGATAAGAGAATTCTGTTATCTAAATTCCCAAAGCCATTATCTCCTTAAAAGAAGTACTTAAATGCTCATTAAGAGTTGGTGGGGAACCGGAGGGGAATATTCCTCCAAGACAACTGAACACCTATAGCTATTTTAGCTATAGCTCAATTTGTCAGTGCAAAGTCTCATTCACAAAGCCTAGGTTGAAACCACAATCTTACAGAGGATGATCCTAGGAAGAAAAACAAACCTAGGCCCGGAACTCGTAGGGATAAGGAAGTCAAGGACTAGCTCCCTCTGAAAGAGATGTCCCATTTCTTTTTGGACAGATGAGCTTTGGGTCCAGAATCCCCACTGATCCGTCTTTCTACCTCCGTGGGTCCTGATCCAAAGGTCATTGGGTCCCCCACCCAAGAAAGCCTTAGGGATTGGTCCTGTCCTAAATATTTTACTTCTTCAGAATAAAAGTCTCACTCTCCAGCGTCCTCTAAGAAATGATTCCCCTTCCCATCCTGTCTCCAGGTTGGACCCCAAAATTGGCTTGTCTCCATTTTAAGAAGTCTCTCTGGAGGTTTGTCCCATGAGAATCCCTCTCATCTACGTTCTGGATTCTGATCCGGTGTGCTGCTCTAGGAAGTCACATAAGGACCCTGCTAGGCTGGCTCGCTCTCAGTCACATCCATGTCTTCCCATCTCCATCTTTCCCTTTTATTTTTCTGTCTGATTTCCCATTACACCACCCAAGGCAGCTCTCTCTAGCCCACATTTCCACCCCAACTCCTTCCTTCTGGGGCAGCCTGTATGGTTTGTGCTGCTCCCAAGGCCTGGAATAACCTTAGGGTTTCTCACCCCTCTTGGAGAGGGTCAATGGAAGGTTTTAGAGGCTTGATTTTAAGGCTGGTAGAAATTTGAGCATATTTGGAGAGGAAGAGGAGTGGAGAAAGGGAAAAAGAGAAAAGTTGAAGGTCAGAGGAGAAAGAAAAGAAGGAAAAAGAGAAAGGTACAGGGGAAAGAGGAGGAAGAAGAGGAGGGCTGAGAGAGAGAAGGAATAAGGGGCCTTCCTGAAAGAGAAAGAGATACTAAGGCACTTAGTGTTTACCCAAGGTAAACTTAGTGTTTACCTGCCAAGAGGAGGTGGCAAGATTGTGGGAGGAGGGAAGAGGAGGTCCAGGTGAATGGCCTTGAGCTCAATAGAGTAGGGAATGAGAGTAACACAAATCAGGCAGGCTGCCCCAGAAGCTCCCAGGCTACCTGACTTGAATGCCACAAATAATGCTGGCCAGTAGCAATAATTCAGGATTGATTCTATTAGTAACTCAATGATGGGAACTATCCCACCCCTCCCATTCCTCAATTGTACCCTAATATTAGCACATCAACCTAATCTTTGTTTCTCTTTTCCATAAAGTTATCTCCCTGATTGTGACTGCTAGATTTCCCTTAGCCCTCCGTCCTATCCAGTAGTAGGGTCATTTCTTCCTGCTTCTGCTTCTTTGCTAAACTCCTTTGGAACTTCAGCCTGCTGTCAAACATCATGTTATCTTTGCCCCTTAACTTGGAGACTGAGTGATTAGGATTTCACCTAATCCAGGACACTGAGTTGGGGGGGGAGGCTAATCTTGTTAAAGTGTCTTCTCAACATTTTTGGCACCCAGTATGGGACCCCTTTTGTTCCCCCAAATTTTATGCTCTTTGTTAAGGTAAGCCCTTTCCACTCCATCCTCCTATCAAGGTCTGAACCTCATGTCCAGCAATATTTCTATAACTCAGTACCCTTCGCCCGGACCCTCACCTATTAAGTAAGAATCTGAAACCTCTCAGTTTTATGGCACCCCCTCAAACTCTCCTCCATAAGGAGCAGGATCTCTTTTTCTCTCTTTAGGGATCCTGATTCAGCCCCCTTCTAAACTCTGTCCATTGAGAGAAGTAGCAGACTCTCTGAGTGGAACACTCGGGGCCCATGTGCCTTTTCCAATGTCTGAACTTTCCCAGATTAAGGAAAATCTTGGCTGTTACTTTGAGACTGTGTGGTTCAGAAATGGTGAGGAATCACCATTTAATAAAAAAAGCTGGAGAGATCTCTAGAAGCAAAGCAAAGATTATACTTTCTCTTGAGAAGGGCCTCCAACCCCTTGAGCAGACAATCGAAGGGAGGGTCAACACTTTTAATTCCTAATACAAATACCCCCTCCCACCACTGACCCTCATCCTTATTGGCTGAGGATCTTACATTCTAAACACAGGAACTACCCAAGAAATTGAACTTGACCGATAAGTACATAGTTGCCCATATTTGACTGAAATAGGGAGAAAATGTTGTCATGGGAGGACAGCAGGAAGGGGACTTAAGTATGCCCTTGACTCAATCTTCAAAGTCCTTCAGGCCTATTCAAACTCTGAAGTAGATGAAGCCTTATTCGATTTTCACAACTGTCTTGAAAGATCTCACCTCATGTTGTTCAAGACCCTACTAGATATATTGAGAACTTTAGGGCCATATCTCTCCAATTTGATCTTATCTGGGGAGATGCTAACATCATTATAAAGGAGAAAAAGAGAATCTAGGATCTAGCCCAGAGGTTTGGAGATGATATAGCTAAATCCTCCTTCTTTGATAGATACCTCCTCAGGGGCTTATTGCTGTCCCAGAATCAGACCCTGTGTGGGATTATCAGAAAGGAAGCAGAGACAGAGAGAGAATGGATCATTTTTTAATTTGCATCATTGAAGGCATGAAGAATGATGAAAAACTTAAAGAAGCTACCCAAGGAGCTGAGGAAAATCTTCCCCTCTTTCAGGGGTGCCTTTTAGAGGCTCTACAGAAATACATTAGTCTGGATCCCACTTCTCCAAAGGGGACCACTGTCCCCAGAATGCATTTTATTAATCCGTCTGCCCCAGACATTCGGAGGAAGCTGCAGAAGCTAGCCTTGGGTATTCAAACTCCCCAGACATTTGGAGTTTTTAATAATAGGGTACAAACTGTGGGAAATACTGAAAAGATGGGTTTCCACAGAGCATTGTAAGCATTGAGGTAGTGGAGTACAGTGGGTATCACTGACCAAGAGGTTTTCCTAAAGTGAGAGGTTAAGGAAGGTTAAGATTCCACAGAACAATTAAGGGATTAATAGAAACCTTGAGCACATAAGGAATTGGAGAGCTAGGAAGGCACAGGTGGATTCAGCCAATCAGAAAGAGTCTTATGATTTTGAGAAAACCACAAGCTTAAGATAATAGCAATCTAGACCCACTAGTTGGGCTCAATGATCTGACTTGACCAAATCACTATTGCACCTGCTTAATAGGCCAACTGAATATTGAACAACATACCTGGTAGGAGTTTGCTGCCATTTTTAACCTGGGATGTGTGATGAGGGAGGGGGAACATGCTTATACATATTCAGGGGGAAACTTATAGTGACATATCGGAAAGATTGTAACCCAGGAGGGAACGGACCAATCCACTCTCTGAAGGGAGGGACTGTGCCGAACTAACACTCATAAAGCTTCTCCCACTTCTGGGCTCAGTGCTCCCTCTTCCTGAAAAGGAGCAAAGCCCACTTTTGGCCAGAAGCTTTAAGAAGGTGATGAAGAGAGCCATCTACACCCAGAGAGAGGACTGTGGGAACTGAGTGTGGACCACAACACAGCATTTTCACTTCTTTTTTTGTTGTTTGCTTGAATTTTATTTTCTTTCTCATTTTTTTTCCCTTTTTGATTTGATTTTTCTTGTGCAGTAAGATAATTATATAAATATTTAGCATTTGTTGGATTTACCAGATATTTTTACTATGTTTAACAAATATTGGATTACTTGTCATCTAGGGGAAGGAGGGGGGGTGTGATGGCCGGAGAAACTGAGGCAAGATAGAGATTAGAGAATTTTTAATATTTTATTTGAAAGGGAGAGATTTACTGGGACCAAATGGATCCAGGGTTTGGTCTCAGGGCTGAATGAGATGATCATCTCCAAGAATCCAGCATCCAGCTTGAGTTCTTAATGACATATTTATACACAATAGCTAAACAAAGGCAGGGGGGTGGAGTCCAAACTGTGGTGAGCTGGAATCTCCAGGCAGGAACCATCAATTGGGTTCTGAAAGGTTTCTGGGTAGTAACACAAATTCTTACTAACTGGGACATTAAGAAAATGTCTGGCTAGAGACAGAATGTCTTTCCCCCTTTCTGAGTTTACACATTGACAATTTATAACCTTAGAGCAAATAGCTCTGAGTTATATCAGTCTTCATGAACCAGAGCTGGGGTTTACAATTAAGGGGATTGAGGCAGAACAATTAGGGAAACTGAGGCAGAACATTTAGGGAAACTGGGTAAGGACAATTAAAAGAGAACTGTGGCACAACAGGGGAAAATTCGAACACAACGTTTTGCTAGAGTTAGTATTGAAAAATTATCTATGCATGTGTTTTGAAAATAAAAAGCTTTAATTTAAAAAAAGTTAAGATTCCTTAAGATTCTTCTTTAATAAATTTTCCTTGATGCCTGATTTTCAGCATCAAAAGTGTATTTCTAACAAAACTGAGGCAAAGGAGAACAAAGATAGGGTGAGGATCAGAGAATAAGCTCAAATTTTTGCTGTTGCCACATGGGGAAACTTAGGGGTTTGTGCCTCAGATGTGCCAGGACCATTGGTCTTGAAACTATTCTCAGAAAAAAAACAAAACAAAATAGACTAATGCTCTAAGTGCAACCAGTGCAAATAAAGAGACACAGAAAAAGAGACTGCCCACAGTGGAATTGAGCTAGCACTATTCAATGCTCCTCTTCTGGTCTACTCAGGATCAGAATGACGATGCCCAGGGTTGGGCCAGGCTCCCCCTTGTTCCTTCGATGACTGAACCCAGGGTAACTTTGGATGGGGCAGGTAAGTCCACTGAATTTCTCTTAGACTTTGTGGAAGCCTCGTTTTCTGTCCTGCCCTGTCTAGCTCCACCGGCTCTTCTCTCTTAAGGTGATGGGATTTGAAAGGAACTGTTTTGAGACCTCTCTGCCTTGCCAGTTTGGAAGCCTATTATTCAAACATTCTTTTCTTTATCATCTCCTGTTCTACCCCCTTGTTGGGACTTGACTTAATGGTGAAATTGGGGACCCAAGTTTCTCTTCTTGGACCTCCAGGTACATTTGGAGAGGTACTGGCTAAAGATTTAAAAAACCTGTAGTTGCTTAATTGCAGCCTCATTATCTGCAGCTCACATTGAGAGGCTTCTCTGGCTGCTGCTATGTCTAAGGCCCACTTGGCCAATCAGTTCATTGTGTATTTGGGCCATGAATTAACTCCCACTTCCTGTTCACTGACAGAGGAAGCAGGTGATTTTGTCACTCCCGGAACAGACTTCAAAAAAAGCTAAACTGACTCTGCCCAGTGTTAGCACTACCTGATTTAAACGGGGTTTAAATAAATAATGGAATAAAATACATACATAATATACATATATATATATAATATAGTATATATGCAATATGTAATATAATAAATAAATAAACAAGCAAACAAATAAATAAATAAAGCAGGTTATTCTGTTTCCCTAATACCTCTGCCCAGAGGACCAAATTCTGCACTCCCAGAGCTTTAACAATGGGGAAAGGAATGACAATGAATATCTATACTGACTCCAAATATACCTTTCATATCTTGCATACTCATGGGACTATATGGAAAGAAAGGGGATTTTGGAGAAATTCTGCAATTACTGTAAGCTGTCGGTGGACTTAGGTTTCTGTTATGTTTTCTAAAGGACACCAGAAAGGGGATTCACTTCAGGCCAAGGGAAACAGGCTTGCAGATTCAGCTGTCCATGATGCTGCCTGTTTGCCTCTAACCATGGCATCTTTGATTCCTCAACTCCCAGACTCTTCTACTCCCTCATACAGCTCTTAAGAACAAGACTTTGCTAAAAAAAAAAAAAAAAAAAGGATGTACCCTTTCCCCCTTCTGGGTAGTTTCAAACATCCTCAGGCCAATTTCTAATCTCAGAGGCCAGCCAGGGGAAATTTCTTTTTGGATTAAGCCAAACTATTCACGTTGGAATAAATATCCTCCAATCCCTTGGGAAACCTATTTTCACTGGTCAAACAATTAAACAGATCTGCCTCATCATAGCTTTTTTATTGTTGGTGATATCTTCCACTTTTTCCAAGATAATTTTTCCCCCTCCCTATTCTTTTGAATTGGGGTTTGGATTGCTTGGGGAGGAAATAAAGAGGTGCAAAAATGTTTGTGGCAGCCCTTTTTGTAGTGGCAAGAAATTGGAAACCAAATGGACGCCCATCAGTTGGAGAGTGGATGAATTATGGCATATGGATGTTATAGTGTTCTATAAGAAATGATCAGCAAGATGATTTCAGAGAGGCCAGGAGAGACCTATATGAACTGATGCTATGTGAAATGAGCAGAACCAGGAGATCATTATACACAGCAACAGCAAAATTATGTGATGATCAATTCTGACAGACCTGGCTCTTTTCCTCAATGAGATGATTCAGGCCAGTTCCAATGGTCTTGTGATGGAGAGAACCATCTGTATCCAGAAAGAGGACTGTGGGGGGACTGAGTGTGAAGCACAAAACATTGTCACTCTTTTTGTGATTCTTTGCTTGCATTTTGTTTTCTTTCTTGTTTTCCTTTTTGATCTGAATTTTTCTTATGCAGCATGATATTTGTGGAAATATGTATAGAAGAATTGCACATGTTTAACATATATCGAATTAATTGTCATCTAGGGGAGGAGGTGGGGGAAAGGGAGAAAAGAAATCGGAACACAAGGTTTTGCAAGGGTGAATGTTGAAAATATCCATGTATATGTTTTAAAAATAAAAATCTTTAATAATTAAAAAATTGTTTAAAAAAATCTCCAAAATAAAAATTTTCTACAGGGCTTAAAAAAAAATGAGGGAGAGAAAGTGGCTAGGTTCTTCCTAAGGTTATTCCTGTGAACCTGGTCTTGAGAGTGGCAAAAACATTGCTAGCTGCCCCTAAAGCTCTGAGGCTACCTAGTCTTCAGTCTTCAGTGCCACAACAATGCTGGCCAATACCAGTAATTCAATCTTTGTTTCTCTTTTCCATAAAGTTATCTCCCTGATTCTGACTCTCTTCTAGATTCCCTTGGAACTTTAGCTCACTTCAACTGGCATTCACACTTATCTCCTTGCTTCTGCCTTTTTGCTTAAAGTTTCTTCCCTAGATTCCCCTGGAATTACCCCTCTGCCTAGCAGCAGGGTAATTTCTTCTTGCTTCTGCCCCTTTGCTAAACTCCTTCAGAACTTCAGCCTGCTGTCAAGCAGCATAATAAATCTTTGTGCCTTAACTTGGAGACAGAGTGTGTGAATTCATTCACCAAACCCACAACACTGACGGGGTGGGGGGGGGGAGGGGGCTAATTTTGTTAAGGTGTTTTTCTCCTCAACACAATGACATTTCTACCTAAATCGGTCTGCTTGTTCAGTGCCATACCAATGAAACTGCCCAAAAATTATTGTATAGAACTACAAAAAATAATAACAAAATCCATCTGGAAGAACAAAAGGGCAAGAATATCAAAGGAATTAATGAAAAAAAAATAAAAAAAACATGGTTGCCTAATGATGTAAATTGTGTCCTCTTTAACCTTTGGTTGGACCAAGGATGTCCCAACCTCTGGGAGGGGCCACACCCATTCATGATAAGGAATCTGTCCGATCGGAACTTTCCAAGGGGGGGGGGGGCGGGGAAGGGGGCATAGTCAACATCCTTTTGAGTAGCTCAAACTCCCAGTTAAGTAATCTCATTCAATTTTGAATTGATTTGAAGCCCTAAACCTCAGAGGGCTAATAAAAGATGATTCTGAACCCCAATGAATCTTTGCCAGATTCCAAATCAAGAGTTTATCCACTAAGAAAGCTGTCTTCTTAGCAGTGTTTTCTTAACCCACCTTTGCTAATTCCTAATCAGGAGCTATTTGCTTTTCTGAACTTGGCCCACTGATGAAGATATTTTTTTCTCAGTGTAAACCAATTTCTGCAAAATCATCCTAACCATATTCTTTGCCCACTAGGAAAGCTATCTTCTTAGTACAAATAAATCTCCTTTTGCCACATACTTTGGGTTTGTGAATTCTTTTGCAAGGAATCTGCGACATCCACCAAAGGGGATCTCTTACCTTCAATTCTGGCACTTCATCACTAGCAGTACCAGATCTAAAATTCTATTCATCAAAACCATGTGGTACTGGCTAAGAAATAGAGTGGTAGATAAATGGAATAGATTGTGACATAATCAATAACTATAGTAATCTAGTATTTGATAACCCCCCAAACTCTAGCTTCTGGGATAAGAGCTGACAATCTCACAAAAATTTCTGGAAAAATTGGAAAATATTATGTAAGAAACTCATTATTTATCTACATCTCACACTCCATACCAAAATAAGGTCAAAATGAATATATGATTTGAGTTTAAAGGATGATACCATAAGCAAATTAGGAGAACTAGGGATCTCTGGAGAAGGGAGGAATTTATGCAATTATGCAAGTATACAAGTATGCAATTTATGCAAAATGGACAACTTTGATTATATTAAATTAAAAAGTTTTTGCACAAACAAAAACAACACAAGATTAAAAGGGAAGTATACAACTTAAAGCTCTGTCTGGAACCCATTTCTCTCTCTCTATTCTCTCCCTTGGTTATCTTACCTGATTCCATACATTTAATTATCTCTTCTTTACAGCTTACTACTAAATATATATATGCTTTACTCTCTTCCCCCAAATGTCATTGCTAACTGCCCTCTGAATATTTCTCTCTGGCTGCCCTGCCAAAAACCACAAACAGCTTCTCTAGAATGGAACTTGTGTTATTTTTCTTCAGGCTTCATTTTCTTCCTATGTAAAATGAGGAGACTGTCAAATCTGTCCTCAGAGGCTTAACTAACACGGATTTTTGGCAAGTCACTTAAAAAAAAATTGAACAACCCGTTTTTCTTTCTTTTTTAAATTAAAGCCTTTTATTTTCAAAATATATGCATGGGTAATTTTCAACATTCACTCTTACAAAATCTTGTGTTCTAAATTTTCCCCTCCCTTCCCCCCACACTCTCTCCTAGACAAGTAATCCAATATATGTTAAATATGTGTAATTCTTCTATACATATTTCCACAAATATTATGCTGCACAAGAAAAATCAGATCAAAAAAAAGGGGGGGGGGAATGAGAAAGACAACAAAATACAAGCAAGCAACAACTAAAAAAGGTGAAAATACTATGCTGTGATCCACACTCAGTTCCCATAATTCTTTCTCTGTGTGTAGATGGCTCTCTTCATCACAAGACCATCGGAACTGGCCTGAATCATCTCATTGTTGAAGAGGGCCCTGTCCATCAGAATTGATAATTGATATTAGTGTCCCAGTTTTCCAACATCCCCATCCCACGTCATCTTTTTCTGTCATCTTATTGGCAAGTCATTTAAACAAAATTGCCTCCAAAAAAGAAAAAATGAGGACTGGCTGTGAAGTGAATTAAGGAGAACATACTAAAAATGATGACCAATGTAAATAAAATAAAAATTATTAAAAGGAATTTCAACTTTTGAGTATGGAAAATGATACTGAAGAAGTTACCACGCTTATATCCTCCCTCATGGCATTAAGGTAGGGACTGCTAGGATGGAATATTATATACACTATCAGATGAAGTTACTGTAACCAATGTTTTTGCTTAATTGGTTTTCTTTGTCACAAGGGAAAGTGATGTTGAAGGCAGGATGGGAAATAGCTAACATGTACAGATAAAATGTATCAATATCAATGTATTTTAAAAGTTAAAACGCATGAAAATGATGGACTAGATGACTTTTAAGTTCCTTTCTCATTCAATCAACAAATATTTACTAGGCTTTTACTATAAGCTAGATAGAGTTAGAGGCTGTCTGCTTTCACATATACTTTTATTTTATTTTATTTTTCAGTCCTCAAGGAGCTTACTTTCTTTTTTTTTTCCTTTTTTAAAAATTATTAAGCTTTTTATTTACAAGATATATGCATAGGTAATTTTTCAGCATTGACAGTTGCAAATCCTTTTGTTCCAACTTTTCCCCTCCTTCCCTCCATCCCTTCCCCTGGCAGGTTTTTCCCTCCCTCCCTGCACCCCTCCCCCAGATGGCAAGCAGTCCTATACATCACATATACTTTTAATGTTTCCCCCCACCCCCCCCAGTCCAACTCTTTGTGATCCCAATTGGGGTTTTCTTGGCAGAGATACTGGAGTAGTTTGCCATTTCCTTTTCACAGATAAGGAAATTGAGGCAAACAGGGGTGAAATGACTTGCCCAGAATTACACAGCTAGTGAATGTTTGAGGCTAGATTTGAACTCAGGAAGATGAGTATTCCTGAGTCCAGGCTCAGTGATTTATCCACTGTGCCACTTATATTACTAGGGATAATATGATATAATTCATAACAACATAATATAGTAATATGCTATAATTTCAAAAATTCACAACAAATAGAGGATATTTATCCCCCCAAAATTTACACAGTATAGGGGAAAGTAGGCACTGTGTTAAATGCAGAGGATAAAAAGAAAAACAAAAAACAGTTCCTGCCTTCAAAGCTCATAGTGTAATAATGGAGATAACAGCTAAGTACACTATGTACAAAGGAGATAGAAAAGATAAATTGGAGAAAAAAGCAGGAAATTAAATGTTAAGTAGAAAAGACCAGTAAAGTCTACCATCCCCTTCAGTCCACCATACCACCATCCTTCCAGACTTGTCAAGATTCAAAAAAAATGAAAGGTCATGGATGACCTTTTCTTTTTAATCCCCACATCCAAAATTTGTTAATTATCATCTTTCCACACCTTTTAGGTCTTTTCTCTCTCCCAGTAACCGTCCAGGTTCAGAGGCTTAGCACCTTCTACCTGGTAGTACTTATAATAATCTCCCAACAGGTATTTTGCCTTTATTCTTTCTCTTTTTCCCAAGCCTGGGCTGAAAGAATTGATGGGGTCACTCCTAGATCTGATAAAATACCCAGGTCTCCTTAGGGGTAGATATGGAAGTCCTTGGGGCTCTTTAAGGAAAGAGACTGGAGACTTACATGAACTGATGCTAAGCGAAATGAGCAGAACCAGGAGATCATTATATACCTCAACAACGATACTGTTTGAGGATGTATTCTGATGGAAGTGGATCTCTTCGATAAAGAGAGCTAATTCAGTTTCAATTGATCAAAGACGGACAAAGAAAGAACACTGGGAAATGAATATAAACTGCTTGCATTTTTGTTTTCTTCCTGGGTTATTTATACCTTCTGAATCCAATTCTCCCAGTGCAACAAGAGAACTGTTCGGTTCTGCAAACATATATTGTATCCAGGATATACTGTAACCTATTCAACATGTAAAGGATTGCTTGCCATCTGGGGGAGGGGGTGGAGGGAGGGAGGGGAAAAATCGGAACAGAAGTGAGTGCAAGGGATAATGTTGTAAAAAATTACCCTGGCACGGGTTCTGTCAATAAAAAGTTATTTAAAAAAAAAAAAAAAAAAAGGGAATGGAGGGAGATAGTGGGAAAGCCGTGGCAACTCGCCCGGAGGCAGGGAGATGGTCAAATGACCGCTTGCGGTGGGTCAAAGCCCGGGCAAATTCCAGGCCTTTCCCTGGTCACACCCCAGAGGGCAGACTCTCCGAGCACTCCAAAGGTCGGGTCCAGATGAGAGAAGTCCAGCATCTTGCCCCAACCTTGACACCGCATCTCAGGAACTCGGCACGAGACCTGGCTTCAGACTCACTTCCTCCCGCACGTGGGAATCCCTAGCTTTCCCATTGGCCTACATTTGCCCCCTCCCATAGCCGAGAAGGCCGCTATATGAGTGGAGTTTCTGATTGGTCCGAGGCTTCCCGTGTCGCTCTCATTGGCCGGCAGTATTCACGCCTTCTCTTTGCTCTGTTCCCACTCTCAGGTCGGGCTGAACCAAGAGGGGTCTAGGGGTGGAGGTGGGAGGGTCTTTTGCGTGGCGCGGCGTCTTCGGGACCCACGGAGTGTTTGAGACAGCTTTTCAGTATTTAGCTTTTTGTGTGAGCCAGATTACGAAGGAGGCTCGGGTGTTGGTGGAGTGGAACGAATGGCCGCAATGGCCGAGTTCCCGAGTTCCCCTCTCCTCTCTCCTCGGTGGTGTGGGCCGGGCGGGGCCGGGCGGGGCTCGGGGCTTAGGGGCTTTAGAGGTTTCTCGCTCCTGCTTCTGCTAGTGCCGTTTCCGTCGCTCAGCCGCCGGAGAGAGCCCAACATGCTGCCGCTCCTTCCCCGGCTCCGCCACGCCCTGCTCTCCGGCCCCTGGCAGGCGGGGTGAGTGTGCGGCCCGGGATAGGCAGGGACTCCCCTTCTCTGCCCCCCGGGCTCCTCCCTCCCCGCCCCTAGAAGCCCCTGGGAGCCTCAGGACCCTCTCCCGCGGCATTTAAGATACCCTTCCCCTCGAAGTCTCAGGACCCCTCTCACCCACCGGAGCCTCAGGACCCCTCTCTTACTAAAGCTTCAGGACCCCCCTCCCCCACCTACTAGCGCCTCAGGGCCCTTCCCCCCGTGGAATCTCAGGACCCTCTTCTCCCGGAGCCTCAGGACCCCTCTCCTACTGGAGTCTTAGAGCCCTCTTCTCCCCCCTCAGGACCCCCTTCCCCTCTGCAAGTTAGGGGCTGGAGCTTCAGGATTGCTCCCCCCTTTGTACCCTCAGGACCTCCCTTTTAGAACCTCCTGATCCTCTTCTAGGCCCCGTCCCAAACCCCACCAACTGTGTTTTCCCCTTAAGGAGTGGTTCCCTTCTCTCCATCTATTGGATCCTTTAACTTCATTTCCTCTCTCAGGGCCATCCCCGCAGTTGGATCCCTGAGACCCCTTCCCTCTCAGAGGAACTCCCCCTAAGCATTCCCATACACTCGCTCGCACTCATCCCTGTATTTCTCTTCCACCCAATGGATCCTTTGGGATAGGCGGTTCTCATCTGGGCATTTTCAAACTTGGTTTAAAAAATGTTTTGGTAACTTTTGGCATACCTGATTTCCTTTGTAATCCCTTGCATTTAAAAACATTCGGAGGCATTCACTGGGTGGTCAGAGGGGTCCATGACAAAAGTGGCTAAGCATCCTTGAAGTTTCAGAGAGACACCCCCTTATCCCAGCCTATTTTTCCTTAGGAAATAATTTCTCTCCACCCACTGAATATTTTAGAGTCACCCTTATTTCCCCCGACTCTTCTCCCATCAAGAAATTCCTTTAGAACCTTCCTCTAGAAAAATCTTCTGGGTCTGGATTTTTTCTCTCTTGAGGTTGAAGGCTAGCCCCCCGGCATGTGCCCAAGCCCCAAAATGGAATCCTTTCCCCCCAGCAGAACTTGTGCTCTGAGCCTTTCTGGGTGCATCCATTTTTCTCAGTTACCATATGTTCTGTTTCTTTCAAATATTAGAGCCATCTCTTCCTCCCACCATCTTAGCTGTCTCTGTCATCTTTCCCCTTCCCTTTGGACTCTTCTCTTTCAGGTCAGTCCCTTCCTGTCCGTAATGCCACAGTGCTGCCACAGTGCTGAGCTGTTACCCAGACTTAATCAGTATCTCTGCCTCCTATGTGAACCAGAGCAGCTGCTTCCAGGCAGACACTCCCTCAGTGGGCCTCAGTTTTCTGAATCTGTAGAATGAGGTTTGATGGGATTTAGAACTGGAAGGGGTAGTTCTTTGCATAGAACTTCCTCATTTTACAGATTTTTTGGTCCAGTGAGATTAAGTGAATTATCTACTGTTACTTCTCTGCAAATCTTGAGCTCTTCCCACTACCCCAAGGACTTGAGTGATAACATTTATATAGCTTTTATGTTGCCTCTTGCCTCATGTGACATACATAACATACCTATCTCTTGATCCTCCCAGTAACCTTGGAGATAGGTGCTTTACAAATGAAGAATCTGAAGCTGAGAGCCTATAAAGACTTTGCTTCGACATATTTAACATATATAGGACTGCTTGCCATCTAGGGGAGGGGATGGAGGGAGAGAGGGGAAAAATCGGAATGGAAGCTAGTGCAAGGGATAATGTTGTAAAAAAATTACCCTGGCATGGCTTCTGTCAATAAAAAGTTATATATATATTTAAAAAAAAAAAAAAAAGGCTTTGCTTCGATAACATTCTCTGTGTTTGGGAAGTCCTTTAAGTCAAGGTACTTAACTTCTGAACTGCAATGTTCTCAATTGACTTAAGCCCCTTCAAACATTTTCATTCTGCTTTCTAAGGCTGCTCCCAGACTAGGAATTCTGGGCTAAATCATACTCATCCAGTTGGGGCTAAAAATGGTTTCAAACAAATAAACTTTCTCCTTGGCCCCTATTGCAGTAATCTTTATTCTAAGGCTTTTCCAAGTTCTGATATTCTAGAATATAATAATAGTAGCTAATACTGTTAATATATAACACATGTAAATACAAGTATAATATTATCATTAGCTGTAATATAGTACCTACTAGGTGAAGGGCACCCTGCTAAGCATTTTACACTTAAGTCATTTGAACCTCACAATAACCCTGGTAGGTAGGTACTTTTATTATCCAGAGGGAATAGGAGTGGGGACAGGCAGGTGGGGGTTAAGTGACTTGCTTAGAGTCACATAGAATTTGGAGTCAGGAAAATCAAACTGATATCATGCATTCTATGAATTTGAAACATTGATTTATCTTCCAGTAAGACAGCCATTCTTTCTTGGGGTTAGAGATACTGGTGGATTTCCCTTCCTGGTGAAAATGGGGCATTGTAATTAGCCCTGTTAACAAGGGATGCTCTACTGAAAAGCTGAGGAGAGAAGCAAACCCAGGACTTTGGATTCCGAGCCCCGAATTCTGTTCTCTGTTCTGGCTCATCCATGGTTGGAGTTTTAGGTATCTGTCCAGACTCATAGAGGCTCAGTTTCCTTATCTCTAAAGTGAAATGACAGGGTCTATACCCTTGAGTAGTTGTTTAGATCTGGCTCCAACACTGTGCTTTATATATAACTTCATTTATTTTAATTTATTTATGAAGCAGTTGGGGTTAAGTGACTTGCCCATATTCACATAGCCAATATTAAGTGTCTGATTGGATTTGAACTCTTGACTCCAGGGCCGGTGCTCCATCTACTACACCATCCAGCTGCTCTCTCCATGAATCATTTTTGTTAAACTGACTAAAAAATGACGCCTGAGAAAGTTAAGAGGGCCCCCCCCCCCCCCTCCACTCCTGTCAGCATTTGTTAATCTTGGTTTAAGCACTCTCAGTTGAGCCTGGGATTGGTGATTCATCTCCTCTGCACTTTCCCCTTTACCTCCCTGACACTCCTATCTTCATTCTGTTATCTTCCAGATAAGGTCAGCTTTGCTTTATCCAGGGCCTAGATAACAGCTCCTAATAGGAAACCTAGCTCGGAAGCGTGGGAGGCCTGATAGGATTCAAGTCAAGTCTGAGTAAGCTGCAGAAACCCCTTTCTTCCCTCTCTCCCCAGCATAATGAGCTTCCTGGAAGTCTTCCAGCAAAGGTGGGGTGATGAGTTGAGGGCTGTGTTCTAGTGGAGCATTATTATTCAGACATGGAGACATTGCTCTGAAAGTCTAGGATTCTGTGGTCAGCTCCCACAGAATTCACTGACCTTTTCTTGCCCTAATCCTGCTTCTGATATAGGTTAAACATGTGTAATCCACACATATTTCCAAATTTTTCATCTTCAAGAAAAATCAGACCAAAAACTATGAGGAAGAAGAAACCAAAAAAAGATGAAAATACTGTGCTTCAATCCACATTCAGTCTCCATAGTTTTCTCCTTGGATGTGATTGACATTTTCCAAGTCTGTTGGAATTGTCTTGGATCACCGAGTTGCTGAGGAGCTGAGTCTGTCATAGTTGATCATCACCCAATCTTGCTGTTACTATGTAAAATGTAAGAGGAATTTTTAAAAAGCTAAATTACAAAAAGTTCCCTTTGCCCAGCAGAAAACTTTGGTACAGAATGTTCTCCAGTGCTCCTCAAGCAGATACACAGTTTTACTTGTATTCTGTGTTTGTGAACTAAGGGGTCCAAGAGGAAAGATGGAATCAATAAGATCTGCTGATATTTTGGAAGCATTTTATGGTTTGCGGGAGTGCAGAGCCTTAGAACAACCTTGTAAATCATAGATTTGAAACCAGAAAAGAGTTTAGAACGAATGTGATCTAGCCTCCTTGTTTTAGAGAAGAAAGTTGCCCTTGATTACTGTGTGTCTCAGAAATGGTGAGGGGGTCACCATTTAATAAAAAAAAAAAAAAAGCTGGAGAGATCTCTAGAAGCAAAGCAAAGTTTATTATACATTGGAGAGAAGGGAGTGGAACAGATGATGGAAAGGTGGAAGTACCTCCTGGGGGCAAGGTTAACTCTTTAATCCCTAATGCAGATATCCCCTCCCACCGCTGACCTTCATCCTCATTGGCTGAGGATCTCACATTCTAAACTAGGGAACTACTCAAGAAATTGAACTTGACCAATAAGTACATAGTTGCCCATATTTGTCTGAAATAGGGAGAAAATGATGTCATGAGAGGACAGCAGGAAGGGGATTTAGGTATGCTCTTGACTCAATCTTCAAAGTCCTTCAGGCCTACTCAAACTCTGAAGTAGATGAATCCTTACTCGAATTTCACAACTGTCTTGAAAGATCTCACCTCATCTCGTTCATTACCCACGTAGTAAATGGCAGAGTCTGCATTCGCACCCAGCTCCTTGTACTCCAAAGCTAGCCCTCTCTGTTTATAGAGGAAAAAGGCAGGTGACTTGTCTAAGGTGTGGCCAGGGACTGCCTCTTGGATTGTAAGCCCCAGGTGGCTCAGATGAGTGCTCTGAGATCAGGGTTTTGTCTCAGTAAATTCATACTCCAAGTCTCAGACAGGCATTTTTCCTTGGCGGAAGGGACTGTAAAGACTGCTTGGGGATTTCCCAGGTGGTCTTCAGGCAATCCCAAGGTAGGAATCACCTCTTTCAGGGAGTGTGCCGCCTAGATTCTTCCTGCTCTCTGTCCAAGATCATTGCAGGAGTCCTGGAAAGTCCCCCCTTTCTCCCCATGGGCCCCTCCACGCAGGCTCCTCTCCTTGCTCCCCTTGCTCTTTGAACTCTCCTGCTGGCCGCTTTCCTAGGATGTTAGGCCCTCTCTCCCATCTTACTGCTGAGCTGGGCCTTTTGAGCCAATGAGTAAACTTCTTCTCCTGGGGAGCAGCCTGAACTTGCCTCTGGCCTTGTCCTGTCCTGTTTTTGTAAATCTCTGCATTTGGGGGATTGTGGGCCAGTCACTTCCCTCTGTAAAATAAAGATGATTATAACCAGGGTTTTTGGGAAGGTTGCATGAGACATGCTTGTACAGTACTTTGCTAACCTTAAAGTACCGCAAAAATGTGAGCCATTGTGATTGCCATTGTTATGGATAGGTGGTTCTAAGCAAATTGCTTCTCCCCTCTTGGCCCAAACTAGGATATTGGCTTAAATGTGGGCCAAGATCTGTTTCCCTTTAAGTGTCTTGTGTCCTGAGCCTCCTGATGAACCCACTGGGCTGGGTTATTCCTGGGCCTGGACTCTGCCACCCGCTCCCTGGCTCTTTGAGCCTCTTAGGCCCTATCTGTAAAACAAAGGAGTCAGACTTGATGGGCCCATTATCTTCTGATGGTCTGTGGTGTGTGGGCTGCATTTTAAAGGCCCTTCCTCCCCACTTGCTTATTTTGTTGAGTGGAAGGAGCCTGGCCCCTGAAGGAAAACGGCCTCCCCAGTCCTTTTCTGATTTCTTGGGAAACCAGTTCTAGTTCCTCTGCTGTTTGCCTGGCAACACTGGCTGTGGGGCAGGGTGTGGTGTAATCTCCTAGAACTCTGGAGTAACTAGTCCAGAGATGTCAGCGGGATCCAGACTCGCTCTCCTGGGTCCCTGGAACAGGTCAAAGGGAGCTTTACAAAGGCTTGACTCAAAGCCTCCTTCTAGGACTTAGTACCTCCCTCCACCCTCGTCTCTTTGTGCTCCTCACAGGCACCCTGCTTTTTACTTTAGGCCCTCCTAGACAGCAAGCAATGGCCGCTCTGTCACTAGTCTGCCCTCGATGCGGTTGTCTTCTGGCAGCGTTCTAATGTGTGTCCTAAGGTCCCTTGTCACTGATGTTTTCTGTTCTGTTCTCTTCCAGAATTTTTGCCATTCTGTGACTATAAAGCCATAGGATCAAATGTTTCCGATTCCAAAGATAGCCTTGGCTTCCCGCCATTTAATGCTTTACTCTCAGGCCCACACCCTCCACTCTGGATTCCTCATTTGTCACTAAGTCCATGCACGTCCACCCTGCATTCATCAGGGGGCAGAGGATTTCAGGAACCATAGAGCAGAGACTATCAAGAGATGGGAAGAGCCATAGAATCCAGTAGCAAAGCTAGACAGGACCATAGCGTGGAGACTATCAGAGCTGTGGGAAGGGGCACCTTTGGGTAGAGACTATCAGAGTCTGGTCCAATCCTTAGAAATCCTCTGGTCCAGCTCTTTTCAGATGTGGAAGTTGAGGCCCAGGCTGGTGAAATGATCTGTATGATGCTGGATAGCAGGCTGTTAGTAGAATGGGGATCCAAGCCCAGGTCTCCAGCCGTGCTGCAGTCCTAAGTCATTAGGGTTTGGATAGGTGCCTGGACGATGGCTCCAGACCATTCGTTTCCTCTGTCTGACAGGGTCCTGGGCTGATCCAGAGGAGCACTATTGATCTTATCTTCTGTCCTTTTGTCTCAGGCTTGCATGGCAGCGCGCTGCCTCTGTGAAGGTGACCAATGAACCTGTCTTGGCGTTCACCCCAGGCAGCCCTGAGCGAACCGCCCTGCAGCAGGTATGTGTGGGGGAGGGGGGGAGGGGGGTTTGCAGATTAAAGATAGGAGGGAGAGAAGGATGCTGCTCCCTAAATCACAATACCCTGCATTATGGAAGTATGGGCCATATAGAATTCCGGTTCTAGAGCCAGAAGGACCCGGACCAAGCTCAATAGCAAGTCTAACATTGACTGAGTGACCCAGCTCAAGTGACTGTTTTCCTATCTGCAAAAGGCTGCTGATCCTATATGCATGTCTTACCTCATAGAATCTGAGATGGAGAGCTGGAAGGAAACTAGGATCCTATAGTCCCATCCCTTTTTATACAAATTTATACAAATGAAGAATATTTAAATCCAGTGGTTAAGTGATTTGTCCAAGGTGGCAGAGATGGAATTTGAATCCAAATCTTCCAACTTCAAACCAAATACACTTTCCTCTACAACCTACTGCTTTGCAAAGTCAGTGATTGGCAAAGCATTTTCCTTACAGAATCAATACAACAACATAGAGGAAAATATAAACCTAACTCTCATAACTTTAAATATGAATATATTAAGCAGTCCTACAAAATGAAAAAAGTGACAAATAAGAAAACAAACTCCTACTGTCTGTTGCTGAAAAGAAACACATTTTTAAAACAAAGACTTGCACAAAATAAAACTGAAGGGATGGAAAATAAATTACTATGTTTCAAGTGGATCTAAAAAAGCAGGAATTGCTGTTATGCTATCTGACAAGCAAAAACAACTAATAAAAAAATAAAAAGGGATAAACAAGGGAACTATATTGCAAACCAATATCAGTAATTAAAATATATTCTTCAAATTTCTTATCTAGATTTATTAGGGAAATGCTAACTGAAATACAGGAAGCCATAAAGACTTCAGTATCCCTCACTGTCTTGGATAAGGCTAACAGAACGATAAAACCAAAGAGAAAATACAGTAGTAATCAAATTGCTGCAGAAACAAGGGTTAAAAGACTTATGGCATCTCCCAAATAGGCCAGCAAAAGATAATATTTTGTTCAGATTGTGTTTTTCACTACCACATGAAACTTTTACCAAAATTGATCATGTCTTAGAGCACAGTAGAGCATGATAGAAACAAATTTAAAAATACAGAAATGGTTACTATGTCCTTTCATAAACAAAAAAACAGATCCAAATGGAGATTTAACAATGAAATCTTAAAGTGAATCAAAAAACAAATCACAGAAACAATCATTATGTAAAAGAAAATAATAAGAATGAAATAATGTACCAAAATTTTTTGGGTGCAACTAAAGAAGTCCTCAAGAAAAAGATAATATCTCTATTAACATACTAACAAAATAAAAAAGAAAGAATTAATTAACTGAAGCCAACAAATAAGACTCAGATAAATACAAAAGACGAAATAGTGACAGTAGAGGAAAAATAAATCAGAAACAAAAAAGCCCCTTAGGAATGATAAAACTAAAAATTAATTCTTTTTTTTTTTTAATTTAAATTTTATTTTATTTAATAATAACTTTGTATTGACAGAATCCATGCCAGGGTAATTTTTTACAACATTATCCCTTGCACTCGCTTATGTTTCGATTTTTTTTCCCCTCCCTCCCTCCACCCCCCCCCCCCCCCAAGATGGCAAGCAGTCCTATAAATGTTAAATATGTTGCAGTATATCCTAGATACAATATATGTTTGCAGAACCGAACAGTTCTCTTGTTGCACAGGGAGAATTGGATTCAGAAGGTAAAAATAACTCAGGAAGAAAGTCAAAAATGCAAATAGTTCACATTCGTTTCCCAGTGTTCCTTCTTTGGGTGTAGCTGTTTCTGTCCATCATTTATCCATTGAAACTCAATTAGGTCTCTTTGTCATAGAAATTCACTTCCATCAGAATACATCCTCATACAATATCGTTGTCGAAGTGTATAATGATCTCCTGGTTCTGCTCATCTCACTTAGCATCAGTCCATGTAGGTCTCTCCAAGCCTCTCTGTATTCATCCTGCTGGTCATTCCTTACAGAGCAATAATATTCCATAACATTCATATACCACAATTTACCCAGCCATTCTCCAATTGATGGGCATCCATTCATCTTCCAGTTTCTAGCCACTACAAACAGGGCTGCTACAAACATTTTGGCACATGCAGGTCCCTTTCCCTTTTTTAGTATCTCTTTGGGGTATAAGCCCAATAGAAACACTGCTGGATCAAAGGGTATGCACAGTTTGATAACTTTTTGGCATAATTCTAGATTGCTCTCCAGAATGGTTGGGTTTGTTCACAACTCCACCAACAATGCATCACTGTCCCCGTAAAAATTAATTCTTTAAAAAAACTAATACAACAGATAAACCTATAGCCAAAGATGATTAAGAAAAGAACCGAAAATTAAATCAATAAAATGACAAATGAACAAGATGAAATAAAAATTATCAGAGCATATTATGTATGATTATATGCTAATGAAACTTACAACATTCCTTCAAAAATGTAAAATACTCATACTACCAGAAGGCCAGATAGAGATTTTAAATACTCTTAGAGAAAAAAAAAAGATCTTACTGTAAAGAAATTATGAAGAAAATACCTCCTGATCTTGATACAATCTATTTGTGAAATAGTTCTCAAAAATTGAGTACCCTCCAAGAATCCTTTTATGAGACAAATACTGTTCAAATAATCTAAAGCAGGGAAAGATGAAACATAGAAGGAAAAGTATAGGTCAACATAATTTAATAAATATTGATGCAAAATTTTTATTTTTATTTATTTTTAATAACTTTTTATTGATAGAACGCATGCCAGGGTAATTTTTTACAGCATTATCCCTTGCATTCACTTCTGTTCCGATTTTTCCCCTCCCTCCCTCCACCCCTTCCCCCAGATGGCAAGCAGTCCTTTACATGTTGAATGGGTTGCAGTATATCCTAGTACAATATATGTGTGCAGAACTGAACAGTTTTCTTGTTGCACAGGGACAATTGAATTCAGAAGGTATAAATAACCCGGGAAGAAAAACAAAAATGCAAGCAGTTTATATTCATTTCCAGTGTTCTTTCTCTGGGTGTAGCTGCTCCTGTCCATCTTTGATCCATTAAAGCTCTCTTTATCGAAGAGATCCACTTCCATCAGAATACATCCTCAAACAGTATCGTTGTTGAGGTATATAATGATCTCCTGGTTCTGCTCATTTTACTCAGATGCAAAATTTTTAAAGAAAATTTTGTCAGACTACATCAGTTTATCAAAAAAATCATTACAACCAAATAGGATTTATACCAGGTTTCCAACGATGACTCAGCCTCAAAAACCCAAACAGCTAAAATCACATCATCATTTCAGTAGATGCAGGAAAAGTTTTTTGACAAAGTAATTTTCTTTTATGCTAAAAATTCTACCAAAAAATAAGTATAGATGACCTTTAAAAAATATCATGAATAGCATCTATTTAAATCAAAAGCAAGCATCACATGCAATGGGAAAATGCCAGAACTTTTCCCAATAAATATAGGCATGAAGCAAAATTGCCCACTCTTCCTACATTGTTGAATGTAGTTCCAGAAATGTTAGCAACAGCAGTAAGACAAAACAAGAGAATTAAAGAAATGAGAGTAGATAAAGAGAAAATAAATCTATCCTTATTTGCCAGTGATATGATGGTTTAGCTGGGAAATTTTAGGAAATCATCAAAGATACTAATTGAGACAGTTAATTCTTTAGCATAGATGCAGTTTGCAAAATAAACCCTCAAAAATCAACAGCCAAAAACCAAATAATGGAACTTAAGAAGCAAAAGTAGAGAAATCTCATTCTAAGTAGTTACAAAATGCACAAAGTATTTGGGGATCAACCTTCCAAAATAAACCAAAGATTTATATTGCTTTAATTACACAATGTTCCTTAAAGAAATTAAAAAAAATTTTTAACTAGCTGTAGGAATATTCAGTACTAATGGCGAGGCCATCCCAATATTATAAAAAAAAATGATACTTCCATGTTTTCAGATAGTACTCTGGCATAAAGGAGTCCTTCCTGACAGTACTTAGGGTTCCCTTATTGACTTTTATTTTCTATAACTGGGTTTGCAGTTGCCTATTCCGCAGCAGATATGGCTGTCAGTAGTAAAGTACTTGTCTGGGTACTTCATTTAAGTTTAAGGAAAGAACAGTGGGCCAGCCACAGACAGCTGTGAAAACAATCCCTTTTTGACTTTGGATCCTGAGAACAACTTGTAAAATGATGGATTTTAATTCAATGCAAAGCTTTACTGCAAGCAGTGTGGAAGAGGAGGAAGGAGAAAGGGAAATCTAACAAACAATTCAGATATATACACTAACAATATAATTCATTAGTGCAGTACTGAATTGGGAGCACAGAGACCCAAGTCCATTCAGCAGAAAGGGAGTGCTCCAAGAAGGAGGTGTGCTTCAAAGTACCTTTCTGAGAGGACTTTGGATGTCCTTGGAGCTGGCCAAATTGCACATTGGATCAGGGCAAAGTATTATTTTAGGGAGTTTATTATCAGGCAGAAAAACAAGCTGACTATAGACAAAATACTATTTTTTTTTTTTGGGGGGGGGGAGGTTTGCATCTCAGGAAAAAAAATGATCTGCTAGACAAATTATTATTCAGGAGATAGAGCTGAATTAACCTTCAAAAAATTAGTGGTTTTTTTTTTTTTTTCATGAGTATGTTCTATAAGTTTATAGCTTTTCCTTCCTTAAGGGGAAACTTGTTATGAAAGCCTCAAAACCATCAGGCCTATTTTTTTTTTTTCAAAATGTATGTGAAGATAGTTTTCAGCATTCACCCTTGCAAATTTTTTCTCCCTCCTGTTGATTTATGTTAAACGTGTACAGTTCTTTTATATGTATTTCTACAATTATGCTGCACAAGAAAAATCAGATCAGAAAGGGGGGTGGGGAATGAAGAAGAAAACAAAAAGCAAGCAAACCACAACAAAAGTGAAAATGCTATGTTGTGATCCACACTTAGTTCCCATAGTCCTCTGTCTGGGTGCAGATGGCTTTCTTCATTACAAATCTATTGGAATTGGCCTGAATCATTTCATTTTTGAAAAGAGTCACATCCATCATGACTGATCATCACATAATCTTATTGTTGCTGTGTACAATATTCTCTTGGTTCTGTTCACTTTACTCAGCATCAGTTCATGTAAGTCTCTTTAGGCCTTTGTGAAATCATCCTGCTGATTGTTTCTTATAGAACAGTAATATTCTATTAACATTCACATTTTATTTACCCACTCTCCAATGATAGGTGTCCACTCAGTTTCCAGTTCCTTACCACTACAAAAAGGGCTGCTACAAACATTTTTGGCACATGTGGGTCCCTTTCCCTTTTTTATGATCTCTTTGGGATACAGAGGCACTCACTGCTGGATCAAAGGGTATGCACAGTTTGGTAGTCCTTTGGACTTATTTCCATATTGCTTTCCAGAATGGTTATATCAATTCACAACTTTACCAACATGTATTAGTGTCCCAGTTTTCCCACATCTTCTCCAATATTTATTGTTACCTTTTCTTGTCATCTTACAGGCTTAATCTTATAACAATAGTTTCCATCCATTCTATAAACCATATCTTCCATTAAGGGGAAGCTGTTATTGTAGTCCCCAAACCACCAGCCTTAATCTTGTAACATTCCAAGATTAATTTATATTTTAATGCTATAACAAAGTACCAAGGGAATACTTTTTGGAACTTGATAAAATAATAACAAAATTAATTTAGAAAAATAAAAGATCTAGACTATCAAGGGAAATTATGAAAAAAAGAACAAAAGGGGAATAGCACTTATAGACCTCACTCTAGATTATGAAGCAGCAGTCATCAAAACATCTGGTTTGGTTAAAAAATAGAGAGACCAATGGAACAAACTAAATATGAGAGAATAAGAAACAGTGGAACTTAGTATCTCAATTGTTGGATAAAGTGGAGAACATAAATTACCTAAGAAAAAACTCTTTTATTTGATAAAAGCTGCTGGGAATATTGGAAATCAGTTTGGCAGAAATTAGGATTAGACCAACACTACAAGTTGTGGTGACCTTAATAATCAGATTAAGGAAAAAAAAATAAAAGAAGTAAATCATTTATCCCTCATTGCTATAAGAAATAGATGTGTTCTTAAGCAACAAAGGTTAGTAGCAATTACAAAAGTTAAAATTATTAAATTTGATTACATGAAACTGCAAAACTTTTGCATAAACAACATTAATGCATCTAGGATAAGAAGAGAAGCAGTTGAATGTAAATGATCATATAAACCACATTTTATCCTTTTAGTTCTCCATCTCTTCAAAAGGGGAAGGAGATAAATTTTTTCTTCTCTTTTATAGGGTCAAGTTTGGGAGCTAGTAGATTTTAAAATTTAGATTTGTTAGATTTTATATAGGTTCTGTGTCTTTGGTGGCTTAGCAGAGTGCTTGACACATAGTGGAGACATAATAGATTCTTGCTGATTAATTGTGGGCTGGTCAGGAGCCCTGAAGGCCCAAGCTGCCCTTATTAATATGGAGAAATCCACTCCAGTTAATCAAACAGTGCCTGGAGGGCAAGAGATGTTTCTCTTTTGTCCGTATGTCCCTGTTATCTGGCACAGGGCCTGAACAGTGTGGACTTTGGATAGATGCTTGCTGATTGTTTTCCAAACTGTTGGAGCCCATTCCACATGTAAGTTGAGAGAAACTGATCTGAAAATATTATAAACTAAGAATGCTCCAGAAATGGGCGCTGTCATTGTTAGTCCTTACAGAAGAAAGCTCCATCCTTTTTTCTGCAATTCCCTGGTTGGGGGGTGGGCCTCTAGGAGGTTCCCTGCAGCCCTCAGCATCTGTGTAAGGCGGGTTCAATCCTGTCCAAGCTGGAGGGTTGCCTGCTCATCATCAGACTTCAGGATCTGAGTTTCCCTCTTGTAGTGAATCACTTTTTTGGTGAGAAGGTCTGTCTTGTGCTCAAGTGGAGCTCATCTATTTCATGGCTCCCGTCAGAGATAGTGATTGCACCCTCCTCCCTTCTGTGCCCGGTCATCCTGTGAACCTTTCTCTGTACCTCCCTCCCAATGTTCTTGGAGGCTCACTTCATTCTCCTTTCTCTTACCTAGCCTAAGCTCTTCTGACGTTTGTTGGAGTCAGGATGATGAGGTTCAGCTCCCCTCGATTCCCGGTGATCAGGAAATGACCAAATGAAGAGGCTCAGGGTTGTGTCCCCAAATGATGAGGTTCGGCGCAGGGCAGGGAGTTGTAGGAATCCCCTTCTGGCGAGCGCAGGTCCTTCTTAAGGAATTTACGAACCCGAAAAACTAGACTGGCATTGGGAAGTCAGCCTTTGCTATGCTTGAATAGAAAGGCTGAATTCCTTGGTCGCAAGGTCCTGACAGAGGGATCTAAAGTTTTTAGCAGAAAAATCCTATCCTAGCAGAGAAAGTGAATAAGGTCTTGTTAGGGAAATAGGAGAGAGAGAGAGGGAGTAATGCTGAGGGAGAATGTCATTTCAGCGGGCAGAGGGTTGCAGCTTATGCCAAGGGGAGAGAGAGGTTCCTTGGCATGGCATGTTAGGTCCTCTGCAAGGAGTGAGGCCCAAGTTGTCTCTTTATAATGGAAGCCTAAGCTAGAAGCTGGGGGCAGGTCTTGGTGGGGGCTGGGAGCAGTTTGAGCTGGAATCAGAATAGAAAATCTTGGAGTAGAAAGAGTGTCTCTGGGCTAATTTCAAACTCAACCAGTCCCACCCAGATAACAGAACGAAAACCACTTTATCTTGCTTCCCTGGGGCGGGTCTCTCATGGGAGAGCTTCTCTGAGGGAGTTCCCAAGCTTTCCCTCCAAAGTCCAAGAGAGAGTTTCAGGGCTCCCCTCGTCATTGATTGACCCTTCTAGCCCTTTACTCCTGGCCTACTTAGGCCCATTGGATGGAAAGTCTGGGGTCCTGAGGTTCAGGTCCTGGTCCAGCCACTAGCTTTCAGCATTTCCCTTTTTTGGGGTTCAGTTTGTAATCGGAAAAAGTTAAAATTGATGGACTCTTGCACCTCTGATCTATGTCCCTGTTGGCCCGGGCGTTCCTCCCCCTGGAAAAGTCTGTCTGATCTTCTCGTATTGTAGGTGGCCCAGGACTGTCTCCGTGAGCTGAGCTTGCCACTGGCCCAAGCTGCTTTTGGTCCCACCGTTGGACCCCGCCGTTGAGAGCTTTCTGTATTTGTTGGGAGGGAGTGGAGAGACCTGGTGTCTGACCCAGGAAGGATGGGTTTGCTTTGTTCACACTCGTGCTTCCCCACTTAGGCCTTGAAGGACCTGAAGAATAAGACAGAAGCCATTCCATGTGTCATTGGGGATGAAGAGGTGTGGACCTCAGACGTGCACTACCAGGTCTCGGTGAGTGCTCGTGGGCTGGGCCTGGGATGGCCGCTGGAGCTGGCCTCCTGAAGCCTTCCCAGCGGGCTCTGGCGTCTCCCTCCGAGCCCATCTCTGGCTCTGGAGAGACGTTTCTCTGGCCTTTGCTGGGGCGAGGTGACTTCTGGGGGGATGGAGGATGCTGGTCCCGCAGCGCTCCTCGTGGCCCACAGCTTCACTTCTCAAGCCTTAGGAACGTGAGCCATCACTCAGTGACTCCGGAGGGGTGAGTGTGGCTCAGCCAGGCCCCAGGATCCGATGTGGGGAGGAGACGCCTGGGGCTGGGAGGGGGTGCTCCTGGTCACCGGGCCCTTCCGGGAAATCCCTGCAAAGGAAGCTCTCCCCCCAGGGAAGCCGAGGGCAAGGAGTGGGCAGAACGGGCTTTGAGGTCTTGTCCGTGGGCCAAGTCCTTAGAAGGCGGATGCAAAGGGGAGCTGCTCTCTGCCTCGGGGAGCGGCTCTCTGCCTCGGGGAGCGGCTCTCTGCCTTGGGGAGCTGCTCTCTGCCTCGGGGAGCTGCTCTCTGCCTCGGGGAGCTGCTCTCTGCCTCGGGGAGCTTACCTTCTAATAAGCCTCTTAGGGTTAGCATCTGCCCGGTGTCTGCTTTGGAGCAGTGATCAGGTGGGCTAAGAGAAGGCTCCCGCTGTCCCGGAGCTCCCGGTCTGGCCTGAGGGGGCTGGGCATCAGGGGTAGAATCCATTAGAATTGGTGGCAGGTTTAAAATCCAAGAGAGCTTCCTGGGAAAGCCTGCTGGAGTCTGGAGCTGGGGAGTGCCGAGCCAGGTGGGTGTCTGCACTCAAGGGCCAGCACCAGGATGGTGGGGGAGCGGAGAGCTGGCTGCCCGGGGAGCCCAGTTTGGGAACAGCAGGGCCAAGTTTTTGTGCTCTCCCTGTGGGGTCAGGCCACCCAATGGCTGCTGCCCTTCAGGGTGAGAGAGGAGGCCTAGAATCAAACCTCCAGCCCCCAAATACAGAAAGTGGTAGCGAAGCTGGGCTTGGAAGGACAGGGAAGGACAAACAGGCCCCGAGATAGAGAAGGAGGGCCTAGGGTGCTGAGCACCTGATGCCTGTCTCAGAGTGGTGCCTAATAGTGCTCATTGATCTGCTTCACAGGATAGAAGGGGCTCCAGTCCGCTTAAAACAGGAGACAAGCGCAGCGGAGAGATATTTGGGAACTGGAAAGGAAGGCTTGCAGGGCTCTGCTTGTCGCAGAAGTGGGGGAGTTTGGGGCCATAGAGAGCTGTCTGCAGGGGCCCCTCTGCAGTCAGTAGCAGGCCCTTGGGGCTACGACCTGTAGGCCACCTGCCTCCCGAGGCTTGAGGATGAGCTCGCTCTGAATGGGGCACCAGCTCTGTGTTCCAGAGATGGGTGTGCGTATGTGCGTAGCTTAGGGAGAGTGGAAGGATGGGCCCCCTCCCCAGCTTTTCATTTTCCTCTTCCCTTTTTCTCCCCCCAACCCCTTCCCCCCTCCCCCTCATCCTTTTCTTTCCCCAATCCCTTTCCCCCTCCCCCCTCTTCCTTTTCTTCCCCCTTACTTCTCCCCCGCTTTCCCATTGGGCAGCAGACACAGGTGGAAGGCTGAGAGTTGGGGGAGCTGGGTCTGGGCTTCTTCCACCAAAAGGCAGGAGCCGAGGCAGGGGCCGTGCTCTCCGTGCAGGACTCGGTTAGGTTGCTTCTGGTTTTGGAGCTTCAGTGTTTTCATTGGTAAAGTAGGGACTGTGTCCCAGCTGCAGATTGCTCTCACTGGCTGACCGCCCTCTGGGCACAGTGGGGGGGTTCAGAGATCTGCCTGCGTGCTGGACCTTGAGCAGGCTGGATTTGGTCCCATGTCTGGGGGCCCGGCCTCCTGGCGGGGAGGCGAGGGGAGGGGGCCCTTCCTCTGCTTCTGGTCTTGGAAGTCCTGCCCAGGCTCACATGGGGGGGACTTGAGCCTTGACCTTCCTGACTTCCATGGCCGCCCCCTGTCACTCTGGGCTGAGCACAGAGTAAGTGCTCGATAGGGGCTTTAGTAGAACTGGGCTGGGTTTGAGTCCCAGGTGACCTTGGGGAGGCCATCCCCTCTAGCCCGCAGCATCCTCCCCTGTACAAGGGGGATGACCTAGCTGAGCTCCGAGGCACCGTCCAGCCTGAGCCCTCTGGTTTTGTGACCTAGAAAAGAGAGTGCCGTTGCTCGAGCTGCTTCGGGGCCCCAGCTCCCAGAGGGCAGGGATTCTGGCTCCCTAGTGCCTCACCCAGGGGGTGTCAGCAGAGCCAAGTTATGGAGGGTCTCGGGGCTGCTGGCGGGCTTCCCTCCTGGTGCTCTGGGGCTTTCGCCTACGATCTCTTGGTTTCTTGATTGTCTGCACGTGTAGGTTGGTGGGAGCTAACCCTCAGAGAAAGTGAGTGAGGTCCTTGGGAATGGGGTAGGGGGAGGATTGGGAGAAATTCTGGGCCCATCCGGCTCTTTTGGGCCAGGGGAACCATGAGGACTAAGTCCAGTGTAGGTCAGAGTAATAGGGAGGCCTTGGCTCAGAATGAGGGGAGGCTGGGGAGGGAGAAGGAACTGATGCCTTGGCAGTGCCCATCAGAGCCCTTCTCTCCCTGTCACTTAAAGCTGCTTGTGGGAGGAGGGTGACTTGAGGATGAAGTGAGCTGCTCCCATCCCCCCAGGTTCCTTCCAGTCCCACATTCTGTGACTGTCACTGCCGTCAGGAATGATGGGAATGTCACTGGTGGCAAGATTAAATACGTGAAATCCTCAGAATAGTGGGGACCCAGAGGGCTGTCTGTGATGGGGAGTATTCTTTCTCTGCAGCCTTTTAACCATGGACACAAGGTGGCCAAATACTGCTATGCCGACAAGGTGGGTACCTCTGCTCTCTCGCTTTTATTCTGTCCCCCCAAGCCCTGAATATTGTGGTGTGGGAACTTCAGTAAGGACCTTTTCTGCTTCCTCCTCCTGTGGGATCCTTCAGGGTAAAGGCAGTCCCAATAGTGGGGGAAAAGGGACGCCTCACCCATGGGAGTCCTCACCACCCCACCCGTGCTCCAAGGGGCTTTGGTTCCTTGGGAGGGCAGCAGGATTCTTGCCCCTAACCCCAGGCAGGAGTATCACCCACTTTCCTCTGACTTTTCCAGGCCCTCCTCAATAAAGCTATTGAGGCTGCCCTAGCTGCCCGGAAGGAGTGGGACCTGCGGCCCATCTCGGATCGGGCCCAGATCTTTTTGAAAGCCGCAGACATTCTGAGTGGCCCCCGGAGGGCAGAGATCCTTGCCAAGACCATGGTTGGGCAGGTGAGAAATGGGCATTTATTTGAACTATAGAGTGTTGGGGAAGGAGGGGTTGATGTGCTCCCAAGAATAGGCACCTCTGGCTCAAGGAAAGAGAAAATATTATTTCCTCCTCTTTAAAAATTTCTGTTGGTGTCTTTTAACTTCGCTTTCATTTCTGAACATGGCCCTTTTCTCTCTGTCTAATGATCCATCCCTTGTAGCAAAGATTTAAAAAGAAAGGGAAAAAATAGTTCCTCAAAGCCGATACGCCCATGCGCTGCCACCCTCAGGAAGAAGGCAGTGAGCATGTTTCCTCAGGGCTTGGCCGGGCAGAAGCTTGTGACCAGCCCCCAGCTTCTCTTCACGCCTGTGTTCCCGCCTGTCTGGTGTCACAACCCCCTGTTAGAGTTAGAGGGAGTTAGAGCCTCTGGGCAGCAAGACCTTATGGGGCATGTGGGAAGGGCTTATTGATGGAGGATTCTTCACTACTCATTGAGAGAGAGCCGCTTGACAAGGAAGAGCCACCCTAGTGTCAGAGCTGCAAACTCCCTTCTCCCTCCCCCGATACGTGAAATGAGAGTCTCCCCTCTAGGATCCCCCTCCCCAATAGGGCCCTCCAACATCGGTCCTTCCCGAAATAGCTTTGGGGCTGCTTTGACTGTGAGATTTGCCTGATTGTGCCCTCTGGGCCCAAGCAGAACCGGACTAGTCCTTCAGACAACCTGAAGACAGACAGGGTGGTCCCCGCCTCCCAAACCCAGGCCCAACACCCTGGTTTCCTTCAGGTGTTGTCTGGGCGCCTTCCCCTTGTTGCACAACCCCAAAAGGGATATCTCTGGCCTAGGCCACATCGCAGCCCTCTGTGCCTCAGGAGGTGCTTTCTGTGGGTCACGGTGACCAGCCTTTGGTGAGGAAGCTCCCCATACTCAGGCCTGTCGCCAGGTCCTTGCCCGGGCTTTCCATTCTTGGAGGGCCTGCCAGGACCTGGACCTCACTGGCCCCAGCCTTCTGGGCCCTAGCTGAGAGCTCTGAGAACTTTGGGAAAGATCGGCTGTCGTCTCTCTTCTTGGAGCTTCCTTAGCTCCTTAGGGTTCCTTAGGAAGCTGCGGACATGGGGATTGGAGGCAGAGATGGACAAAGTCATTGAAGACCCTCGGCAGGACAGATGTGACCTTGGTGTCTTCGTGCCGCCCTAAGCGCCTCACAGCCGTGGGCATGGAGCGGATGTTCCCCTCCTCCCCGGCTGAGGGCAGCCTTCTGGTCCTTGGGACCTCGATGGCCTCGGGACCCTCGTCTGCTGAGACGGGGCTGATGCTCATGCTGCAGCTTGTTGGAGCTAAGTCAGGCGGCCCTGGGGATCATCACAGAGCCAGGGTCCCTGTGGACCTCAGATCTTCCCCACGATCTCATGTGTCGCCTCCTTCCAGGGACTGACTTTTGTATGGCTGGATGTCCGGACACTGGAAGGGTTGTACCAAGTGTGGACTCCTTCCATCGATTGGCACATGACGCATAAGCTAAAATAAGCAAAGCCGGTCAGCAGGGGCACAAGTGGGTGGAGCGAGGAGTATCCCCACGCTGGCTTCCCTCAGGTTGGACAGGGGGACGTGGTACCGGCTATCAGCCAGGGACCTAAGGGGGTATAAGGCGCTCACCTGCTCCCACCCGGAGGCGCAGGAGCATTTGGGGGACTTCCCACGTCGGTGAGCCACCTCTGCCATCCCGGCCGTGCTCGGTGCTGACCGTGCTGCTGAGACGCATCTCTCACCTTGTGGGGTTCCTTCCAGGGCAAGACCGTGATCCAGGCTGAGATCGACGCCGCTGCTGAGCTCATTGACTTCTTCAGGTTCAACGCCAAGTTTGCCATGGAGCTGGAGGGCGAAGAGCTCATCAGCGTGCCTCCCAGCACCAACCGGGTGGTCTACCGAGGCCTGGAGGTAGGTCAGAGGGGTGGAGCCGGGAGGGGGCCCCCCGCCTGCCCCGACAGCAGTGTGACTCCCTGGCCCCCTCTCCCGCAGGGCTTTGTGGCAGCTGTCTCTCCCTTTAACTTCACGGCGATTGGAGGCAACCTGGCTGGGGCTCCGGCCTTGATGGTGAGTGCAGAGAGGTCCCGGGGCCCCCATCCCCTCTGCCAGAAGGGGTCCAGGGGCGGGTGGGGGCAAAAGGGTTTTCTCCTGTCCCTTCTTTGGAATCAGGCTTGGTCAGCATCTTTTGATTGTTTTCCACAAGCATTTATCATTGTGAGCTGGGCGTCTGGCAAAGGCCAGGGAGCACAGAGAAAGGCAGAGGCCGGTCCTTGCCCTTGAGGGGTTTCTAGTCTAACAGGGGAGACTATAAGAATGACGGTTCTAGGCTTGCCCAGGCCTGGAGTCAAGAAGGCCTGAATTCAAGCAGCTTCAGACATGCATTAGCTCTGTAATCCTTGGCAAGTCACATAACTGCCTGCCTCCGTTTCTTCACCTGGTAAAATGGAAATAATGACAGCATCTACCTCAGCAGGTGTTGGGAGATTAAGTGAGATTTCCTAAAGTGCTTAGCACAGTGCTGGCACATAGTAGGTCTACTGTAAGTGCTTATTCTGTCCCCTTTTCTCTCCCCCAAACCCCCAAATGGAAACACAGTCTACAAGAGTTGGGTTAATCCAAGATTCTGTGGCGTTTTTAATGTGATTAGAATCAGGAACTTCTAATGAGGATGTCTAGAGAGAAGTAGGAATCAAATGGGTTGGAAGGGATTTCCGGGAAGGGTCAAAGGATGCGAGGCCCAGAGCTGGAAGGGTCTCAGCCTAGACTTTTTACAGAGGAAAGGACGGAGTCTCTGAGAGGTTTTGGCCACTTCCAGAAGTTCGCTTCCTTTAGGAGACCCCGTGCTAGGTCCTTGGAGGGGAGGAGCCGGGACTCCAAGGACCTTGTGCTTGGGTGAAAGCAGGAAAGGAGAGTGAGAGGGCCGGTCTGCACTTCGTGGCGAGTCTGGTCCTCTCAGCAGAATCACAGCGTTTATGTGGCACCACTGGGTGCTGGGTACCAGGCTGGGCACTGTGGAAGCCTCGTCTCCTTTGGTCCTCACAACAGTCCTGAGACGGGGGCTGCAATTATCCCCAGGGCAACGTGGTGATGTGGAAGCCCAGCGACACAGCCATGCTGGCCAGCTACGCCGTCTACAA
The DNA here is from genome assembly GCF_016432865.1 of Antechinus flavipes. Lineage (NCBI taxonomy): Eukaryota > Metazoa > Chordata > Mammalia > Dasyuromorphia > Dasyuridae > Antechinus > Antechinus flavipes. The sequence continues at coordinate 586,524,092 of NC_067400.1, forward strand.
AGTCCTCCGAGAGGCCGGCCTCCCTCCAAACATCATCCAGTTTGTCCCAGCCGACGGGCCCGTCTTTGGGGACACGGTCACCAGCTCGGAGCACTTCTGTGGGCTCAACTTCACCGGGAGCGTGCCGTAAGTCTGACGGGGTCCGGGGAGGGCAGCCAGGGAGGAGCCTCCAAGCGCGGCTGACCAGAGTCGGAGAGAATGGGCCCTGGAAGTTGGAGGGGGGAGCAGTGTCCAGAATGGGGAGGTGGAGGGGCGGCCGGAGGGCACAGAGCGCCGGCGCTCGAGTGAGAAGGACCTCCTCCTCAGCCGTCCTCAGACACTTAACGCTTCCTGGCTGTGTGACTCTGGACAAGTCCCTGAACCCCAATGACCTCAGAAAACCCCCCAAACCCAAAACCAGACAAACAGAATGGAAGGTAGCAGTGCATGGGCCGCCGCCCTGGCCTGGCCGTGTCTGGTGCCCCGTGCCCACGACTCGGTGCCCCAGGAGCGACAGCGGCCGTCTGGAGAGTGCCCTGAGCACAGCAGGGCACTGGTGGGACAGAGGGCGGTCCCGGGCTCTGGGAGCATCCTGTGGGAGGCGGGAGGGGGCTCCTGCTGGGCCCCAGGGGAGCTGAGGAGAGGCAGAGGGAGGTCTGCCGTGAGGAGGAACGTCTCCACAGAGCCTTCATAAGGTGAGGGTGAGCTTCCGCCGTTGGGGTATTCATTCAGGGGGCCTTTTGGGTCAGCGTAAAGGCAATCCCTGTTCCCCACAGGGGTTGGAGCAGGCCCCAATCTGCCTGCGGGAGGCCGCCATTGCTGGGGCTGCTGACCTGCTTGGGCCCCCCGTGTTCCGGCCTGTCCAGCGCTCTGCCCCTTCCCCTGGCTGCAGGGGGGCCTCCAGGAGTGATCCTGCTGGGGAGTTTGCAGAGCGGCTCTCTCCCTGGGAAAGAGGGAGCATGCTTGGGATGCCCTTATGCAGATGAGGACACTGAGGCTCAGGGTGTGACCCGAACTTCTTCCCTAGCCTCTGTTCAGGGCTTTGGGGTCCGCAGGGCACCGCTTCCTGTGGCTGCTCAGTTCTGTCGGCCGTCTCCTACTCCCTGACCCTGGGCCTCTGGCCGTGGGGTTTCCTTGGCACTGATATTGGTTCTCCCGGGCTAACAGGAGAAGGGACTGGCCCAGTCACCCAGCTAGAAAGTATCTGGGGCTGGCTTTGGACTCGGCTCTTCCTGGCCCCCTGCCCAGGGCTCTTGCTGCTGGAATTTTGTGTCTCCTTTTCTGCGCTTTGGGGGCCTCTCGGCTCCCCCAGCTTGTCCCTTCCTAAGCAGCCAGAGCCGGCCCCCAGCAGTGGGGAGCTGATACAAGCGAGGAATCAGGGGCCTGAGTTCAGGGGTCAGCCGTCTCAGGGCAGGGGGGCTCCCCGAGCCTCAGCTGACTCTAAAATGAGGGGCTCAGACTACATCTTCAGGCCCCCTGCCAGCCCTGGTTTGGCGCAGTCCGTTCTGACTCCCCACACTCTCGGATCTCTCCTGGCCCTGACGTTCTGTGATATTCTTGGCTGTCCTGGTCTCGGGCCGGTCCCTCCCCCGGGGAGGATGTGCCCAGCTCCCATGGGCAGAATTGCTGAAGAGGGCTGTTTTCCAGAAGTCCTCGCTTCTGCCCCCACAGGCACCAGCCTATTAAGGAGGGGAGCGGGCAAGGCGGGCTTCTGCCATGCTTTGATGAGTGTCGGGACTCCGAGGTAGGAAAGCCATAAATTAGTATTAGGCGCTGTGTCACCTGCGAGGAGGCGATTAGCATTTTTATTGTCTGGTGCCACTAGGGTTGGTCACACTGCAGGCCCAGGGGAGGAGGAGCCGCAGGCCTTGTCGATGCAGGGCTGGAGACCCACTCCCCGGAGGCCCTGCTGCCCATCCCCTGCCATCGAAACCCTCCTTCTGCCCCGGCTGCCATGCTGAGCCCTCCTCTCTGAGGGGGCTCCTGGTGCGGGGCCCGCCCGGCTGAGGGGACTGCTAGCTCGTCTCTAAAGCGGCAGGGCCTTCCTGACCTTCCCCTGTGACTCTTTCAGGACTTTTAAACATCTATGGAAGCAGGTGGCAAACAACCTGGATCGTTATCACACCTTCCCACGTTTGGCAGGAGGTAAGGCTGCCCCAGCTTAGCATCCCTCCCAGCTCTGACCTCTTGGGTTCTAAGGGCCCTCCCAGCTCTGACATCCTGGGTTCTAAGGACCCTCCCAGCTCTGACATCCCGGGTTCTAAGGACCCTCCCAGCTCTGACATCCCGGGTTCTAAGGACCCTCCTAGCTCTGACATCCCGGGTTCTAAGGGCCCTCCCAGGTCTGACCTCCTGGGTTCTAAGGACCCTCCCAGCTCTGACATCCCGGGTTCTAAGGACCCTCCCAGCTCTGACATCCCGGGTTCTAAGGACCCTCCCAGCTCTGACATCCTGGGTTCTAAGGGCCCTCCCAGTTCTGACCTCCTGGGTTCTAAGGGTCCTCCCGGCTCTGACCTTCTGGGTTCTAAGGACCCTCCCAGCTCTGACATCCTGGGTTCTAAGGGCCCTCCCAGTTCTGACCTCCTGGGTTCTAAGGGTCCTCCCAGCTCTGACATTCTCTGTTCTTTGAGGTCTTCTCTGATCTTTAGAAAATCTCTGTTGGGTGCATCCCTGTTAGGCCATTTGTTCCTGATAAGTGTGAGAGAAGAGTCTCATGCACCCAGGTCCCAGAGGTTGTATGCTACAGGGGATTTGGGGTCTGCGCCTGATTCAGATTCCCATTTTCATTCCCTTTGAAAGCTTCAGCTTTCTCTGGTCCCTTCCACTCCAAAGTCCTCTGGCCCTTCCTTAATCTTATCTCTAACAGGACCTTGAGATCCCCCAGGGGCAGCCTTCCTTCCTCTGGCTCGAGGGTCCCTCACCTTTTCTCCCCCTCCCTTTCCCCCAGAGTGCGGCGGGAAGAACTTCCATTTCGTCCACAGCTCGGCAGATGTGGCCAGTGTGGTGAGCGGGACGCTGCGCTCCGCCTTCGAGTATGGCGGTCAGAAGTGTTCGGCCTGCTCCCGCCTCTACGTTCCGGACTCGCTGTGGCCCAAGATCAAAGATAAGCTCCTGGAGGAGCACAGCCGGATCCGAGTGGGAGATGTGAGCGGCCCCTCTGTCCGTGGGCTCCTGGGCTCAGGCTGTACCTCGGGGAGCTCTTGCCCCCACAGCCGGGGTTCTGCCCCTTCCCCCGGGGACCTCTGGCTAGCCCCTTTGACTGTGGTGGCCTCTGGTTTCCTGCCCTAGAAAGGCAGCCTGTGACTCGAGGGCCCGGGAGGTCTCAGTAGTTCCCAGCCCGTGCTCAGGAGTGACTGATGACCACGAGACGTTGAGTTCGGGCCCACGGGGGGCTGGGGCGCTTAATTTCCAAGGACCAGCCTCCCCCAGGCCAAGTGGCCCCCACGCCCTTCAGAGATGGCCCCGTGTCACAGGCCAGCTCCTGAACCGCTGGCCATGCCGTGGAGAGTGTTACTCTTCCATCCCCCAGGGAGGACATGGGAGAAGCGCCCGCCTTTTCCCCGGCCCAGGCCCCTCTCTGCTCCTTCTCTGGGGCTTTGCTGGGCCTGGGGCGCCAGCAGGGCCGAGGCTGGGAGAGCTCACGACCTCGGGCTCCCCAGTGACGTGATTTTCTCCTTTCCCTTGGCCCCCCTCTAGCCTGTGGAGGACTTTGGGACATTCTTCTCAGCTGTCATTGACGCCAAGGTAAGAAGCCTTGTTTCCTCCAGGGGCCGGGGTCGGGGCTTTGGGCCAGCTTCTGGTCTGGCCTGGAGGTCTGTCCTGCCTTCCCGTCTCTGGGCTTGGAGGGTAGTGATGGGCACATTGGCCCCAGTCAGAGCTGGGAGGGCCCTTAGAACCCAGGAGGTCAGAGCTGGGAGGGTCCTTAGAACCCAGGAGGACAGAGCTGGGAGGGTCCTTAGAACCCAGGAGGACAGAGCTGGGAGAACCCCTTCCAGTCTGAGAGGGGAGATGGCCCTTGTCCTCAGGGAGCCCTTAACCTGCGGGGGTCACAGGGCCCCCTTTGATGGGCAGAGAAAAGGGCCTTTTTGCCTTACTCTTTGGGTGTAGCACTGAGAGGGCAAATAGAAAACAGCCCTTCCCCCAGAGCTCCCAGCTTCGGGCTCCTAGGTGAGGGGCAGGAGGGGAGGGGCAGGCGCTTCCTGGGTAGCTGAGGGGACACAGCAAGGGGCCCCCCGGAAGGCAGGCAGTGTGACCGCCCTGAGTAGGAGGAGTGAGAAGGCACCTACCGTCCTCCCCAGCCTTCAGAACTGCGAGTCACCAGGGGTCCACAAGCATTTATTAAGTTCTTACTGGATGTTCGCCTCTGGCAGGTTGACCCCAAGCCTCACAGCAGGGGGAGGCGAGGGAGCCTTGGCTTTGGCCAGCACGGGGAAGAGCGGAGGGTCTAAAGAGCCTCTCCCTGAGGCTGCAGCTGGGCCACAGCCTGTGGAGCCCTGCATGGTCTGCGGCCCCAGGGAGAGCAGCCTCCCAGCCCCAGCCTCCCGAACTTTTGTTTCTTCCCAGTCTTTTGGTCGCATTAAGAAGTGGCTGGAGCACGCCCGGTCCTCCCCCAACCTCAGCATCCTGGCTGGGGGCCAGTGTGATGACTCCGTGGGCTACTTTGTCCAGCCCTGCATCGTGGAGAGCAAGGACCCGAAAGACCCCATCATGAAGGAGGTGGGTAGGGAGGGCCTGGGCCTGGGAACACCAGGGGGCGGGCAGGCGGAGGCTGGGACAGAGCTCCCGTTTCTTCGTACCTTGGGGAAACTGAGGCCTCCGGAGGGAAGGGCCTCTGAGGGCCTGGTGTTACCTGCCTTTGTCCGGCCTTTTGACGTCCTGCTAGTAAGTCAGAGAAGTCAGAGCCAGTTGTAGCCAAGGACGGAGATTCTGCCCGCCCTCTGCAGTGAAGGGGGAAGGTGCTTGTTCTCAACTCTTCTGGGCCAGACTCCCCACCAGCTCTTTGTTACAGAGGGAGCCGCCCCTCAGACAAGAGTCCTAGGTCTGCTGTGACAGGATAGGAGGAGGCTTGGAGGACTCCAGTGGCCCCATTGAACAAGTAGGAGATGGACCCAAAGGAGCCAAGAGCACCAGGAAGGGACCGAGCCACAAGTCGTGTCTACACGGCTCAGCTGCCCCAAAGGAGCCTGGCCTGGCTCATTCCACACCAAGGGCCTTTCTCAGGCACAGTGGGATTGCAGGAGAATGGGGGAAGAGCATATACTCTCCTAGCCCTGGAGACTAGTTGGGAGTCGGGACCCCTGGAATCAAAAAATTGGCAATGTTAGAACCCAGAACATCAGAGCTGGGAGGGCTTTTAGAACCCAGGAGGTCAGAGCCGGGAGGGCCCTTAGAACCCAGGAGGTCAGGGCTGGGAGGGCTTTTAGAACCCAGGAGGTCAGGGCTGGGAGGGCCCTTAGAACCCAGAATATCAGAACTGGGAGGGCCCTTAGAACCCAGAATATCAGAGCTGGGAGGGCCCTTAGAACCCAGAATATCAGAGCTGGGAGGGCCCTTAGAACCCAGGAGGTCAGAGCTGGGAGGGTCCTTAGAACCCAGGAGGTCAGAGCTGGTTCTGTCTCTGCTTTCCGATTGTAGAAGTGTATATTAGAACAAGGGACTTGCCCAGAGTCACTCTGTGGGCATTCTTCCAAGCAGTCTTGGGGATGGCCTTTGGCTCCAGCTGTAGGTGGCTAAGGAGGATATAAATGATGATGATTAGAGTCTCTGCCCACTGGGTTGGGTGACTGTAGGCTGGGGTGACCTGAACCTGGCTCGGGAGGATTTAGGAAAGATTTGGGGCCATTCCTGCTTTGGGGAGCCTGGAGGCACGGGTCCATGCTCAATCCCCCCCCTTTTTCCCCCCTTGCCCCTTCCCGCTTCCCCCTGACCCTGGCCACCTCTTCCTTCTCAGGAGATCTTCGGGCCCATCCTGACAGTTTACGTGTACCCAGAAGGCCAGTACAAGAAGACTCTGCAGTTGGTGGACAGCACTTCCCCCTATGGCCTCACAGGGGCAGTGTTTGCTCAGGATAAGTGAGTGGGCCGGCTTGGGCCGGACCAGGACCATCTTCCCTGTGTTTGCTTGGCCCCTAGGAGAGAGTTGGCTCTGGTGCCAGATAGAACACACCCCAGTCACCCATCTGTCCTCCTGAGATCTTGCTCCTGGCTCTTAGAAGCCTTGAATGTCAGAGCTAGGAGGAACCAAAAGGGGAGGCTTTAGAACAGCCGAGCTCAGTGACATCCTGTGGATGTTCTAGGCTGGCCCCGTCCCAGACATTTTGCTCCATGACAACAGGACTAGCCACGAAGTGTTCTCCTATTGAGGAGGTGGGGGAGTGGGGAGAGGCCGCTAGGGAGTTGAAAGGGACTCTCAGGTTGGGTGAGGGGCTTCTTCCCCCCTCCCCATTTCTGCAGTGAGCAGGGGACTGTTTGTTCTTCCCCTTTGGGGAAAGTTCCTCCCTCGTTGACACTGGTTGCTGGAGTTGTTATTAATTCCTGTGGCCCTTACCTCTTTTGTTTTGGCCAAAGGAAGGAGGATGAGAGGTGGCTCACTTGGAGCAGAGGATCTGTAGGACCCCTTTGGGAGCTTCCTCCTGAGCCCAGGGCTGAGAGAAGGGGACACGTGGGTTGGGCTGATTGTCCACTTTCTTCCTTTCTTCTTCTGGAAGGAACGTCATTCGGGAGGCCACAGAAATGCTGAGGAATGCAGCTGGCAACTTTTACATCAATGACAAGTCCACGGGCTCAGTGGTGGCTCAGCAGCCCTTTGGGGGCTCCCGGGCATCAGGTGAGCCCCTGTGAGCTGAAGAAGAGGGGGCAAAGAATGGCAGAGCCGGGAGAGTCCTTAGAACATGGGAGATCAGGGTTGGGGGACTTTAGAACCCAGGAGGTCAGAGCTGAGAGGGCCCTTAGAACCCGGGAGGTCAGAGCTGACCTTTTGAACACAAGTTCTTTCAGACTTTGTCAGTCTCAGAAATCACGTGCAGCTTCATTTTATAGATGAAGAAGCTCAAGTATGTAGAAGTGTGTGTGTGTAAGAGCCAGGCTTGAGCTGAGTCCAAATCTTTGAACTTTTCTACCCTGTGTGTTTGGTCTCTGACACTGCCTCCAAGAAGCCCTGACTAGCCGTTCTTGGCTTGTCATTGTCTTGTTCCAGTTTAACCCACTCCTGTTCCAGATGCTGCCCTCCTGTTTCCTGGATCTCTAACATTTGATCCGTCCCTTCCTCTCTCCTCTTGGTTCCCCCCCGCCCTTACTTGGGTGATTCTTCCCTTTTCATGCTCAAGTGGTCCCTCCCCAAGAGAGCGTTCACTTGGATCATTTTATCCTCAGCAGTTCAAGTCAAGCACCCCACGAGCCTCCTGACCCTCCCAGTGAGGGCAGAGCTGTGCCTGGAACCCCAGCTGGGCCTTAGTCACCTCCATCAGCCCCTAACATCGATGCCTCTTGGTTCCACGTTTTCTTCTGAAAGCCTTCTCTCTTTAAACAGGCACAAACGACAAGCCAGGTGGCCCTCATTACATCCTTCGCTGGACCTCACCCCAGGTCATCAAGGAGACCCACGCTCCTCTCGGGGACTGGAAGTATTCCTACATGCAGTGAGCCTTGGGGACCCGCTCCCCATCCGTCCCAACTACTGACTACTAGTCTGCCCGCACTGTTCCTTCTCCCCCACCTCCCAGCCCTAGGGCAGGGCTCAGCTCTGGGGTGGTGATGTCCGTGCTCACATGCTCTCAGTGCCCGCCAGTTCTCCTAGCTCAGGCCGAGGAGGCCCCCGTCATGCATGAGGGGTTGGGCAGCATCTGGAACGAGACACCTGGGGATGGATTGTCCTGTTCTGCCCCTGATCGGACGCTTTTTGCACATCCCTATTCCACCCACAGGATTTTGTCCTCCAGGGCAGACGTAGACTTAACTTCTCTTACCGCTTAAGGGCTGTCACTGAATTCTCACCAGAGCCTTAAGAACTGAAGGGGAAGGCTCCCCTTTCCCTCCTTCATCTCAGAAATTCACCTTTAACTAATGGTTCTTAGTGATGGTGACCCACTTGCCTTGTTTCTCCCTCTTGGGTCTTTTCCTCTCACATATGGAGCCTGTTTCTCTGTTGGTAAATATAGAGCCTCCTTCCTCGCTCTCTGAAGGCCCTTCCTAGTCTACCTCAGCCCAGTCGGACGGTACCAGGGCCCAGGATCTGCCCTTTCAGGCACTTTGGTGGCAGGCTGGGTCCAGACTAGGAAATAGCCTAAGGGGTTCAGCTGGCTTCCTCCTCCTTCCTTCTCTCTCCTCTGGTTTGGTGGGGAGGGTGGGAGGGTGGGAGCAGGACCTGTGTGGGTACAGCCTTGTGCCCCATCTCGTGGTGGCTGGAGTTTAGCTCGGGTCCCCTGGGCTCCTGGTGGCAGCCCTTCCAAGGATGCCAGTTCCAGCCACCTCTGGCCCTGAAGCACGCTCCCCTGGGGATGGAGAAGCCTGTATTGTGTCTACGGGGAGTTGGCCCACCCCCTTGGGCTCCCACTCGTATGCCTGTTGCCCTTGGAATGCCCTGACTTCCAAATGCAGGCACTCGGCTGAGCCTGGGGATAGCACTTCCATCTCTCTGTGCCTTGGTTTCCTCACCACTCAGTTACCCAGTTAGCCTGGATCCATCTGATGTCACCAGTTGGTCCCCCACTTGATGGGGTCCCACGTGAGGTCAGAGTGGGGTCCTGGGCAGTGAGTGGATCCTGAGATCTGATTTGGCTTTTGGGCTACTTTGCTCTTGGAGGTGCAGTGGGAGTCAACAGAACGGCTGGTTTTGGTGTCCTCCGGAGGCTGAGAACACAGCATCCTTGTTGGCCGTTCTGGGATCGCCTCCCTAGCACAAGTCGGCCTGCGGGTCACGCCAGCCCCCAGGGAGCAGGGACTCCTGTGGTTCTTGCTTCGGTCCGAGGAGGTGTTTTTCTGTGGTGGAGATGGAGTGGAAGAAGAGCCTTGGCTTGGTTCTGGACTGCGGCTTAGAACCTGGGTTTGTGCTGGACGCTTCCCGCTGCTTAATAAAATCTGGGTGTTTATGAGAGCCCTCCTGGAGGCGCGCACTTGTGAGGCAGAGCTGCCCGCTCCCTCCTTCAGGGCTGGCCCTCAGAGCCCATCTAAAGCAGAGAAGGTCCCTGTGGGAGGAAGCAGGAACCTTTTGGACGGTGTAGGACTCAGAACTGGGAGAGTGGTTGTCAGAGGGTGGCCCGGGAGACTTAGTTGTTATTGCACACTTTAAAACATTCTAGTAACATTTGTATTTATTCATCATCATTGTGGTCACATTGTTACAATGATCCAAAACTACTTTGAAAGATAGAATAAAAAATGCCATCCATACCCAGAGAGAGAACTGGCTGTGTCTGAATACAAACTGAAGCATAATTTTTTTTTCTTGAAGATTTTTGGGGAGGTGGGATGGGGTGTAGATATATTTTCCTTTGCAATATAACTTCTATGGAATTGTTTTGTACAACTTCACATGGACCTTCTCAATGCGGGGGGTGACGAGGAACGGAGACAATCTGGAACTCAGAATTTTAAAAACTAAAAAATACATTTTACATGTAATTGGGAAAAATAAAAATGTTAAAACAAAAACATAAAATTGTCTATTACATATATACACCATCCTCAAAAACATTAGCTGTAGAGGGCAGGAACTCTGAAAAGGTGTACTTGAATCAACAGTAGGCTGCTTGTAGTTAAGCACTACTAATTATGAGGTAATGGTTCTTTAAACATATACTTAATGTGATAGGATGATGTAATGGTTGCATATGCTCAGTTGCACTGAAGTATTTTAAGGGCTGAAAGGACACACAAGAGTCTCTCAGACACAGAGAAGGCTCCAGACTCCATTTTTGACCAGCTCATGGTGCCTCTCCTAACTTCATCACCTAAAGACAAAGGCCCATCCAGAAATCCTCCAGAAAGTTAGTCTGGATATTACAATTAGCCATAAAGAAAAAAATTTGCTCCTAAAAAAGGGAAAATAGACAACTTCTCCCAATTTGTCACATTCTTTCCAGTCTAAAAACTGTATTCCTAATGGCAAAATTTTTTAAACTGTAACAAAAAATTTTTGAGGACAATTGGCTTAGTGGGATGTCAGAGCTGGGAGGGCCCTTAGAGCACAGGGTGTCAGAGCTGGGGGGGAGGAGGAGCGGGAGGTCGGAGCTGGGAGGGCCCTTAGAACCCAGGAGGTTAGAGCTGGGAGGGCCCTTAGAACCCAGGAGGTCAGAACTGGGAGGTCCCTTAGAACCCAGGAGGTCAGAGCTGGGAGGGTTCTTAGAACCCAGGAGGTCAGAGCTGGGAGGACCTTTAAAACCCGGATGTCAGAGCTGGAAGGACCCTTAGAACCTGGGAGGTCCCTTAGAACCCAGGAGGTCAGAGCTGGGAGGGTTCTTAGAACCCAGGAGGTTAGAGCTGGGAGGGCCTTTAAAACCCGGATGTCAGAGCTGGAAAGACCCTTAGAACCCAGGAGGTCAGAGCTGGGAGGTCCCTTAGAACCCAGGAGGTCAGAGCTGGGAGGGTTCTTAGAACCCAGGAGGTCAGAGCTGGGAGGGCCCTTAGAACCCAGGATGTCAGGGGTGGGAGGGTCTTGATCTAATTCAGCCTCTGTTTAGGGATGAGGAAACATCTGGATAGGTTCAGTTACTCCTCCACAGTCATATAGAATCTCAGAACTTGGTGGCATCTTGGTTCCAGCAGTCAGACTTCCCTTCTAGAGGGATCTGGAACCCTATTCAGTGACTGTTGGTCCCCTAGCAGAGCTGAGCCTAAAACAATTTTCCCAATGATCTTGGCTGCTGTTTTTCTCCAAAGTTGCCTTTTAACGTTCAGCGAGGATGTGGGCTTTTCTGGGTGAACGTTTGCCCATCGCTAGTTCCCGCTCTGGTCTTTGTTCTTACCATAGGCAAGTGTCTATTTGGAGGGGACCCAATCTCTCCGTCCCGACCTCCTGGAAAGCAGTCCTAGTGTGACAGCCACTTTGCATGGTCTATAAAGTAAACCTCCAGGTTCCTAAAACCAAAGGAGTCTCTTCATTTTCCTACTTCAGCTGAGGGGGCCTGGGCAAGGACCATTTGACTATAAAGGGTGTTTCTGCTGCAACTGTCACGCCTCATGACCATGACAGGCGGGGCTCCTGTAAGGAAATGAAGGGGGCACCTGCATCAGCTTCTTTCAGGAGGGATGGCCAGAGTGATTCTTCGGAACTGGGGCCCAGCAAGAGCAGGGAAGGCTTGAGGATCACAGAGATTGGATGGAACTCAACGCCCATCTGTTTTTTTGCGGTAGAATCCTTCCTTTGCCCAAAGATCTCTAATAAAAGGGGACTCTGAACTGCCAAAACTTATAGTCAGACACACTGAGATCTTGTTTTGTTTTGCTTGACTATGTTACAAAATGATAAAAGTTCACATTTATATGATACTTTAAAGTTTGAAAATTATATTTATTTGATTTGATTTTTGCAATGATCTTGAGAGGTAGATGTTATTGATATTCTTGTTTCACAGATGAGTCTCAGAGAGAGTCAAAGGAAGGTTTTCCTTTCTCCAAGGCTGACATTCTACTACACCACTTAAATGCTGCAATTGTTAAAACTAGAAAAAAAATCCCACACCTTTTGACTTATATCCTGCAAATTGACTCCATAGATAATCAAAAACATCTAATATATACCAAGCTGACAAATAGAGCACAGTTCAAAGAATCAGGAAAACTCATCTTTAAGGCTTCAAATCTGGTTTCAGACATTTACTTACTAGCTTTGTGACCTTGTGCAAATCACTTCACTTATCAGTTTCCTTATCTGTCAAATGAACTGGAGAAGGAAATGGCAAAGCACTCCAGTCTCTTTACCAAGAAAACCCCCAATGGTGCCAGGAAGAGTTGAGTTTGAGTGAAATGACTTAACTGCACAAATATACCAGGGACTGTGCTAAGCATCAGGGACATGAAGACAAAATAAACAAGCATTCCTGTCCTCAAGGGGTTTGCATTGTAAAAAGGACATGATGTGTTTGTATATGGGCACTTACATACAAAGCAGATACAAATGGATCTTGGATGGGAAGACTGGCAGCTGGGAGATTGGGAGGGGCTTTCTGCAGAAGCTGATGATCTGATTTTTGAAGGAAAACCAGAGATTTGAAGAGGTGCAAAAGGAGAACATTATATTCCAGGCCTGAGGCCCAAGGCTTGAAGTGTCCTGGGAGGAACAGCCAGCAGATCAGAGTAGCTACATGGAGATACAGATTGTTGTTCATCCTTCATTCTTGAAGAGGACCACTGACATCAGGAGGGTGATGTCTTGACTTACAAGTGAATTGGTTTTAAATGAGGCAAAAACCTGGGCAAGGTCAATAGCCTCCAGTCATCTGAATCCAGTGGAAAGATATAACTGAAGATGCCCCCAGATGCAATGGGAGACTGTGGCTTTTTTAAGCTAAGGTCTTTCCCAGGTTTCAGTTTGTCTCAGGCAACACCCATTCAATGATTTAAAACTAAGTAAGAAATGAGACCAAAAAAAATGGCCTATTTTACCTACTCAAAAAAAAAAAAAAATCAAACTGGGAGGAGACGTTTAGAGTTTCCGGCCAGATCAGAAACAATTGCTCTTTGCACTCACTCTGTAAATATAAAGCAAGGGGTCAGAATTTGAAAGGTTTTAAAGGTCAAAAGAAAGAGTTTATATTTGATTTTAGAGGTTAATAGTGTTTGTGAGTGTGGGTGATAGACCTTGCTTTGGTTAAATCATTTTGGATAATTATTAAGCCTATGGGAACTGATGATGTCTTTCTTAGCTATATGGAGGGTGCAGAAGGAATGGAAGAAACAAGATAAAGAGACCAAAGAGACCATTGCATTTGTCCAGTTGAGTGACTATGAATGGAGAAAAGGATGTGGACTAGAGATAGAAATGAGATTTGATGAACTTGGGAGGGCTGAAATAGTGGTGCCCTTGATGACCAAAAGGTTATCCAGTTTGAGATGCAATTGGTGATGGTAGATGGCAGCTCAAGAGAGAAGTTAGGACTGAAAATGAAAATCTGCAGAGAAATGATAATTGATCCTATGGGAGTTGATGAGGTTTTTCTCTCATTAGCAACCTTTTTATATCCTGACAATTTCCCTGATATCTACCTGCAATCAGGTCTCCCTCATCCTTAAAGTTTATCTTGAATTGATTCTATCATGTCTTCAAATTAATATCTTATGTCGCTCTTCCTTTTATCAGCCCAACTTCTAGAAAAACCTATCTATACTTTTCGATACTTTTCTCTCCTCCCATCCACTCAAACCTTTGCAATTTCTTTCTCCAAAGTTCTTAGTAATCTTTTAGTTGCCAAATCTGATAACCTTTTTTCAATGGCATACTTGTTTTTTCTTTTCTTCTTTCAATTAATTATTTTAAATATACATTTAATACACATAATACTTTATGGATCACATTGGAAGAGAAAAATAGAACAAAAGGGAAAAACCATGGGAGGGAAAAACAAAACAGAAAAAAAAAAAGTGAACACAGCATGTGTTGATTTACATTTAGTCTCTTTAATTGTTTTTCTGGATGCAGATGGCATTTTCTGTCCAAAGTCTATTGGGATTGCTGAACTACTGAGAAGAACCAAATCTTTCATAGATGATCATCGCACATTCTTGCTATTATTGTATACAGTGTATTCCTGATTCTGCTTGTTTTGCTCAGCATCAGTTCATGTAAATTTTTCCCGGCCTTTCTAAAATCAGCTTGTTTATCATTTTTTATAGAACAATATTTCCTCACCTTCATACAACACAACTTGTTCAGCCATTCCCCAATTGAGGGACATCCACTCATTTTCCAATTCTTTACTACCACAAAAAGAGTTCATACAAACATTTTTGCATATGTGTTCCTTTTCCCTCTCTTGTGATTTCCTCAGGATACAGACCCAGTAATGTCCCTGTGGGTCAAAGGACATGCATAGTTTGATAGCTCTTTGGTCACAGTTCCAGATTGCTCTCCAGAATGGTTAGATCATTTCACAATTCTTTTTTTTTAATTTAATTTTATTTAATAATAACTTTATATTGACAGAATCCATGCCAGGGTAATTTTTTTTTACATTATCCCTTGCACTCGCTTCTGTTCCGATTTTTCCCCTCCCTTCCTCCACCCCCTCCCCTAGATGGCAAGCAGTCCTATATATGTTAGATATGTTGCAGTATATCCTAGATACAATATATGTTTGCAGAACCGAACAGTTTTCTTGTTGCACAGGGAGAATTGGATTCAGAAGGTAAAAATAATCCGGGAAGAAAAACAAAAATGCAAATGCATTCATTTCCCAGTGTTCTTTCTTTGGGTGTAGCTGCTTCTGTCCATCATTTATCAATTAAAACTCAGTTAGGTCTCTGTCAAAGAAATCCACTTCCATCAGAATACATCTTCATACAATATCGTTGTCAAAGTATATGATGATCTCCTGGTTCTGCTCATTTCACTTAGCATCAGTTCATGTAAGTCTCTTCAAACCTCTCTGTATTCATCCTGCTGGTCATTTCTTACAGAACAATAATATTCCATAACATTCATATACCACAATTTACCCAGCCATTCTCTAATTGATGGGCATCCATTCAATTTCCAGTTTCTAGATCATTTCACAATTCTACCATCGATGTATTAGTGACCTAGTTTTCCCACACCTCTCCAACATTTATCATCTTTTCCTGTCATCTTAGCCAATCTGAGAGGTGAGAGGTGGTACCTCAGAATTGTTTTAATTTCTCTGCATTTCTCTGATCAATAGTCATTTAGAGCATTTTTTTCATATGACTATGGATATCTTTAATTTTGTTATCTGAATATTGTCTGTTTATATCCTTTGACCATTTATCAATTGGGGAACATCAATGTCATACTTCTCGAACTCGGGATCATTTGACACAAGTGCCCCTAAACTTTTCTCTTTGATACCATCTCCTCTGTGGGTTTTCATGGCATTATTCTGTCCTGATTCTCCCCTTACACTCCTGACCTTTCCTGAGTCTCCTCGGCTAGATTCATACAAATCCAGCTCCTAATTCTGGGACTCCTCCAAATCTCTGTCCTGAGCTCCTCTCTTCTTCCCCTTCCCTTCTTCTCATTTAGCAATCTCCTTGACTTCAACCATTACCAACAGGAATATAATTTCCAGATCTCCAGCCCTGGCTTCTCTCCTGAGTTCCTGTCCCTCAACATGAGCAGCTAGAGAACATCCCAAACCAGATCTTCCATAGGCATCTTGAACTCGACCTGTCCAAAGCTGAACTCGTTCTTTCCCTCCAAACCCAACTTTCTTCCAGAGCCAAGTTCTTTATTTTTGTTGAGACTATGACCATCCTTCTAGATTTACTATCCAGATTTACCAATTCAGAACCATGCTTGACTTCTTATTCTTCCTCATCCCATGCCACCCTATAAGCAGTTGCTAAGTCTTGTCAATCTTCCCCCACAGTCACTGCATCTATCCATTTCTCTACACTCACAGGACATCCTCCAGAGTTCAGCTGCTCATCATTCTTGTCTGGTTTATCACTAAGTAACTCCCTAATTGGCTTTTTGGTCTCATGCCTATCTTCCCTCCCATTTTTCCTCCACTTTGCTTCCAAAGTGGTCTTTTAAAGTACTGTCTTTGAAGAGATCAACAGGCAAAAAATAGGACTTAGGACTGGGAAGCAACTTAGAAGTTGGAAGAGAAATAGAATGTTAGCTTGGAGAGACCTTGGGACAAAGAATGTCTGAGAAGGCCTTAGATCACAGAATGGCAGAACTGGGAATTTTAGAGCTGGAAGAACTCTTAGAATAAGGAATGTTAGAGCTGAGAGAGATCCTACACCCATAGTGTCAGAGTTGGAAGAATTTTAGAACACAGAATATCAGAGCTGGGAGGGCCCTTAGAACCCAGAAGGTCAGAGCTGGGAGGGCTCTTAGAACCCAGGAGGTCAGAGCTGGGAGGGTTCTTAGAACCTGGGATGTCAGAACAGGAAGAGTGAGATCATTTGGTACCATTTTACCCAGTAGGAATAGGGGTTGCTAATCTGTACATAAGGATCCCTAGGGTGGCATATTGTCTTAGTTTTAAAATGTGATACTATGACCTGTATTTTACTATCTATTAATTTTGTTAAATGCTTCCACTTTAATTTTGTTCAGGCAACTGTGTGGGGGACATGTCTAGTCTAGTATAACAGATGAGTGGGACATAAGACCCCTTTGTAGCCTCCCTAATGAGAACTTGATCCAGCTTCTATCTGAACGTTCCTAGTAACAAGGAACTTGCCATCTCCTGGTGCAGCCCTTCCCATTTGGGGACCAATCACTAGCAGACCATAGTGTCAAGAAGGCCATCTGATCCAAGATCTTCATTTTACAGATAAAGAAACAGAGCAAGGGAAGATTAAGGATCTTGTTCAAGTCACACAGATAGCAACCATCAGAAGGAGGATTTGAATTCAAGTCTTTTGATGCTGGATCTGGTTCTCTTTTTCCTGTATTGTACTGCCTTCCTTATAACTTCCAATTATTACACCCAGGTCTGCCAACCAGGGTCAGGGGAAACAAGTTTAATCTTTTTGGCAGTGTAAGCTTTTCAGTCACCATGTTGCTGCTGGACCTTCCCTTTTCCAGGCTAAATGAGCACTCTTGCTTCTACTGAGGAGCTCAAGGCCCCTTTGTCTGTGGGTTGCTTTCCCCTGGACACTCTCTAAGCTCGGCCCTGAACTCAGTATTTCAGATGTGGTCTGACAGGAGTAGAGTTGTTCCTGTCGTTTAGTCTTTTTAGTCTTGGCCAGCTCTTTGTGACCCCATTTGGGCTTTTCTTGGCAAAGGTACTGGAGGGGTTTGCCTTTCCCTCTCCAGCTCATTTGACAGGTGAAAAAACTGAGATTAAATAGGGTTAAGTGATTTGGCCAAAGTCACACAGCTAGGAAGTGTCTGAAGTCAGATTTGAATCTTCCTAATTCTCGGCCTGGCACTTTATCCATTATGGTGCCACCTAGCTGTTCTACCAAGCCATCATAGTTTGTTTTTAAATATTATGTCTCCTTTGATGCAGATTAAGATTGTCATATTGCACTGAGATTGAACATATGGTTCAGTAGAATTCAGTTTTTTCAGAGAAAAAATATTTCCAAAACACTCCTCCTCTTTTTCCATTTTATACTTATGAAACTCATTTAAAAAAACCCATGTGCAAAACCTTGAGTCCCTAATTTATTTTTAACTCATTCAATTTGACCTAATACTCTGACCCAGTGCTGTCCATGACACCCCCAAGTGAGAACCTCAGATTAAAACGTAATTCCTATCTGATTTCGTATTGATGTATTCATTTTTTTAAAAAAAGTAATAAATAAATGGTAGTTTCTAAGGCAATACGTGGCTCGCATGGATCCTTATGTATGATTTAACGGTCTCCATTCTTATTTCAGTGTGACACCATTGTTCTAGCCCGTTAAGATATTTTCAAATACTAATTCTGTCATCTAATCTGTTAGCTATTCTTTCCAGATTTGTGTCCCAGATTTCTTTCCCATGCTGCAAATTGGATAAGTAGGTCATCTATGTGCTCCCCCCCACCCTCCAGATCATTGATAAAAATGTTCAGTGGCTTAGGGCCAAGCATTCCATTGGAGATCTTCCAAGCTGACATGGAACCATTAGCAACTACTCTTGAGACCTGGTTGTTCAACCACTTCTGCATTCACTAACTGTATCCCCTTCCCCTCTAGACCGGACTCCTCCATTTTTTCCACAAGAAGAGCTTGAAGGACATCTAGACAAACTGGATCTTGTACCCAATGGTCTTTAGTGAATCCAATGGAAAGAAGTAATGTCTCTGGAATATCAGGAAGAGGAAGATAATGTGGTTGAGAAAAAGATTTTTATAGACGAAGGCAGGTTGAAGTGAAAAGAGAATGATAAGCTTGGAATCACTGGAACTAAGTTTTAATCTCAGCTCTGGAATTTTTCTTCTCTGGGTCTCAGTTTCCTCATCTGTAAAATGGGGAAATTGAACTCTATGGTATCTAAGGGCCCTTCCAGCTCTAGCTCTGATTCTAGAATTCATTGGACTTGTTATCATACTTTGTGAATTGTATCTAGACAGTTGAGGCCATAGGAAATCCTGACTCATTTCTTAGATTTTATATCTGTGAATTTCTGAATATTTCAGCTGTTATTCTTCCCATTTTTTTTTTTTTTGGCTGATAATTAGTTCAGGGCTTCTTAAACTTTTTTCACTTAAGCTTTCTTTTCACCAAAGAAATTTTTACATGATCCCAGATATGTAAACATATAAAATAGATATATAAACCAAACATTTACTGATAATAAATCATAGTTTTGCAACCCCCACTTTTGGTTATAAGACCCCATATGAGATTATGAACCACAGTGTAAGAAGCTAGGATCTAACTTGTTGGAAATATTGTTACTGTTTAGTCAATTTGTCCTGTTTGAGTCTTTGTGACCCCATTTGGGATTTCTGGGCAAACATATTGAGGTGGTTTGCCATTTCCTTCTCTAGCTCATCTGACAGATGAGGAAACTGAGACAAAGAGGGTGAAGTGACTTGCCCAGGATCACACAGCTTCTAAGTGTCTGAGGCCAGTTTTGAACTCAAGATGAATCTGCCTGATTCCCAGTCCACTACACCACCTAGCTGCCCTTTGTTGGACATATAAGGGCTCATTTTTTTCCTTTCTCTTTCTTTTCTGTTTTACATCCACTTGATTAGATTTATAACACTACAGACAAATATTATCTTATCAGCCCTTGTTAAGTGCCCTTAGTCCAGGAATTTATCTGAGTATTTTAAGCCACAATCCAGAAACTCACTTCCTATTCTCAGAGTTAAGCTAGCTCTTAACTAGCTGTTTACTTCTTAAATTTAAACTCTCTTCTGAATCCAATCTGATTTAACTTAACAAATATTTACTAATATTTATTTTAAATTTTTTAATGTTTATATTTCAAATATTAAAAATTAACAAAAAATTAAGGCTATTTATTACCACATTGTATAAGGCATTGCATTAGATTCTGGGCATAAAAAAAGACAAAAATGAAATAGTACCTGCCTTCATAGAGCTTATACTCTACTGGGCTTATTATTATATTCTTAAAACTCAACATATTTTATTGATATAGTTTTCCTCCCATAAAACTCAAATCTACCTTTGTACAGAGAATCACTTCCTATTTATTCTTGTATTCTAATGGACTAATCAGTCATGGAAGAGAGATCAGGGCCATTTACTAGTGAATGGTTAACCACATGACACAGGCTTCTGGAGAGTTGGAAGAAGGATGAAAAAATAAAGTACAGGAGGGGTCTTGGAGAGAGGTCTGCAAGGATAGGGGAAATCAATTGATCAACAAACATTTATTAAGCGCCTACTATGTGCCAGGTACATACTGAGCACTGGGGGTGCAAAGAAAGTTTAAAGACAGTCTCTGCTTATATTCTAATAAGGGAGACAACAAGCAGACAACTGGGATAAATTGGAGATAATCAACAGAGGGAAGGCACTAGAATTCATGGAGATCAAGAAAAGCTTCCTGTAGAAGATGGGATTATATTTGGGATTTAGGGAAGCCAGAAGCGAGAGATGAGGAGGAAAGAGATAATTCCTCCCAGGTGTTCTTGCCTCAAGTTTTCCCCCTCTCCAATCCATCGTCCAAAAAGCTCCAAGACTTTTTTCTGGGCTCCTTTTTAAAACCCAATTTCAGTCTTAATGGCAAGGAAGGGGAGGGATGGCCACATTCAAGGCTTGATGTGATCTTCTTCTGAGTGCTCTACAATTTAGGGACATTGACTTCATGCTGTTTCTTGTACAAGACACACCATCTTCCCTTTCAGCTCCCAGCTCCCAGCTCTTAGCTCCATGCTCTTTTGCTTGGCTCCAGAGCCATAATGAATTGTAGTGTAAAAACAGGTTTAGGATCAATGTGAGGGAAACTGCCTTAATGATTAGAGTGGATTGAGCTGCTTTGGGAGAGAGCCCTTTACTCCACATTGGAGGTGTTCTCTTCTGTGTTGTAGAGTGGGAGAGCGTTTCAGGTTTGGGTCTCTGGACTCCCTCCCAACTCCCAGCTGGTGCCATTGAGGATCCAATGAAGATCTATACTTCTTTTTCAGCCTCCAATCCTTCAAGGCTTTGTGGAGGGGGGGATGGACTATAAACTCTCGAAAAGCTCCCTTCCAATTCTACATAAAATGAATATGATGCTTGGGGTGGTAGGAGAAGGTAAGAGCTGGGACCCTTTGCTCCTCTCTATGCACTCTGATGGACCCTCCTGTCAAGGTTTGCAGTCCCACAGTCTGACACTGAAGGTGGCTTTGTTTGTGGCTGATCAGTAATTAGCCTGGAGCTCCACGCTGTTCTATCCTTCACTGTCTCCCCAAATCTGTCCACATTCACTGTATCCATGACACCATCGCTCCATCTCATCCCCTGCTGTCCCTTCTCCTTTTGCTTCAATCTTTCCCAACATCAGGGTTGTTGTTGGTTTTTTTTTTTTTTTCAATGAGTCCCATCTTCTCATCATGTGCTCATGGCTACTATCTCCTTTCTTCACCCCAAACTGCCTTTTGCTAAAAATAAACAGGAAAAAATTCTTTCCCGTTAGTATCTTGACAAACAAATCCTTAGGCAAATGGTTTGGCTTTTTCAAACCCCCACATTTCCCTGGCTCAGCACCCCGCCCCCTTCCTCTTTCCCCATCACTTTGCATTGACTTTCTGTTGCCTGGCAACCGGAGGACAGAGGCCTCCAGGTGCAACTGTTTGCCTATGGAGTTGGATTGGCTACCGGGGCCAGGATGATGGGCCAGAGGGTCGGCTGGAAGGGAAGTGTTTTGTAAGTTCTCAAAGGCAGTTCTCAGGACCATTGCTGAAGCAACCATCCTCCACATCACCTCCATTAAAAAAGCAAACAAAATATAAAACGAAACAATACCAAGCTAAACACAAGTGAGAAAAACTAACTTACCTTTCTGCGAGCAAGTGTTAGAGCACAGGATTTCAGAGCTGGAAGAACTTTTAGTAGGGCTTGTTTCATTCTTTGTGCAATACTAATATCTCCAAGCAAATATTTGTCGATTGACTTATTGATTGATTGGAAGGAATCTCAGGGACCATTTAGTCCAATTCTCTCAAAAAAAAGATGAGACTTAGGAAGAGTTAAACATCCCACAGCTAAAAGGTGGCAGAGTCAGAATTCATACAGTCATATCCCCATTGGGTACTCCCTCTGCTCGTTTTTATGAGTTGGGCTTCCCCTGGATTTTCCTGGTACCCTCCTGCAGGTCTGTGATCACCAGCTAGAACAATAAATCCTGAAAGTCCAGCTTTGGTCCTGCCTGCCTCAGGTAACTTTCCTGGATCATCCCATGCTGGAGGAATCTCCCTTTCTCTAAAGTCTTACAGCAATTGCAAATTGCACTAAACCAATGAACAATCATTATCTGTAAAACTGGAAGCTGGGCTAGTGATTTCTAAAGTTTTAGTCCCTATATTAGAAAATGGGATGTCAGAGCTGGAAGGTGTCCTTAGAACCCAGGAGGTCAGAGCTGGGAGGACCCTTAGAACCCAGGAGGTCAGAGCTGGGAGGGCCCTTAGAACCCGGGAGGTTAGAGCTGGAAGGGCCCTTAGAACAGGGAATTTCAGAGCTGGGAGGGCCCTTAGAATCCAGGATGTCAGAGCTGGGGGGACCCTTAGAACCCAGGATGTCAGAGCCGGGGGTCTCTGGGTGGAGTAAAGTTCTATTCTAAGGTTCAGCTCTGACATTTTGATTCTATGAAATGGATCCAAAGCTCTTTGCCTTCTTGGAAAGATGTGAGCCCCGGTTCACCTGTTTGACTTTGGCGATTCTCTTCGTCTGGCTGGGCCTCAGTTTACCCATCTGTAAAATGAGGTCATTGGACTCAAAATCTCCTAAAAGCCCTTCCACTTCTGCCATGGTTATAAGTCTGGGCTGGGGCCATTGTGCCCAGGCTGGAGTAAATGGCGCCATCTTGTGGCAGGTCTCGTTCACCGCAAGGACAGAGTCGGGGAGTTTTCTAAGTTTCCCTCATTTTAGAATCGATGGCAGCACCAGGCGTGGCTGGGCTTGAATTCTGGTTTGCAATTTTGGATCACGGATTGAAAGCTACTTTAGGGGTCACTTGCTAACTTGAGGCATTAGGTCATGTTTCCTGAGTTTGGGAAATGAAGAGGGCACCAAGTGAGCTCACAAATCTGTGATCCTGGCTCCTGCCCTCCCAGAGCTTTCACTCTCATGGGCATCAGACCCACAGCTGCCCAGAAACATGCTTCTGCTGGCCCGTGATCAGGGCGACGGCTGCAGTCACGGGCCCTTCCTCACCTCCCCCAGACTGAGGGTCTTCCGCTGGCTGCTGGAGGCTGGAGGGAGGTGATCAGTGTTTGGAGACAGACAAGCTGCAGCGTTCTCAGCCTGGCCACCTCTGAGATTCCACTTGCAGTGAACAAGCATTTCTTAGGCTCCTGCTGGATGTAGAAGGACTTCTGCTGGGTGCCGGGATATGGAGAGCGAGACCGCAGGCCCTGTGTCCCCCTCCAATGGGGGAAGAGGAAAAGAGAATTATCTCCCGCTTTGGCTGTCCAGACTGATTCCTTTTGAACCTGGGGCTCATTCAGGGAAGACTTGGGAAGTGTGCAAGTCTCTTCTCACAGAGGACATTCTTCTCCAGAATAAGTGGGCCTTGCCTGGAGATGTTGGGAAAATCATTTGTCCTCCCTGAACCTCACCCCTGTCACTGAGGAAATTGGATTAAATGATCTTTAAGGCCCTAGCCTAGTTTTTTTTTTTTTTTCTATTCTAAGGGCCCATATTCTAAGTTCTAAGGGGCTCTGACATCCTGGCTCTAAGGGGCTTCTCGGCTCTGCCATCCTGGGTCGTAAGAAGGGCTTGCCCAGCTCTGACATTCTCTCTTCCAGCCCCTGAGATTCTATAGAATAAAGAAAACATCCCAGTCAGAATTCATCTCTTGTTCTCTTTATCTCTCTCCCAGAAGCATATACATTCTCAAAGACAGATTAGTTTCCCCCTCCCTTCCTGGCACTGACCCCTTCATCCTCAGCACAATCATGTCCATGACTCCGGGTCTTGGGAAGTTCCTTGCTTTCCCATCCCAGACTAGTTCCCCTTTCTTGTCCAGGCCCCACCCGCTTATTCTCTTTCTTCCATGACTATGTAAATGCCACTTCTTAGAGGCTGTTCAAATAAAGAGAGGATGGGGCCGTCCCAGTCAGAGGCACCTGGACCCCGTTTAGGTACAGAAGGTGGCGAGGAAGAACAGGACAGACCCATGGGGACCACTGTCTCCTGGATGCTCCCTCTCCTCCTGGTGATGCCTGTGGAGGTCCGGGACAGTTCTGATTTCCATCTGGCTGGGGACTACCTCCTGGGGGGATTGTTCACCCTCCATGCCAACGTCAAGGGCATATCTCATCTCAATTATATGCAGGTGCCCCGGTGCAAAGAGTGAGTGCATGTGAGGGGGGGGCAGAGGTAACAGTGGTGGGGATGGGCACCAGAAGCATCAGGAGAGAGCTGATGGGAATGTGGATGATGGCGATTGATCACTGGGGTGTCCTGATGATGGTGAGTGACTGCTGTGAAAGTGACAATGGTGGTAATGGGAATGTGAGGGAGAGAGGCCTGGAAGTGCTGGTTGTGGTAGCAGTGAGGGGGACAGAACTGGCAAAAAGTGGGAGCAAAGTGGTGAGAGTGATGCTGATGGTGAAAATGGGGATCATGAAGGAGGAGATGGTGATGGGAAGAAGGGTGAGAGTCCTCGATGGTCAGAGTGCTGATAGTAATAATAAAAGTGGAGTTCAGTGTTGACGTGAAGGTGGAGATGGGGCCAGGGATGGGGATGGTGGAAGTGAGGATGGGGATGAGAACAAGGAAAATAAGGATGGGGGTCTTAGTGGGGAGTATGGATTTGATTTAAAAAAAAAGCCAGAATTCCTCCGATAGCTGGTGCTCTGAGTACTGTATTCATTTTACAATAGAAAGTAAGAATGGGTTGATCCAACTTCTTTCTCTCAACCGCTCTCTTTTTTTCAATCTTTCTCTTTTCTCTCTGTCTTTGTCTCTTTTTCCCTCTCTCTGTCTCTGTCTTCCTCCTCCTTGTTGTTCTTCTTTTCTCTCTCTTTTTCTTTCTGTTTCTTTTTCTCTGTCTCTCTTTTTTCTCTCTGCTTGTCTTTCTGTCTCTGTCTTTGTCTTCTTTCTGTATGTCTCCTCCTCCTCCTTTCTTCTTTTCTTTTCTTCTTTTCCTTCTCCTTTTCCTCCTCCTTCCCTCCTCCTCCTTCTCCTCTTCCTGCTTTTCTTTTTGTCTCTTCCCTCTCTCTCTGTTTATCTTTCTCCCTCTTTCTTTTTCCTTCTGTCTCTTTGTCTTTTTGTTCCCGTCTCTCTGCCTGTCTCTATCATCCATCTCCTCTCTTTCTGGGTCTCTCTTTATCTTTCTGTCTTGTCTCCTCTTTGTCTCTTCTCTGTCTGTCTCCCCGCATCCCCGCGGCTGCCCCTGCCCTCAGCTACGACGTCAAGGTGCTGGGCTACAATCTGATGCAGGCCATGCGCTTCGCCGTGGAAGAGATTAATAACGACAGCCGCCTGCTGCCCGGGGTCTCGCTGGGCTACGAGATTGTGGACGTGTGTTACGTCACGAACAACATCCAGCCTGTCCTCTACTTCCTGGCCAAGGAGAACTTCAACCTGCCCATCCAGCAGGACTACAGCAGCTACGAGCCCCGGGTGGTGGCCGTCATCGGCCCTGACACCTCCGAGTCTGTCATCACCGTCAGCAACCTCCTCTCCCTCTTCCTCCTTCCGCAGGTGAGCGGGCTTTCTCCCTAGGACCGCGACATTGGACCTGACTCAGGAAGGCCTGACTTCCGATCCGACCTCAGACGCCTACTAGCTTTAGGACCCTGGGAAACCAGTTAACCCTTCTGAGCCTCGGTTTCCTCATCTGTAAAAGTCTGAGGCTTGAGCTGCGTTGCTTGGTCCCTGAACATCCCTGGGCCTGTAAATCGGGAGGGTTGAGCCGGAGACCTCCAGGTTTCCCCTCCTGCTTCTCGGCTGCTCTCACTGCTCCCGTCAGGGACGATGAGGGCAGCTCTTCTTCGCCCTCGCAGATCACCTACAGCGCCATCAGCGACGAGTTTCGGGACAACAGCCGGTTCCCGGCTCTATTCCGCACCATCCCCAGTGGGGAGCACCAGATCAAGGCCATGATCCAGCTCATAACCCACTTCGGCTGGAACTGGGTGATCGTCATCGCGAGCAGCGACGACTACGGCCGGGAGAACAGCCAGCTCTTCAACGAGAAGCTGGAGGGGCAGAAAATCTGCGTGGCCTTCCAGGAGTCCCTCCCTGTCCCCCTGGGCAACCAGACGCTGCTGCCCTCGGAGAAGAGGAGGCTGCAGACCATAGTGGACAAGATCCAGAACAGCTCCGCCAAGGTGGTGGTGGTGCTGTCCCTGGATCTGGCGCTCTATGACTTCTTCGAGGAGGCCATCTCCCAGAACGTCGCGGGCTACGTGTGGATCGCCTCCGAGTCCTGGTCCATCGACCCCGTCATCCACGGCATCTCCCGCATCCAGCAAATCGGGACCTTCCTGGGCATCAGCACCCAGAACATCCCCATCCCGGGCTTCAGCGACTTCAGGGTGCGGCGGACCCCCGCGGGGAGGCCGGCGACGGACAAGAAGCGCTCGGGGCCCACCTGCAACCAGGAGTGTGACACCTGCCCGGACACCCTGCAGTCCTACAGCGCCATCCTCACCCGCTCTGGGGACCGCGTGGCCTACAACGTCTACTCGGCCGTCTACACCGTGGCCCACGCTCTGCACCGCCTGCTCGGCTGCAACGCTACCAGCTGCGCCAAGGACACGGTGTACCCCTGGAAGGTGAGCCGGCTCTCGGAGGGCAGGGACGGACGCACCTTCCCGGCAGCGAGGGGGGCTACCCGTGGGGAAGGCTGAGCCCAAATCCTGTCTCAGGGACCCGCGTCTCTAGTCCTGTGATGCTGGGAAAGTCACTCCCTCTCTTGTAGCCTCGGTTTCCTCATTTACAAAACAGGGGAAATATCAGCATTTACCTTTACGGTACCTTACATATAAGGAAATTGTCCCGCCCACCTCAAAGTTTCCTACAAATGTGAACTATTATCTCTGGTAGCAATAAGTCTGACCCACAGGGCTGTGCAGGGGATGGAGTGTCGGATTTGGAGGCCAGAAAACCTGAATCTGAATCCTGATTTAGACGCTTACTAACCGGGTGACCCCAGGAAAATCATTTAGCCTTTTTCTTCCTCAGTTTCCCTCTCTGTAAAATTGTTGTAGTAGCCCCTGTAGTTCGTCCTTCCTCCTCAGAGGGGACCAATGACATCGGGAGGGTGATGTCTTGACTTGGATGCGAGTGGGGGTGGGAGGGGCTGTGCAGTCACCAGCTTCACTTTCCCCTTCAGAGCCATCTGCGTCCAGTGGTAAAGTATAGATCAGGATGACCAGAGATGGCTCTGAGTGCAGGGGGGCCTGGGCCTTTCTAAGCTGATGACTTTCACAGGTCTCTGCTTCTTTGAGGCGATATTCATTCAGAGATTCCAGTCTGGGTAAAAACACGGCCTAGTTTGCTTACTCAGAAACAAAAAAAAAATCAGTCCAGGAGGAGAAGACCCTTTGTCCAGAGTAGAAACAATCGCTATTCACACTCATTCAAAGCCATCCCAACCTGAACAGTGAGCGGGTGAAGCTTGGCCTGGGGCCTACTGTTGGCCAATGGCTGAGAGCCAGGGGTTTGGGTTTAAGAGGCTCAAGAAGCTCCACTTGAATCCCAAAGGACTTTCTCAGAGCCTGGTTTGTCCAAAGCTCTATTTCAAGAAATCATAAATGAAACACAAAACAGTAGGTTGTGAAGTAGGGCTAATAAAAGCACCCAGGATTATCATCAGAATCAGGCAGCAACAAATCTAGCTTATTGGCTCCGTTGCCTTTGAGGGATTGTGGCCTCTGCTACCATGGCTGCTTTCTTGAACCTGCCCTGGGGCCTGAATTCCAATCTGACCTCACTGGCTGGCTTTGTGATCATGGGTAAGTGATCTGGTTTTCCTCAGTTTCCTCAACCATAAAATGAGCTAGGGAAGGAAATGGCAAACACTCTAGTAGCTTTGCCCAGAAAACCCCAAACGGGGACTTGGAGAGTTGGAGATGTAAAATGAATGAACGACACAAAATAATTTTAGAAGGGAGGGGATAGTAATGGAGGGAATCAGGAAAAGTTGGGAATGAGACAGAGATGAGGAGGAAATGTGATTCACCCCAGACATGGAACTCCACATGGTGCAGAGATGCTAAATTAGGAGATGGGCAGCCACACACAAGGGACCGTTATCAATGTGAGTGGACTAGGGGGGTAGGTGAGTAGAGAACTATAAATAAGCCTGGAAAGGTAGGTGGACCAGATTGGGAAGGGCCTTCAGTGCCAAGCTAAGGAAAGTAGATGCATTTGGAAATTTTTTTTTTTTTTTTAGTAGAGTGGAAGGGACATCAGAGTTGTATTTTGGAATATTTGTTTGGCAACAGAAGAAGAGGAGGGTGGGCAAACCAAGTAGGGCTGACCTGCAGATGGGGAAACTGAGGTCAAGAGAAGGGAGCATCCAAAATTACACGTGTCCCTTTTATTCTTTGGTAACTCCTTCTAGTGTCCTCATATAGTTAGGATATTCTCTTGTGTTGGATTTAAAGATACATTCCTGGAGCCTCCTATCCTTGAAGGAGCAGGGCCATGATGTCCCTTCTCTTTGAAACCTCTGACCCCCAACCCAATGTTCTTTTTACTGTAATAGTGTGTGTTTATTATTATATAGTATTATTTTATTAGGATCTCCGTGGGGGAAGGTATAGTCTCTTCAGCTTTCTTTGAATATCTGGCACATAAATAAGTGCTGAATAAATGCTTTTTGACCGACTGATCCAGACCCTGGGACATGGGGATGGGACAGAGCACTGGGCTATCCTTCCTTGTGCTCACTGGCCCATTCTTGCTCTTGGCTTTTCCCCGGCCTAGTTGCTTCAGGAGATTCGGAAGGTGAACTTCACCCTATTGGGCCACAGGATCTACTTTGACAAGAATGGGGATCCACCCATGGGCTTGGAGATCATTCAGTGGCAATGGGATGAGGGTCACAATCCTTTTGAAAGAATCGCCTTCTACAATCCAGCCCAGCAGAACTTGTCCAACGTGGCTACCAACATCTCTTGGAACACCCCCAACAACTCGGTCAGCTCTGGGGGAGACTGGACGTGTGAGGGTGCCTGGGGACCTGGCCCACAGACAAGTGAGAGGGGCTTTGGGGATAATCTAGTCAGAACCCTGCTTTTTGTTAAGAGAGAAAACTGGAAGATTTTGCCCAGGTTCCATTGTACATTCTAAAAGAGGCAATCTATGGGGGACAGACACGACCTTCAGGGACAAGGAAGTTGAGAGATGGAGGCTTGGGTAGGGGGCTAGGGCAGGCTGAGATTGGGGAAAAGCTAATGGTTCGGTTTGGCTGGAGTGTAGAGCTCATGAAGAGATAGAGTATTAAATAAAGGCTAGCAAAGAGGGATTGTACAGGTGCTCAACATATTGACAATAGGGAGCTATAGACAGTATTTGAGCAGGAAGTGACATGGTCAGAGATGTATAGTGGGATGATTATAAATATGTGAAAGATGGCTGGGTTGAGGAAGGGAGAGACTGGGGACAGAGAAATCAGAGCCTCACAGTAGTCCAGGTGATGAAGGTCTCCACTCAGTGTAGGAAGGGTGGAAGAGGAGAACTCCAGCAGGGTGGCTCAGGACCCCGGCTCTCCTTCTTTCAGGCTCCCTTCTCTGTCTGCTCCAACAGCTGTCAGCAGGGTCAGCGGAAGAAGCCCATGGGGCTGCACATTTGCTGCTTTGAGTGTATCAACTGTCCTGCTGGGACCTACCTCAACCAATCAGGTAGGAGCCTGTTGCTGCCCCCACCATCCCAGAGGCTCCTGCTCCAGATGGCCAGGCTAGCCCAGCGGGCCACACCCAGGCAGGGCACAGTGAGCCAGGCCCTCAGACCAGAGCCCCAAGGGCGGGCCCCTCTCAGCTGCATTGGTAGGAGGGTGCAGGGATGGGATGAGCCTGAAGCTGGGTTTTACCTGCGGGCACATGGAGCCATAGGAGGAAGCCTCCTGAAGTTGTGGATGAAAGCACCAGTCTCAGCCCTCCCAGCTGCCTCTGACAGGCTGGGGGATGGCGAGGGGAAGGTGGGCTGGCGTCCTATTGCCTATCTGAGAGCATCCACAGCCCAGAAGGCCGGAATCAGTGCAGGAGCAGGAGAGCTATGTCCCAAGTGCTTTCCCCAGACCGCGATCACTAGGACAGTTTCCAGGCCCCCATTTCTTCTTCTCCTGCACTTCTACTTTTCCTGCTCCAGCTTTCACGTCATTAAAATGGGGAGCGTTATGCAATGGAAATCAGCCCAGAGGCCAGTGGGAATTTGTCCAAACTCCTCCTCCAGCTGGCCCCCAGACCCCTCTCAGTGAAGACAACAGTCACCTGACACTTCTTAGTTTCCTAGAAACTTTCTACAAAGCCACCCTGAGAGCTAGGGAGCCAAAGCATTATTGTGCCCACTCTACAGAGGAAGAAAGGGTTCAGAGATCATGATATGATAAAAAATACTTATCATTTTTGTTATCCAGCCCCTTTCCTATCTGCGGGCCCATGGGAGCCTTGTCATAACTAGATGAAGTAGGTTATAATGTGACTGTCAGCTGGGCAGAGGCTAGCCCCATTTTACGTGGAAAATTCTGAGACTCAAAGAATTATCGTTTATGAAGAAGAGCCTCCCCTTTCTACAATCCCGTGTGGTTTCCCTGATACTTTCTTCACAACAGCCCTAAGAAGTAGGTAGTACAGGTAGTATCAGCCCCATTTTACAGACAAGAAAACTGAAGGCCAGGGGTCAAAAGGACCAATGGTGAGTGACTGTCCAAGGAACTGGGCCCAGTTCTCCTGACACCAGGCTCAGTCCTCTTTCCACTGTACACTATGGCCGCCATGCTTAATCAGTATAGACAGTGAGTCCTTGGGGAAATCAGGGAAAGGGGAGCTCATGGTGGGTTTTAGAAAGCCCAGAAAGTATTCCCAGAGGAGGCAGAATGGAAGCTTGGCTTGGAAGGATGGAAAAGCAAAAGGAAGCAAGAGGAACAGAGATTGGGGGCGGGGGGAGGACGCGTGTACATGAGTGAGCACATGTGTGAATATACAGGTTTTCTCAGTGTGTTTGCATGGGGGTGCATTGTGTATGTGTACATGTTTGCATGAGCTAACCCATGTGTGCATGAGCGTGGGCATAGTATCTTATGTGTGCACGTGTTTACATGTGCATGTGTGTGATTATGCATGTGTTCTCATGTACATATATGTGTGGTTGCATGAAACATGAATGTATGAATGTGTGCTTCTGTGTGCACAGATGTGAGCATGAGGCATCTCCATGTGTTTGCATGAGTGAGCACACGTGTATCCTTGTGTAATACATACATTCTCATGTGTGCATGAGTGTGTGCATGTGTATATTGTGCACATGCATTTTGGTGTGCATGTGTTTATGCGTGTGCACGTGTGTGATTACATAAGTGTTCAGGCTTTTGTGCATGTGTTTGCAGTGTGATTGCACACACGTATTCTCACATGTGTATGTGTGACAGTGTGTGCATTGTACAATTATGTTTGCATGCGTGTGCAATGCTGAGCACGCATGTATTCCCATGCGTTTGCATGAATGTGTGTGTGTGTAACAGACCCGGAGGGTGAGCCCTGGGGAGAGCAGCAGGACGGCAGCTGGCCAGGTGGGCCGCGAGGAGCTGCAGGGGCAGAAGCAGAAGTGGGGGCCCCGGTAGAAGGGGGATTTGTGAGGGCGTGGTCGGGCACCGCCCACCCCACGGGCAGGGGCCAACTTTGGGACAAGGCACTCACTCTTCTCTCGCCCCAACCTGCTCCCTGCAGATGACTATGAATGCCAGTCCTGCCCCCAGAACGAGTGGTCCGAGGAGGGGGACACGCACTGCTTCCGGAGGCACCTGCGCTTCCTGGAGTGGCGGGAGCCGGCCACCATCTTGGTGGCGCTGCTGGCGGGCCTCGGCTTCCTGGGCACGCTGGGCGCGCTGGCCATCTTCTGCGCGCACTTCCAGACGCCCGTGGTGCGCTCGGCGGGGGGCCGCATGTGCTTCCTCATGCTGACGCCGCTGCTGGTGGCCTACGGCGCGGTGCCCGTGTACGTGGGCCGGCCCTCGGTGCCCACCTGCCTCTGCCGCCAGGTGCTCTTCAACCTGTGCTTCACGGTCTGCATGGCCTGCATCACGGTGCGCTCCTTCCAGATCGTCTGCGTCTTCAAGATGGCGCGCCGGCTGCCGCGCGCCTACAGCTGCTGGGTGCGCTACCGCGGGCCCTACGTGTCGGTGGGGCTGCTCGCGCTGCTCAAGGCGGCCATCGTCACGGCCAACGTCCTGCTCACGCCCACCAGCCTCACGGTGCGCTACGACCCCGACGACGCCCGCGTCATGATGCTCAACTGCAACGGCCACTACGGCCGGGCCCTGCTGCTCAACACCAGCCTGGACCTGGTGCTCTCCGTCCTGGGCTTCGGCTTCTCCTACATGGGCAAGGAGCTGCCCACCAACTACAACGAGGCCAAGTTCATCACGCTCAGCATGACCTTCTACTTCGTCTCCTCCGTCTTCCTCTGCACCTTCATGTCCGTCTACCAGGGCGTCCTGGTCACCATCTTCGACATGGCCGTCACCGTGGTCAACCTGCTGGGCGTCAGCGTGGGCTACTTCGGGCCCAAGTGCTACATGATCCTCTTCTACCCCGAGCGCAACACGGCGGCCTACTTCAACAGCGTGATCCAGGGCTACACCATGAGGAAGGAGTAGGCTGGCGGGGGGGCGGGGCCAGAGGGACGGGACAGGGGGCGGGGCCAGAGGGGGTGGGCCGGGGGCGGGACCAGAGGGACGGGGCAGGGGCGGGGCCAGAGGGATGGGGCAGGGGGCGGGGCCAGGGCGGGGCCAGAGGGATGGGACAGGGGGCGGGGCCAGAGGGATGGGGGCAGAGGGCGGGGCCAGAGGGATGGGCCGGGGGACGGGGCCAGAGGGACGGGCCGGGGGGCAGGGCCAGAGGGATGGAACCGGGGGCGGGACCAGAGGGACGGGCCAGGGGGGCAGGAAGCCCTTAACGCCGGGGCGTGCTCTGCGCAGGCTTGTGTGCTCCCGGACCTTTCCCGGAGGGTTAGGAATGACCTCATCTTCCTTTAACGCTTTAAATTTTTTTTTTTCCTGAGGTAATTGGGGTAAAGTGAAGCCCAGGATCACACAGCCAGGAAGTGTGAAGTGTCTGACTTCCGGGCTGGCGCTCTATCTACTGCGCCCCCTAGCTGCCCCTACATATTTATTTTTTATATAAAAATTTGAGTTCCAATTTTTCTCCCTCCCCTCCGTTCCCCCCCACCCCCCATCCCCCCCTTAAGATAGGAAGCATTTTTTTTTTTTTTTTTTTTTGCTGAGGCAATTGGGGTCAAGTGACTTGCCCAGGGTCACACAGCCAGGAAGTGTTAAGTGTTTGAGGTCACATTTAAACTCAGGTCCTCCTGACTTCCGGGCTGGCGCTCTATCCACTGCGCCTCCTAGTTGCCCCTCCTTTAACTCTTAAACCTCCTTTTCCCTATTCAAATTTCATCAAAACCATCCTCTTGTGCACTAACACTCCCTTTCTCCCAATTAGTCTCGGAGGAAGAGTCCAAATATGGGCTAATTTTGGCGCTAGTGAGTCCCCTATCACTGGAGGTCTTCAAGTGGAAACTGGTTGGCCGTGGATGCCCTAGAGAAGATCCATGGTCCATCAGTGACGTAGAGCAAAGTGCCATTCTCATAAGGAGATGAACTTTGAACTTTGAGGACCCTGGGCTCTTTGGGACTTTCATTAAATGGGGCTGGCCAAACTGCCGGCTGGTGATGGGGGTGGGCGGTGACACTTTATAGTTAACCAAACTGGAGGGTTCTTTAAATGATCTAGTCAGGGCTCATAGGCCCTAGAGCTAAAAGGAACCTAATCCAACCTCCACGTTTTACAGGTAGGGAACCTTTCCCTTCTGCTTTCCATCAAGGCTTCCAAGATGGGCAGGGTGGCTAAGGGTCTTCCACATTTC
Organism: Antechinus flavipes; assembly: GCF_016432865.1. NCBI lineage: Eukaryota > Metazoa > Chordata > Mammalia > Dasyuromorphia > Dasyuridae > Antechinus > Antechinus flavipes. The sequence goes on from NC_067400.1 coordinate 586,557,410, forward strand.
ACAGGTAGGGAGTCTCCCTTCCCAGGGTATATTGTAGCTAAGGGTGTGCCGGTAAATGTTTAATGAACTGGCTCCCTAAAAAAAAGCAAACAAACATGCACGTGACGTACTTTAAAATTTTAATCTATGTTATTAATATTTTCTCCATCAATTTAAATTTAAAAAATCAGCAAAACCATACCTCAGACCTTAGTTTGTAGCTTGCTGAGGTGTAAATGGTCACATTGAAAATTTAATCATCAGCTCTCTCAAGTCAGTAGAAGCAGATTGTAGGACATCCTTTCCTGTAATCAAAAAGATCTAAGGTGATAATTAGTGCTTAAAAGATCTTAAAAGCGCTCTTGAATGCAAACTCTTGTTGTTGCTTTATTTAAAGGTGGAAAATCTATTAAAAAAAATTAAAAAAATAATAATAATAAAAAAAAATAAAGGTGGAAAAGCTGTAGAGTTTGCTTTGGTAACTTGTATATTGGTCTCTCTCCCAAACTTCTAGAGGACGGAGGCCTTGTCTTCTCTTTAAAGAGTGATTTGTACAGTCCTGATCTTGAAAAAGACATGTAATAAATGCTTGTCAAACAGACCTGTGTTTATGCTGTTGTTTAAGCTCTCTTTGGGTAAAGGAGGGATCAGAAGCATCCTTTTTGGCCTGATGCCTTGAGGAGGCTTTTGATTGGATGACATTGAATATGAACAGGGCCTGTGTACCTTTTTAAATGGATCAAAGTCAGTCAGTGAGCAAAATGGGTCCTAAGCAATCTGTAGAAAAGGGAAAAGTTATGTCAGGATTGGGGAGTAGAAAGAAGATTCTCAGTGCCTGAATTGGAGGGGTTAGAACAAATGGAATAGAGGTAGCAGAGAAGAGATGAGAGGAGTACCCCCATTAAAGGAAATCCCAAGGACAGCTCTTTCTTCAGCATAGCTTCCCAGTTCCTGCTTATATGCAGGAATAGTTGCTGTTTCATTGCTCATAAACTTCAAATAAATTGAATTTTGTCTCAGCTACAAAGAGGTCAAATAAAGATAGATATAGAGATAGGGTTAGACAGAGAACCCAACCTCTAGCCTAAATAAGAATTTTCCTAACTGGGGTCTCAGAACAGTTTAGATTTTTTTTTTTCACTTAAAATAAACTTCCCAAAGGCAAACAGGAGAGGATTAAGTGGATCTTAAGAGCCTCCTAAACTTAAAATGAGCCAATTATTGTAACCAACTGTTACAACTGGAAGGGATTCTCTTTCCAAGTACATTTAAATGTAGAATTGAAAAACAGAAAGTTGCTTCTCATGTCTAGCTTGAATCTCACTTGCTGTTATAGAAATGAATTTCCTCTTTTTGTTTTTCTCAGAGGCTAAGGGCAGTTAACTGATCTAAGAAGTGTGTGATATGTGGGATGCTGGCTCTTGGGGATTGGTTTCTGCCCTTGTCCATCCTTTGGGCCACCTTCATTCTTTGGAAATCCAGAGGAACTGTCCAAAGGACATTCTAAGCACTGTTAATTAGTCTTATGACTGTCTTTCTCAAAAGCTGTGATCCTCATAGGGACATAGAAGCCATAGGGAGAGGGCGAGAGGAGGAATGAACCACTGAGGCAATTCTTAGTTATGCTGGAAGGAAACCATAGTAGCAGACCTCGGATAATGCAGAAGACATCACCTGTCTGGCCTTGCCTGAAAGGACAAAGCTCTTCAGGCACTCAATTTTTATCCTCCCTGACCCGGACTAACATTGAGATGAAGTAGCATTTCCTAGGTATATCTTGGGTACAGGTCACCCTTGAAAGCTCTGGCCTATAACTGAAAGACTCCCAGGAAAATTAACAACAGCAACAACCATAATTATCACAGTGGCAATAATGAATCATCTTTTGGGATACTTCAAGGATTTGTGATTTCACTCTAAGTGTCCCTTCCTCAGAAGTCCTACTTCATAACACAAATCCCTCTCTAGACATCTTGGTGACAGAAGTCTCGTAAAATCAAGGCAACAAGCAGTTATTAAACACTATATTTCAGTTATTGTGTTAAGGACTGGGAATAAAAATACAATTGGAAAGATAATCTCTGCCCTTAAGAAGCTTATACACATACAAGGATTTCTAGGGATAGAAATTCTAGGGATAAAACAGCAGAAACAACAATTCCTGCCCTCAAGCAGTTTATATTCTTTTTTTTAATGTGTACATAATTATATAGTTCTCTTGTTGCACAAGAAAAATCAGATTTAGAAAGGTAAAAATAATTTGGGAAGAAAATCAAAAATGTAAGCAAACAACAGAAAGAATGGAAAGGCAACTAGGTGGTACTGAAGTTGGCTAAATTACTTAACCTCTGCCTGCCTTGGTTTCCTCACCTATAAAGTAAGGGTAATAACAGCACCTACTTCCCAAGGTTTTTGTGCAGATCAAAGGCAATTTATAAAGTGTTTAGCACAGGACCTGGAATGTTGTGGGTGCTATACAACATTCATAGGGCTCTTCTCTTTTGGGCAGCTCTAATCATTAGGAAGATTTTCCCGACATCAGTCTACTTTGGTCTTTTAGCAACTTATACCCATTGTTACTGGTTCTGCTCTTCGAGGTCCATAAGGCAGCCTTTCAAATATTTGAACAGATCTATGATGCTTCCCTTGAGTCTTCTCTTCTCTAGATTAAATATCCCTACTTCATTATATGACCTTACTGGCTGCCTTTCTCTGGACATTTAAGAAGCTCACGGCTTCTTAAACTTTTCCTACACATTGTGGTGTTTTTCTCTTCGTTAAAATAATATAATAGTTCTCTCTGGGAGAAAGCAGGTTTCTTGGGGAGGTTTCTTGGAGGCAGCCTTAATTTCAGTTAAGAATAATAATCACCCAAAATGCAGCCAGCTGGTAAAAATGCAAATGTTTATTTTCTCCTTCCAAAATAGCCCGGTTACTTTTTCTTAGAGGTCTATCTTTCTGCTTAGTTCTAAGAGCTCTTGCAGCTTTGTCCTTTGCTTCTGCCTCTGCTTTCTTCAGCCTCCAGCCAGCACAAAGGTGAATCTGTCTTGCCTCTGAGAGGGCTTCTGGCTGAACACACTTGATGCTCCCCTCTCAATCTAAATTCAGCTGAACTCCCTTAAGTGGGCTTATATATGACTCTTCTGAGAGAATGGGATTATGGGTTTTCTCCCAGAGTGCTCTCTGGCCTTAAGAGCTTCAAGGGAGGTGTGAATTCACAAAGTTACAAAGTTTAGTTTGTGAATCTCTCATACTTGTGAATTCTCAATGAGTACTTAAATACTTCTTGCTTATATGAGCTCTCTAAAGGTGTGAACACAAGCATTGTATCAATTAGTTCTACTTAATAACTTGTTTCAGGTTCTGGCCCCAAACATCTCCTTGTAAGATCAGATCAGTGATACTGAAACATGCTAAATTAGATAATTATTGTCTCTATCAACTCTAATGGCTTAACAATTTGTAAAGATTCCAACACACATGACCCTTTTTCACCCCCAAAATTTCTACATGATCCCAGGTATATAAAATAGGTATACAAGTCAAAAATTTACTCCTCATAAATCATAATTTTGCAACCCCCAGTTTTAGTTACAAGACCCCATATGGGGCAGTGAACCATAGTTCAAGAAGCCGGTATCTAACTTATCAGTGACCTTCCTAAGCCATGACATCCAGAATGGAACACAGCACTTCATACAAAATCTGACAAGGGCAGAGTAGAATGGAGCTATCACATACTCTCCATTCTTGGTAGCAATGCCATGGGAGCTAACAGTGCATGAAAATTCTCAGGTCTTTTGAGATCTCAATGTGCCTCTGCCACCTGGGCTTCTAAAATAGATAGTTGAATTCTTTTTTTTTCTTGCTGAGGCAATTGGGGTTAAGTGACTTGCCCAGGGTCACACAGCTAGGAAGTGTTAAGTGTCTGAGACCAGATTTAAACTCAGGTATTCTTGACCTTAGGGCTGGGGCTCTATCCACTGCACCACCTAGTTGCCCCTAGTTGGATTCTTTTATCTTCTATACACAGATAAAAGTGGAGTCCCAGGTGAAGAGAAAGATAGTATTTGGCAAAATTACATGGCAATAATAACAAAATGATAACAATTATAAATAAAAAATAGTATCCACTTGCAGAATGATCCACTATGCACAAAACATAAAAAAAATGGTAGGACAGTAGCTTGCATTTAAGGTCTATATCCATTTGAAAAGAATGAGAATGAGGGTAATGGCAGCAAAATAATAGTAATGAAATAACAATAACAATCATAACAAAAAATCACTAATTTACCATCTGCAGAGTGCTTCCCAAAGTGGATGCCCTCACCCTTGTCCTGGGCACAGGGAGTTAAAAGAAGATGTCTTTTTTTTTTCTTCTGCATTCCCTCTTTCTTTCTTTCTTTTTTTTAATTTTTATTTAATAATTACTTTATATTGACAGAATCCATGCCAGGGTAATTTTTTTTTACAGCATTATCCCTTGCACTCGTTTCTGTTCCGATTTTTCCCCTGCCTCCCTCCACCCCCTCCCCTAGATGGCAAGCAGTCCTATATATGCTGGATATGTTGCAGTATATCCTAGATACAATATATGTTTGCAGAACCGAACAGAAGAAGATGTCTTTAAAAGAACAGCTTTCCAAAGCATTCTTCTCAAACATTGTCCCCAAGATCTCTGGGATTGGGGTTGGAATTTGGGGGTGAAGAACTGTTTTTTTTTCCAGCTGCTGCTGTTTCTTATCCACAATCATTGCCTCCTTGAACTTCCAAAGAGAACGTTGTTGGAATCTAAAAATGGAAGCCCATGCCCTTGAAGGAAACAAATAAATGAAAGGAGGGAGCAGAGCCTTCCACATGGGTGTATTGGTACGGACACTCACCAAATACGGAGCCAGATGACTCAGGTTTTAATCCCAGCTCTTTTACTCATTACCTAAATGAGTTTGGGTAAGTCTCTTCTCCTTTGGGACTTAGTTTCTTCATCTGTAAAATGATGGGTGGAGGTTAGCCTGGATAGCTTTGCAGCTTTAAAAATAAATCTTATTATTTTATGATCCAGCCTGTGAGACACAAGTTTCTCCTCTCTCAGTCTTGGTTTCCTTCTCAGTAAAAAAAGGGGATGCGTTAAATATAATCTGTGGGATCTTCCAGTCCTACATCCTAAATTGCAGATCAAACCTGCTGAGCCTTCAATGTTCCTATTGCATATTCATCATCATGGATTTCTCCAAGCCTTTAGTAAAGTGTTTTACCTTTTTTGGGCTGACCGCCATCTTGAAACAAATAAATCCATGAGATTCCATCTTGACAACAGTCTTTACTAATGACTAGAGACAGGTACTATCTTCCCCACAAATATACTTAATTCAAAAGTCATCTCTTCCACTTTGAAAAGAATACAAATTACTGCAGGAATCCACTTGAGGACTCCAGAGAGAGCCTAGGAACACCATCTTGAAAGCTAATGGCTCAACCACTGGGACTCAGTTTCCTTATTTGTCAACCTCAGTTCAATCTAAATCACCAAGCATTTATTAAGTGTCTACTAAGTGTCTGGTACCATGAAAGGAGCTGGGGATATAACAACGTAGATGAGGAAAGAATTCCCGACTTTAAGGAGATTACATCCTATTAGGGGAAATGGCATGTACATAAATAGATAACCCAAAATATATAGAAGCACACATACAGTAAACGTTTTGGGAGGGGCAGTTAAATAAGGGGCGCTAATATTTAGGAGGAATCAGGAAAGGTCTATATTGAGCCTTGAAAGCAACTAAGGATTTCATGATGTAAAGGTGAGGAGAAGGAGACTATAATCATGTGACTTCTTATAGTCTTTCTATCTCTAAATCCTCAGGCCTTCTGTTGTGGGGATCAAATCTATCATCTATGGAAAATGGTTTAAAAGACTTAAAGCCTGATTGAAAATTGAAATGGTATTATTATTACTATTAATTATGGCTATTGTTATTCCTTGGCTCCCAAAGCCTGCTTCACTTCCATCTCTAATACTCAGAACCCAAACTAAGGCCTGAAAGTAGGAAAGAACATGGTGAACTGGGATGCTCAGGAAAATCTTCTGGAAGCAATAAACTAGGAAAATATTTTTACAGTCAAAGGCTCTGATAAAGGCCTAATTTCCAAAATATATAGAGAATTAACTTAGATTTATAAGAAATCAAGCCATCCTCCAATTGATAAATGGTCAAAGGTTATGAACAGACAATTCTCAGATGAAGAAATTGAAACCATTTCTAGTCATATGATAAAGTGTTCCAAATCACTATCGACCAGCGAAATACAAATTAAGACAACTCTGAGGCACCACTACACACCTCTCAGATTGGCTAGAATGACAGGAAAAGATAATGACGAATGTTGGAGGGGATGTGGGAAAACTGGGATGCTGATGCATTGTTGGTGGAATTGTGAACACATCCAGCCATTCTGGAGAACAATTTGGAACTGTGCTCAAAAAGTTATCAAAGTGTACCTATCCTTTGACCCAGCAGTATTACTACTGGGCTTATGTCCAAAGAGATACTAAAGAAGGGAAAAGGACCCACCTGTGCCAAAATGTTTGTGGCAGCCCTGTTTGTAATGGCTAGAAGCTGGAAAACGAATGGATGCTCATCAATTGGAGAATGGCTGGGTAAATTGTGGTGTATGAATATTATGGAATATTATTGTTCGGTAAGAAATGACTAACAATGTATAATATTTCAGAGTCTGATTCTTTTCACACAGCAAAATAACAGCTTGGACATGTATAATTATTTTGTATTTAATTTATACTTTAACATACTTAACATGTATTGGTCAACCTGACATCTGGGGGAGGGGGTGGGGGAAGGAGGGGAAAAGTTGGAACAGAAGGTTTGGCAATTGTCAGTGCTGTAAAATTACCCATGCATATAACTCGTCAAATAAAACTTGTCAATAAAAAGCTATTAAGATTTTTTTAAAAAGAGAAAGAAATGACCAACAGGATGATTTTAGAGAGGTCTGGAGAGACTTACAGGGACTGATGCTGAGTGAAATGAGCAGGACCAGGAGAACATTGTACACAGCAATAAGAAGACTATAGGATGATCAGTTCTGATGGATGAGGCCCTCTCCAGCAATGAGATTTTTCAAACCAGTTCAGTGATGAAGAGAGCCATCTACACCCAGAGAGAGTCCTCTCTCTGGGAGGACTGTGGGAATTGAGTGTGGAACACAACATAGCATTCTCACTCTTTGTTGTTGTTTGCTTGCATTTTATTTTGCTTTTCTCTTTTTTTCTTGTGCAATACGATAATTGTATCAATGTGTATGCATATATTGGATTTAACATATATTTCTACCCTGTTTAACCTGTATTGGACAACTTGCCATCTAAGAGAGGGTGTGGGGAAAGGGAGAGAAAACTGGAACACAGGATTTTGCAAAGGCTGATGTTGAAGAATTGTTCATGCATATGTTTTGAAAAATAAAAAAACTTTAATAAAAAAATCTTCTGGGGGGGAGAAGAAGAGCATAGAATTTTAGAACTGGAGAAGACCCCAGAGCCATATAGCTTAATCTATACCCAAAAGGAACTCTCTCTGTAACATCATTGACAATGAGTCATCCAGCCTCTGCTTAAGGACTTCCAAGGATGGGACCCCTGGCCTCTCCAGGCAGCTCTCCTTCTTGGTCAATTTTTCTTGACATTTTAGTCTCAGTTTACCTTTTTGTCACTTATACCCATTGTTTCTACTCACTCAGCCCTCTGAGACCAAAAAGAATGATTTCTTCCTCTAGATGATGACCCTTCACATTGGCTCCCTCTTAACTCCAGGAATGAAATAGAAAAATCATCTATCTGGCTTTTTATGCTCTTCCTAACTTGGCCCTTTCCTACCTCTCCAGTCTTCTTAGACCTTCCATGCCCTCCACATCCTCTGTGATCTAGTGACTTTGGCCTCTCAGATGTTCCTTGAAAACTCCATCTGTGACGAGGCATTTTCTTTGGCCTTTCCCGCCCCGCCCCCCGAATTCTCTCCCTTCTCATCTCTCCCTTCTGCCTTCCCCGCCTTCCCTCACCTTTCAGCTAACGGCCCATCTGCTTCGAGAACTCTTCTCCCGTCCTCATTAATTTCAGCATCTTCCTTCCAGATCTGCCCCTTTGCTTGTTCGTACAGAGTTGTTTACAAAATAGCATTTTCCCCATTTAACTGAATTCTTGGAGAATTATCATTGTTTGCTTTTTTTGTATCCAGAGTGCTGAGCACAATGTCTGGAAAAGAGGAGACACTCAGTAAATGCTAGTTGGAAGTCTGTCTGATGGGAAAAGAGAGAGGTACCATGTCCCTCTGGAGTTTCCTCCAAGGTGTGTGTGTGTGTGTGTGTGTGTGTGTGTGTGTGTGTGTTCAGTCATGCTTTGACCCCATTTGAAGTTTCCTTGGCAAAAATACTGTAATTTCCTGTTCCAGCTCATTTTACAGATGAGGTAACAGAGGCAAAGTTAAATGACTTGTCCATGTCACTCAGCTGGTAGCTGAAGCTGCATTTGAACTCAGATCCTCCTGACTCCAGACCCAGTGGTCTTTCCACTGATCCAATATCTAATCTTTATCTAATCCTCAGACCACATAGGTACAAGACATGCTCTGAATGCTACTAGCTTATCAGTGTCCTTAGAGCAGAGCAAGATGCTCCAGAGAGGTCTACTGAGGCAGAGGACAGGGGGACTTCCTCTTCCTCATTCTGGCATCTATGATCCATTTAATGGAGCCCAAGTTCACATTAATATTTTGATCAAAAATCTGGAGCTTAAAATGACCTTAGCGATGACCTAATCCAGCTCACGCATTTTAAAGATAAAGAAATTGCCCCTTGGAAGGTCAGTTATTCGACAAGCAGATTTTAAACCCTAAGGGCTGAGCAAGGGCAGCTACTGCTACAACGGAAAGAGCTCGGGGCTGGGAATCAGGAAGACATCTTTGTGAATTCAGACACTTGCCAGCTGTGTGACCCGGGGCAAGTCACAAACCCTGTTTGCCTCCATTAAGGCAAAGGTGCCGAAGGAGGGAATGACAAACTGCTCCGGTATCCTTGTCAAGAAAACCTCAAATGGAATCACAAAGAGGAAGACAACTGAAAAATGACTGAACAACAAAAATGTGCCAGATACAGGGAGGTGATGGCACTTAGGATAATAGTGAAGGTCCCTTTTGTGGAGAATCCTCCCTCCCAACACACAGAGGCAGTCAGACAGACAGACAGCCACAGAGAAACAGACAGGGAGACACAGAGAGAGAGAGACACAGAAAGAGATAAAGATAGACAGGGAGACACAGAAAGAGACAAACAGAGACACAGAAACAGAGACAGGGAGACACATGGAGAGAGACAAAGACAAAGACACAGAAACAGTCAGGGAGACACACACACAGTGACAAAGACAGACAGAAACACAGAAACAGAGACAGAGAGAATACACTTCCCTATGGGCTTGTAGTTAAATCTAGGAGTAATAGATTCTCTTTTATCCTTCCCTAATTGCATGGTCAGCTCCTTTAAGGCAAAAGTAAAAAAAAATAATAAAAATAAAAATGTAATGAAGATCAGCTCATTTTTGTCTGGAGATAAAATTCAAGCTTTAAGGGGTAAGATGTCAGCGAGCTAGTTATGATGGCAGACAGGGGAAGGGGAGGAGGAAATAGGGATAAATTCACCAGTTGCCTGTAGCCATCACATCCAGAGGAACCAACAATATTCTGTCCTGGCCCATCATCCCTTCAGCTGGTCAGTGAGCCAGAGAGGGCTGCTGGAGTCTCAGTTTGGGGGAAGCACTGTCCTTCACCTGGCCGGTGGTTGGCCACTGCCCTTTTTCTGCAGCCCCAGCCTCTCTTCTCAGCAAAGTTCCAAAATTCCCAGATTCTCCCCCCATCCTCATAGCTTTTGCCTCCCATCATCCTTCAGTGCTCGCTGCCAGCTGGGAAAAATTACACTTCCTATTAGCTCCCTTGCCTAGAAGGGGCCAGTGTAGGGTCATAGATTAAGAACTGGAAAGGATCTCAGAAATTATCCTATTTTATAGAAAAGGAACCGAGGTGAAGAGGAGGGGAATATTTGTTCAAGTTCTCCCAGGCAGTCAGAAGCAGAGCAGGAATTAGAATACTAGTTCTTCTGACCCGAAAGCTATCGTCCGAGGACATGGGACTTCAGCTGGCCTTGGGAGTAGAGAGCTGAGGGGAGCAAGGCATTCCAGATGGGGATGTGGGCCAAACCTGCTGAGCTTCCTTTAATAATAAAATACAGATCCATCATCACGCATTTCTCTGAACTCTTATTGAATTGATTTATGCTTTTGGCCTGGACTCCATCTTGTGGTAACAAGATCCATAAGGTTATTCCCCATAGTCTGAGGTGGGACTTCCTCTTCCTTACCTCCTAAGAGTTCTGTGGGGGTTCCCTAATCGGAATATCCTGGAGTCTGGTGAAGAGTCTTTCTTCCAGGTAACATGTCATAGGATTCAGAACATAATACTTAAGGACAAGGGACTTGGATTCAAATCTTGCCTTACTATTTGGGACACCACAGGCAAACTACTTGCCTCCTCAGAGTCTTGGATTTCTCTCTGTAAAATGGAAGTAACGATACTCCGTGACAAATAGGATTATGGGAAAGAAAGCATTTTGTAAACCTTAAAACAATATAAAAATATGGCTGATTTTTACATTTCACAATTCCATTGATATCTTTCTTTTTTTACATCGCCTTCATTTCTGCATGCATTCCTCCTCCTTCCCTTCCCCAGCAAAGCATTTCTTTTAACAAAGAATACAAAAAGGAGGGGGGAAAAGCATTTCAAGCAACTGCACCATTCAAATCTGATAATATTTGCAAGACAGAGGTTGACATACATCCTTAATTTGGTGTTCCAGAGGAAGAACAGGTAGGAAGCCAGCCCAAGCTCTCTCCTGCAGCCTCTCCTTTTTTCCTCTTCTTTCTTTCACTGATGACTTTATCAGTGCCCATGGTTTCAATGGCCTCTCTCTAACCTTGGATCATGAGCCACTCATTGCATCTTTCAAAGTGAATATTTCATAGGCATCTCTCTCCCCCCCTCTCTTTCTCTCTCTGTCTGTCTCTCTCTCTGTCTCTGTCTGTCTATCTGTCTCTGTCTTCGTCTTTCTGTCTCTCTGTCTCTGTCTCTCTCTCTGTCTGTCTCTGTCTCTCTGTCTGTCTGTCTCTGTCTCTGTCTCTCTCTCTGTCTGTCTGTCTGTCTCTGTCTTTGTCTCTCTCTCTCTCTCTGTCTCTGTGTCTGTCTCTCTGTCTTTGTCTCTGTCTCTCTGTCTCTGTCTCTGTCTGTCTGTCTCTGTCTATCTGTCTATCTCTCTCTGTCTATCTGTCTGTCTGTCTCTGTCTGTCTCTCTATCTGTCTCTGTCTGTCTGTGTCTCTCTGTCTCTCTGTCTGTCTGTCTCTCTCTGTCTCTATCTGCCTGTCTCTCTATCTGTCTCTGTCTGTCTGTCTGTCTCTCCCTCTCGATATTTTGTTATTTTTTCAGTTATGTATAACTCTACATGATGCCATTTTTTTTGACATGACCAGAACGCATAATCTTTCCCTTTCAAACTCACCCTTCTTCTGAACTTCCCTTCTCAGAGCAGCCAGATGGCACAGCAGAGAGAGTACCCATCCTGGCATTAGGAGGACCGGAGTTCAAATCCAGATTCAGATAATATTTACTAGCTGTATGACCCTGGGCAAGTCATTTAATCCCAATTGCCTTGCAAAAACCCCATAAACTTCCCTATCCTCCAAGTGTGAAACCTCAGTGACATCCTTTACTCCTCATTCTCACTTATCCTGCATGTTTAATCACTTGCAAATCATGTAGTTTCTAGCACTTAGCACTGAGTCGTCTTCTACAACCCAACCTGGCTTTTGTATTACTTTTTATTACCAAACCTTTCTTCCATTTTCTGCAAGTCATATGTAACAGGGCAATCACATTGCTCTCTTCAGACAACTTTGAGATTGCTTTCCTCTTTGTCTTCAGTTGCTATCCCTCAGATCTTCCAGTCCCTTTGGGTTGATTTACCCTTTATATGTTAGTCCATGGGTTTTGTTCCTTTCTTTCTTTTTTCTCCTTTTTCCCCCTGAGGCAATTGGGATTAAGTGACTTGCCCAGAGTCACACAGCTAGGAAGTGTTAAGTGTCTGGGTCAGATTTGAACTCAGGTCCTCCTGACTTCAGGGCTGGTGCTCTATCCACTGTACCACCTTGCTGCCCCTGCTTTGCTTTTCTTAACAAGGAGAATGACCTTTGTGATCGAAAAATCTTAAAAAAAAAAAGCTAATTGGGAGTGGATGCCTAAGGTAAACAAGGAGATCCCCTTTGTTGAAATTTCTTGATGAATTCAAATCACTTGGCCGGTGCACTACTTCCCTGGGTGTTGAGAAACCGGATGGCTATGATTGTGAGCCACAGTGCTTATCCAATGTGGGAGAGGTACCATAGACCTGGAGATGGGCAAATACTACCCTAGGATTCAGAAAGATGGAGGAGCATTGGTTGGTGAACTATAGACCTGTGAGTTTGATATCTCTCTCATAAAGTGATATCTTCTATGTTCAAAATTAGTCTCAAACACTTCCTAGCAAGTCACTTAATGCTATTTACCCATCTATAAAATGTCAGAGAAGGAAATGATAGACTACTCCAGCATCTTTGCCAAGAAAACCCCAAATGAGGTCACAAAAAGTAATTTAGAAATAAATAACAACAAACTAAACTATGCATAGAGGAATACAAGGTTAATTAAAAAATATGTTTTATTTATTTTAATCAATCAAAATCTACCAATCTCACTACCAATTGAGAACCCAAGAGGGAAAAATCCATTATTAAATATTCTGTATAATCATTCAAAACAAATTTACACATTGGCCATGTCTCCGATTCCTCTCTCTGATTTGAATCTTTCTGCATCCTGAGTTTTACATCTCTATCAGGAGACGGATTACGCTTTTCATAGTAAGTCTTCTGGAATTATGGCTGATTGTTACTGTGTTAAGAAATCAGTACAGTAATATTCCATTATATTTATATACCTTAACTTGTTCATCCCTTCGCCAACTGAGGGACACCCCCTCCCATTCTCATTCTTTTCTCATTCTTATAGTTCAAAAAGAGCTGAAGTATTTTTGTGCATCTTAGAGTTCATTTTGTTTAGAACTAATCCCGCCCTTAATCTACCCTCTAGCAAACTTCCTCTCTCCCATTCTTCTCTTTTCTGTTTCTTTACTAGTGAAAAATTTCTATCCAACCCTGTATGTGTGTGTGTGTGTGTGTGTGTGTGTGTGTGTGTGTGTGTGTGTATTCTTCCCTCTTCTGACCAGTTAAGATGACAGTGAGATTTAAGAATCAGCCAGTCCCCCTATCTCCTCCTCCTTTAGATAGATATTTACTTGTACACCCTGATTGTGTGGATGATTTTTTTTTTAACTTTCCTTTCCTTCCTCGTCCTACCCAATCCTCTCCCTCCTCCCCTATGAATTATTTTCCTCTTCCTTTCTTTTTCTTAAGATCATCAAGAAAACAGAACCATTTCCAGACCTTGTCTAATTGGACTCCCTCCATAACCCTTGATGATGATCGGCTTCCAAATGGACACATTATCATCTCCCCATATTTGAATCAAAGAAGTTTATACTTTTTTTTTAGCCCTTTATAATTGTTCATTCAAGTTTACCTTTTAATGTTTCTCTTCACTCCTGTGTGAGAACTTCAAAGTTCCCACAAAGCTCTGTTCTTTTTATCAGGAGTCCTTGGAAGTGCTCTATTTCATTAAAGATCTATTTCTCCCCTGTAGCATTATACTCAGGGTAAGCTGTTCTTGCCTTTAACCTATAACATTTGCCTTCTGGAATATAAAGTCCGAATTCTTTACAGCTTGATAGGATGGCTGCTAAATCATGTGTGATCCTGACTGAGGCTCCTCAGTATTAGAATTCTTCCAAGTATAGTATTTTTTCTCTGATTTTGAAACTCTGGATTTTAGCTCCGATGCTTCTGGGAGTTTTCATTTTTTTTTTTTTCTTTCTGTTTTTACTGGGGGAGGATTCTTTCTGTTTTTACTTTCCTCCAAGGTTCTAAGAGGCCTAGGTGTTTTAAGATTTCTTGAAATGGGATGTCTGGGCTCTTTATTTGGTTATGGCATTCAGACAGTGATTATGTGATAGTCCAGTGATTCTTATATTCTCTCTCCCCTCCCCCAATCTGTTTTCCAGGTCAATTTTTTTTTCTATGAGATAACTTTTATTTTCTTCTATTTTTGATCTCTTTGACTATGTTAATATTTCTTGTTGATTCATGGATGCCAGCCCTGATTATTCCTCTGTCAGCTGGGCTAGATGCTTTAAATGAGACTCCACTCTGTATCCAGGGTCTAAAGCCATGCTGCTATAGCTGTTAACTTTTAAACTTCCTTTTTTCTTGGTATACTATCTCTCCCTCCCTCTTTCTCTCTCTCTCTCTCTCTCTCTCTCTCTCTCTCTCTCTCTCTCTCCATATATATATATATATCTTTATATATCTCTATATTTATATATATCCTCCAAGAAAATAACCAATGTATAGATTAAAATAAAACAAAATTCATATATATATATATATATATATATATATAGAGAGAGAGAGAGAGAGAGAGAGAGAGAGAGAGAGAGAGAGAGAGAGAGAGAGAGAGAGAGAGAAAGTTATCCCATGTACAGACTCCCCTATGGATCTCCTTTTCAGCCCACTCTGGATCTGTGATTCCCAAGCTGGATACTGGGCAACCAAACTGCCAGTTGGTGTCTTTCCTCACCGGATTGCCCCATCTGCAAGTGCCCTGGTATGGGATGGCACCTCCTCTTGCATTGGAGTGCAGCCTCTCTCTGGGCCCTGGAGTGCTCCCATGCACTACATTCTCAGTGTCTGGACTTCAGACGTTGAGCTGCACTGGATAAAGGACTCACAGGGGTTCTGGGTTACCCCACCAAGATTCAATCTCGTGCATTTTCTAGATCTGCTTAGAGGAGTTTTGTGGTTCCTATTATTCTGCGATCTTGGCTCCTCTATCAGTACAAGGTAATTTTGTGGGTGCAGGTGCAAGCAGCTGGGAGGACGGGGAGGGAAGGACCAGGAAAGGTGCTGGTGCTTGGATTGAGTCTTGAAGGAAGCCAGGGAAAGCAGAAGTGAGGATACAGAGCATGCTAGGCAGGGGGACAGCCAGGACAAAGGGCCAGAGTCAGGACGTGGAGCATTTTGTGTTTGAAGAACGGCAGATGGGACCAAGACCAATCGTCCTTTCTTCTCCAGACTTTGCCACTATATCCCAGCTGCCTCCTCTCTCTCTGTCTCTGCTGCCCTCTTCTCTCATTAGTAAGATCTTTCCAAAATCTCCATTTTGGGGAAGAGTCCAGATTTTTGGTTGATGTTCAGTTGTTTCAATCATTCTCTGTGACCCTCCTTAGGGTTTTCTTGGCAGAGATACAGGTTGCTGTTTGCCATTTCCTTCTCTGGCTCACTTTACAGATGGGGAAACCGAGACAAATAGGTTTATGTGACTTGCACAGGGTCACCCAGCTAGGAAGTATCTAAGGTCAGATTTGAACTCACGAAGGTGAATCTTCCTGATTTCAGGCTTATTGCTCCATGCACTCTGTCATTAATCTAGCAGCCCCAAGACTAGCCATCCCTCATTTTCCAGACTTCTAATCTTAAGAGAATTACCCAGAGGGTGCTTAAAGGTTAGCAGAATTACACAGCTAGAGATAACATTTTAATCTAGGTCTTCCTGACTCCAGTTTCTTCCCTCCATATATATGTACATCCATCATATCATAAAAAGAGCAGCACCATGGCGTAGTGAACAGTGGGCCAGTCTTTGTGTTAATAAGACCTAGATTTAAATTCTGCTCCTTTAAATTTATATAAAAGTTATTATTCTGGTTTGGGGAAGGGACTTTTGACACTAGGAGTTCCCAATGCTCATGAAATCACAGATACCCAAAGTCATGCAATAAAATGTCATGATCAATGAGAGGCAGCATGATATACTGGATAATTGTTCTATCAATGCTAGCTATTGTTGTTATTGTTGGGGACAGATGATGAATTGTTACCCTGATGGGGAGATGATGGACTCAAGGTGCAGAAGGAGACATGTTTTTGTATTTGGGCAATGTAAAATTTTGTTTCTCTTTGACTATGTGAGTTTGTTACAAGGGCTTTTGGAAGTTTTGTTTTCTTTTAAATGGGAGGGCACAGATTGAGGGAGAGAAAAATAAATATCTGTTAATTGAAAACCAAAAAAAAACTAACAAAAATAATTGTGCTCAAGTCACCTTTAAGACTTCTGGTTCTTGGTTTTCAATTTGGTTAATGGACGATTTCCAAGACCCTTTCCTACTTCTCACTTTCTGCAGTACATGGTTCAGAGAAGGAAACTGATGATAGTGACAGTTTTTCCTAGTGTTTTCAAAGAGAGAGCTTAGAGATCACTCCCTCTCTCTCCTTTCTTCTCTCTTCCCTCTTTCTTTGTTTCTGTCTCTGTCTCCTTTCTCTCTTCTCTCTCTCTTCTCTCTCTTCCTTTTCTTTCCCTCTTTTTTTCCCTTTCTCTGAGTCTCTGTCTCTTCTCTCTCTTCCTCCTCCCTCCTCTCTCTATTTCTTTGCCTCTGTCTCTCTTTTGTTATCTCTCTGTCTTTCTAGCTTTTCTCTCTCTCTCTTCCTCCTCCTCCTCTCTCTATTTCTTTGCCTCTGTCTCTCTTTTGTTATCTCTCTGTCTTTCTAGCTTTTCTCTCTCTCTCTCTTCTCTCTCTCTTCTCTCTCTCTCTCTTCCTCCTCCTCCTCCTCCTCCTCCTCCTCCTTTTCCTCCTCCTCCTCCTCCTCCTTCTTCTTCCTCCTCTGTCTGTGTTCTCTCTCTTCTGCCCCTCTCTCTTTCTCTAATCTCTTTTTGTCTCTTCCTCTCTCTGTCTCTCTCTGTCTCTCTGTCTCTCTCTGTCTCTGTCTCTCTCTGTCTCTCTCCTCTGCCTCTACCCAGCCCACTTTCTTTCACATCCTGAATAAGGTGTCAGGGCTGCCTTATTTAATATTTACTTAGGCAGCAGACCCTGTCCAATTAATTGGTCAGCTTATGGTTAAGAAGACTTTTCTAAGGGACCTCTTTAGGCTGCTGCAGACCTCCCTTTCCTCTCTCCTTGGGGTTTTCTTGGCAGAGACATAGGGAGTGGTTTGCCATTTCCTTCTCTGGCTCACTTTACAGATGGGGAAACTGAGGCAAATAGGTTTATGTGATTTGCACAAGGTCACACAGCTAGGAAGTATCTGAGGTCAGGGGAAGGTTTTGAGAGACTGAAAGAATCTTTAGCTCTTAATTTTCATCACCTTTGCTGGCTTCTGTTGCTCTGTGTTTTTTAAAGGATTATCTTCCAATGACTGAGTTTACTTCTTCCTATCTTGCCAGTTAACATCATAAATCAGGATTCTAGAATATTATACTTGGAAGGGCCTTCCTTTTGTGACAAACATTCTGAAGTTTTAATCAACCAACAAGGAATGAATGATTGAACAACAAGGTTGTTCCTTTATCTCTCTCTTTCTTTCACTGGGTAGTACCCCCTAACCCTTTTGTATCTCCAATCTTGTCCTCTGTCCTCCTCCCTTTTTTCCTGTTCTCTTCTCTTGAGAATAGGCCTTATGACCCATAGTCAAACTTATTCCATGGACAATAATGGAACTTCCTTTTCTCTGGGCTTCATTTTTCTCAACTATGAAAGAAGTTTGGACTACATAAATGATCTTTCAGCTTTCCTCCTAGTTCTCACTTTCTACATTCAGGTATTTAAAAAGCCCTCCCAGCTTTCTAAGAGCCCTTCCACTTCTGGGATTCTGTGTTCTAAGGGCCCCCCAGCTCTCACATCTTGTGTTCTAAGGACCCTCCCAGCTCTGATATTCTAGGTTCAAAGAGCTTTCCCAGTTTTGACATTCTGTCTTCTCAGGTTCTTCTCAGCTCTGACATTCTGTGTTCTAAGGGCTGTCAAAGTTCCCAGTGTCAACATTCTAAGGTCATTCCAGCTCTGATGTTATGTGCTCTAAAGAACCTTTGCAACTTTAACATTCCTGTCCTCAAATTCCTTCCAATTCTTGCATTCTATGTTCTAAGGTACTTCTGGGTCAGAATCCTGACAAGTTTACTTCTAAAAATGATTTCCTACTATTGTTGCTCTGTGTGTTGATGCCTGACTTTATCTTTTCTTAAAAAAAATTCAATTCAGGAATCTTAGGCCAGTTAAGTTAGTGATTCCTGGTTCTTCTCCTTCCAACCACTCTCCTCTCCACTACTAGCATTTCCCCTGGAGAACTGGAAAACTTAGGTAAGCTGGAAAGGCCTGGACAGGCGATGAGCTAAGGGAGGTTTCACATCCCATTCTCTCTCCCTAAATATTACATTCCCTTACAGCTTTCACTGCAACTCAGAGCAGAGGAAGATGACTGTCACAAGATGCCACCCCATCTCCCAACATTTCTACCGATTCCCACTATCCCTGGATCCAAGAGAATGGGACAGACTCCCTTGGAACGTCAGGGGTCACCTGTAGTGATGTTCACGTTCCTCCTCCAACCCATCTTGAAAAATGGCCCAAAGAGTCTTCCAGTGGAGGACGTTGCATTGAATTTGAGGAGGAGCTAATTAATTACTCCACAAACAACATTTAAGCATCGTTCTATGTGTCAAGCCCGGTGCTAGTCACTGGGGACCCCAAAGACAAAGAATGAGACAATCCCTGCTCTCAAGGAGGTTACACTCTAGCCCAAGGCCCAGTTATGCAGGTATCAGGAAGCGTCTGAACCTCATGGAAATAATTGTGATCAGAAACAGAAGCAACAGAGCGCGTTCTTCCTCCAACTCTCTCCTGAGCCAAATCTCTCTGGATTAGCATTTTTCTCCTTGATCTCCAAGGCTTGCTGGGAGTCTCCAATGGGCCACTATCTGGATAATGGGATATCAAAGACTCCCATCTCCTCTCCATCCTACGGCAGAATAGGAAGTGGCAGATATCTCCATATGATAATGTACACGTCCATCTGCTTCCAGTTAGCAGCTCAGAGTGAGGCTAATTGGCAGATCAAACCATTTGATGTACCATGTTAGATAAGTAGTTAGAACAACCCCGATGGCGTATGACACGTTTTGGATGGATCCCAAAATCATTTCTGTCCGACCACCATAGGGGCCGGGGTGCTAATGCTCACCAGATTGGACTGCACAGAAGTTATGAGCAAGTGTGAAAAGTCTTTGAAATGCTGGCAGACGGCAGCCTTGTATCCCACACGTGGCAAGATCCTGAAAGTTCCCTCTAGGAAGAGACAAGAGAAGCTAAAGATGGGAAGTGGATCCAGAAGGTAACAGATCCCAGTGTGCCATTTCCTGACCTAGGGTTGGAGTGTTTGGATGCCATCCAGTCGGCAATCAAAAGTTGCCTCCAGTTTTAAAGATCACCTTCTCCTCATTATACACTTCAACAACAGTACTACATGATGATCAATTCTGATGGATCTGGCCATCTCCAGCAATGAGATGAACCAAATCAGTTCCAACGGAGCAGGAATGAACTGAACCAGTTATACCCAGAGAAAGAACTCTGGAGATGACTATGAACCACTACATAAAATTCCCAATCCTATATTTTTGTTCGCCTGCATTTTTGATTTCCTTCACAGGCTAATAGTACATTATTTCAAACTCCGATTCTTTATGTGCAGCAAAATAACTGTTAGGACATGCATGTTTATATTGTATTTAATTTATACTTTAACATACTTAACATGTATTGGTCAACCTGCCATCGGGGGGAGAGGATGGGGGAAAGGAGGGGAAAGGTTGGAACAAAAGGTTTTGTAATTGTCAATGCTGAAAAATTACCCATTCATATATCTTGTAAATAAAAAAAATATTAATCTAAAAAAAATTAAAAAAAGATCACCTCCTCCCCAGCCTTGGGCCAAGTGGTTCCCTACTTCCATCTTGGCCCAATTTTTCTCTGAATAAACTATAAGATTTGGGGGAAGAGGCGGCAGCTCCCTCAGTACCTAGAATATCCCCACCCCATCCAAATCTTTTGGTGTGTGGGTTGGAGGGAGAGTTCAGAGGTCAGAGAATGAATTAGAGAATATTTATAATATGGCAGAACAGGACTAGATCATCTGAGACAGACAGAAGTTATCAAATACCTATTGTGGGTTTCACATGGTCCATTGCATTTCAGATTGTGATCCAGATTCAAATGGAATCAGAAAATAATAAAATAAATAAAATAGAGTAAAACATGGCTAATATTATCATTTAACAGTTAGGTGATTCAGTGGATAAAGCACTGGGTTTCGAGTCAGGAGGACTAGATTTAGATATTCAATATCTGTGAGACCTTGAGAAAGACACTTAATCTTTGCTTTATATAGTGGAGAAGGACATGGTAAACTACTCCAGTTATCTTTGCCAAAAAACCCCTACGGGGTCACGAAGAGTAATACTCAAATAATTCATCATCATCATTAACAACAACCTCTACTCTGATATATCATGTTCTAAGGCCTTTTTCAGCTCTGGCATTCTATGTTCTAACATTCTTTCCAACTCTGACATTCTGTATTCTAAGGTCCTTTCAAGCTCTGACATTCCACGTTCTAAAGATCCTTCCAGCTTTAACACTCAAAGTTCTGATATTTCATGTTCTAAAGATCCTTCCAATTTTAACACTCCAAAAATAAATGTTTAAATAAGTGTTAAATTCTAAGGTACCTCCGAGTTCTGATATTCTGTCTTCCCAGGGCTCTTCTAGCTCTGGGAATATTCTAACACTTTCCTAGGGTGTTTGTCTCCTCTGACATTCTGTCAAGGCAATTATGGAAAGAAACCCAGGGAGTAAAGTGAATTCTAAATGAAGTCTGCAAAATATAACCTACATGAAAACTTCACTCATCAGTAGACTGGAACTCTAGACAATAGTTCCTGAAGTAAAAAGTAAGTTATCCAGGACATGGTCTCTGATCTCAGTGGTAAAGTTGGTAGTGATGATGATGAGGAGAATAATGGTCATTGGAGTGATGAAGGCAGTAATGAAAATGGCGATAATAGTGATGGTGTTCATGGAGCTTGTAGTGATGATAGTGATCATTTTGTTAGTGATGTGGGTAATTACAGTGACCCTTGTGATGGTGACAATGACAGTGGTGATGAAGATGCTGATACGAGTAATCATATTGGTACTGATAGTGATTGTGCCAATGGTGATGATGATGATGGGATAATTATATTGTTGGGGATGGTGGTAATGATGTTAGTGATATTGGTGATGATAATGGAGTATTAGCAGTAGGGGCTATGATGATGCTAGTGATGGCCTTGATGATACCAAGAGTCGTACAGTGTTGGGGATTTCGATGTTAATGATAACGATAGTAGTGTTGTCAATGAATGTGATTATTTTAGTGGTTATACCATTGGTGTAAGTGAGATTGATGATGGTGTTCCTGGTGCTGGATGGTGATTTTTGTTACCATCAGAAATTAGGGAGTCCTCAAGGTCTCATATGTGCAAAAGTCACATATGGGATAAGGAGGGCTGTTTTCTGCTTGTACCCCCTATCCTCATGGAAGGTGCTGGAGATCACATTTTCTTTTCAGACAAAGCTAGTTGAGAAGGGACTGCTCCAATGAAGTTACACATCCCCATATCACTCTTCACATGAGAAGTTAATGTGTGACCTATAAACAAGCCTTCCCCATTGTTCCCTCAGAAGTTAGGTTACCTCATTAACCAAGACCACCTTTGCTCAAAAGTCTCCTAAGAGACACATGGACTGAATAATAGTAAGAATTAGATAAGTCTGAGATATCTTATTTCCTAACCCTAATTTTGAACTAAACAATTTTTTCCTTGACAACTGAGACATAAATCAGATGTTCTGCATGAAAAAAATGCTAGTCCCAGTAATAACTGGCACTTATGTAGCACTTTTAAGATTTATGAAGTATTTTACATAGGTTACATTATTAAAATCATCCATACAAAATAGGGATGCTCTAATTATTAGTCCCATTTCATAGATGAAGAAACTGAATTTCAGAATGAGATTAAGGGAATTATCCAGAGTCACACAGCTAGGAAGTTTCAAAGGCAGGATTTCAGCTCAGGTGGTCCAGATTTTAGGTCCTATTCTTTACCCACTGTTCCTTGCTGCTCATCCTTCAGGAAGTGGGCAGGGCGTAACCTTGAATTCTGCCCAGAGAAAAGATTTGGAACAGATTGGGAAAGGAGAAGATAGTTCAAGTTTGCATACGTGATTATTTTTGGGGCAGGTTGTAGAGGAGACCCTCAGTCAAGTATAAGTTAAACTAGATGCCCCTGAGGCTCCTAATTCTGAGATTCTGTGATTCTTTCTTTATCACCCCACATCAGACTAACCTCGACTTACAATAACCTTGTGAAGTAAGACATATCAATATTATTATTCCCATCTTACAGATAAGGGAACTGAAACTCAGAAGGTTAATAAACAGCTGAAGTATGAGTCTTTTATATCATTGGTCCCTTTCTGTATCTCTAGGATTTCTCTCCAATTTCTCCATGCATGTGTACAGGACTGACTAGTCCTTAACCATGGATCCTTTAGGGCAGAGTGAAATGAGAGTGGATTAACACATCTTTGGATGAACTTGTCTTCTGGGCACTTCTCAAACCTTCTGCTCCAGACCTTCTTGCCCATTTCCAGTCTTAAACATTTGTATCCCAAGTACTTCTCAGTGCAAGGCTGTACAAAGCTTTTGAAATCATTCTCAAATGGATCCAGACTTTGAATGTTCCCCCCAAGCCAAAAAGCACCACCAAAGCATCCACCATCCTTATTGTCTATCCTATACAACTCATGAGAGTGTGGCTCTATGACTTTGACCTGACCATCCACACAAGTTTAGCAAGTGGATAAAGAAGGTCTTTTGTACAGAATATACCTTGTAGGCAGAGAGACTATAGAGCTTGTCCATCAGTATATATAGGCTTAAATTAAACAGGAGAAGGAAAGCTGTCAAGAAATTATAAAGTACCCTTTGTGACATCTAACTTCACCCAGGAAAAAAAGCCCATCTTTTTAATTCCAATATTCCACTGGTGCTTTAAAATCATGGGCCTTTGAATGAAAGAGAATATAAGAAATTGAATTTACTTCAAAAGTCAGAACAAGAGTGCTGGGTTTTTGAATAAGGAATCCTAGTTAGGATGTTTATTGGCTGTATGATTGTGGGAAAGTCAACACCACCTCTCAGCCTCCTTTCCTGCCCTATAATCCTTGGACTTCCCCCCTACAAAGGTGTTTTAAGGAAAGCAGTTTGTAAAGAGTAATCAATGAAGAAGTAGAATATTTTATTGTTATTATTCACATCTGTAGGCAAATGCAAAAGCCCAAGGTAAAAATGAGAATATAATCCTGAAGCCAGAAGGAGAGAAAAGAAGTAAAATCAAAAAAGAAAAATCACCTATTGTCTCTAGGTGAAAACTGGAGAAAGATCTAGGGGCAAGTTAGAAACTGTTTAGAAAGACTTAAGCCCCAACTCCATTGATACAAGAATAGTAGCGATTCAGATGGTAGAATACTCTAAAGTTTGCAGAATATTTTGTGTCTGTTGAATCATTGGAGCTTCAGTAACAGTCAGTTATCAGATAAGGAAAGAGATTCAGACTTTCCTTGGTCCCAAAGCTTGTGAGAGTCAAAAGCGAGATCTGCCTCCACCTCTAATATTGTGCAGTATTGACTTGATACTATGCTGCCCTCTAGTCAGTCTCAAAGAAACATGATCACATCATGGAATTCTAATTGTTCTTCGTAGAATCCTACTCAACCTTCATAGAACCTTACTCAACCTTCATAGAACCTTACTCAACCTTCATAGAACCTTACTCAATCTTCATAGAACCTTACTCAAACTTCATAGAATCCTACTCAATCTTCAAAGAATCCTATTCAATTTTCATAGAACCCTAGCCAAACTTCATAGAACCCTACTTAACCTTCATAGACTCCTAATCAACCTTCATAGAACCTTACTCAACTTCATAGAACCTTACTCAATCTTCATAGAACCTTATTCAACCTTCATAGAATCCTACTCAACCTTCAAAGAATCCTACTCAACTTTCATAGAACCCTAACCAAACTTCATAGAACCTTACTCAAGCTTCATAGAATCCTACTCAACCTTTAAAGAATCCTGCTTTCATAGAACCCTAGCCAAACTTCATAGAA
Source organism: Antechinus flavipes (assembly GCF_016432865.1). NCBI lineage: Eukaryota > Metazoa > Chordata > Mammalia > Dasyuromorphia > Dasyuridae > Antechinus > Antechinus flavipes. The sequence continues at coordinate 586,581,714 of NC_067400.1, forward strand.
CCCTACTTTACCTTCATAGAACCCTACTCAATCTTCATAGAATCCTACTCAACCTTCATAGAATTCTACTCAATCTTCATAGAACCCTACTCAACCTTCATAGAACCCTACTCAACCTTCATAGAACCCTACTCAATCTTCATAGAACCCTACTCAACTTTCATAGAACCTTACTCAACCTTCATAGAACTTTACTTAACCTTCATAGAACTTTACTTAACCTTCATAGAACTTTACTTAACCTTCATAGAATCCTACTCAACTTTCATAGCCAATCTTCATAGAACCCTAGCCAAATTTCATAGGACCCTAGCCAACATTCACACGATCTTAGTCAACTTTCATAAGACCTTAACTAATCTTCACAGAATCCTGGTGAACCTTCATAGAACTCCTGACAACTGTCATAGGACCCCAGTCAAACTTCAACCTTCCTCAAACCCTAGCCAACCTTCACAGAACCCCCAGTTGGCTCTCACTGAACCCTAGTTAGGAAGCTTGGCTAACCTCCCCAATACTGTGGCTGCCTTCAGTGAACCCTGACTGTCCTCAGAGCCCTATCCAGCTTTAATGGAGCTCAAATGGCCTTCGTGGAACTCCAGCCTTGGTTCATAAGCCTAATTTGGCCACTGCAGCCCCGTAATCCTCGCCCCTGTAGGGGAACCCTTGGGGGTCAGAACACAAATGCAAGCCCCCTCTCCTTGAGTTCCCATCCCCCAGACATTTCCTAGCTTTGTGGTGGCTAGTCACAAAGGACCCCTGTGACCTAAATTCTCAGCCTCAGTTTTCTCTTGAAAATGGGAATTATAATAAAACTTCCCTCATAGGGTTGGTGAGAGGATTAAGTGAGAGAATATATGTAAAGTTCTCTGCAAGCTTTAAACATTAGCTATTGTAGTTACTTCTATCTTTCTCATCCTGGATCCTGACTCTGCCACGCACGGGATCCCAGAATCGGACAGCAGATGGTGCTGTTGGCCCCATTCTGGGCCGAAGGGAGCGAAGGCCTTTAAGGGGGACGGCCGGTCTCCCTTCCCCGAGACTCGGCCAGGCAGGACCGGGCTCGAGCTCTGCTTTCCCTCCCGTTCTAAAACTAGGACCGCGGGCTCTGGGTCACAAAGCTGGGCCCAAAGGTGCCGAAGGAAGCCGGCCTCCTTGTGGCTGGGAGAGCATCGGTCAGATCCCTGCCAAAGGCATTTCCTTCGGCTCCCAAGCAGCGTCAGGGGGCGCAGGTGAGGGCTCATTGTGGGGGTGCCTCTGCTTTGTGGGCCCCGGGGGTCCCCGGGGGGTGACAGTGAAGGAGAAACTGAAAGGGGCAAATGCAAAGGGGAAAATAATTGCAATAGCTAATTAAGGCTGTGGAAATGTTGGATTGTGAGTGTGTGTGTGAGTGTGAGTGTGTGCATGTGTGAGTGAGTATGAGTGTGAGTGAGACATAGGAGTGCACCTGGGCACTGGAATCCTGGAAGCTGGAATCCACCTGAGAGGCTATGAATCAACTGTCTTCCCTAAGCCAATTTTAAAGATGAGTAAACTGAGGCAGTGAAAAGTTGGAGAACTTGAGCAAATGTCCAAGGACCCTCTCCCCCCCCCCCCCTTTGCCTGGCTCTCTAGGTGTGCACTATTTCTGCATGAGCCAATGGGACTAAGGGCATGGAGGAAGTTCTCACTCCCCAGAACCCCGGGTCCCCATAGTTGTTCCTTAAGAAGGTGAGAATCTCCCAGCAAAGGAGGCCATGGTACTGTGCATGTGGTCCTTGTGTTTTTGGGCAGCCATGTTTGCGTGCGAAGGCTTTTAGACCATCCTAGCTCGGCCAGGGGAGTGGACCGCATGAGGCTGGCTAAGAAGGGGAGCAACTTCCATAAAGATCTAGAGGAATTTAAAGCAAATTTTGGCTTGCTATCAGGACCTACTTCTAACAAAAGCGGGACAAGCTGCCTGGTAGTGAGACTCCTGTCCCTGGAGGTAATAAAGAAGATGACCATTTTTTCTGGGGATATTGCAGAGTAAATTTTGTTTTTTTCAAGCATGGGATAAACTAACTGGCTTCCAAGTTCCTTTCTAACTCAAAGGTTCTGTCTATGAATTTTATAGTAGATTATTAAACAGTCAGGAGGTGTTGAAAGGACAACAATCCAGCAATAAGCATTGCTTAAGTGCCTACTGTATGCCAGTCACTATGCTAAGTTCTAGACATAGGAAGAAAAAAACGAACCATCCTTGCTCTTAAGGGCCTTAGGATCTATCATGTGTAAGTATAATGAAGATATAGACAAAATTAGCTGATTGTAAATGTAAATGGGGGACATGGGGTTTTCAGGACTGCTTATCCACTTTTGGTAGCTCTTTGTCTCCAGCTTTCCGCTGTAGTTCCAAGAAGTTGTAGCGAGAACGATGGACACACCCCGTGAAACCATTTAGGCAGGTGGGCTAAATCCGATTGGGAGAGGTCAACGGTCTCAACTTGTTGGTGAATGGGGGGGGGGTCTACCCTGAGCACGTGAAGATTTCTCCTGGTGAAATGGGTGATGGGAAGTTTGTTCCAACAGCCACGAAGGTGGCCAAAGCTTGGTCTGACCTTGAAGGTGCCGAGGTCATCCACTGCATCCCGGGCCATCCCTTGCCACGGGACGTCAATGACTGTGGAAGAGAGAGGAAGGCTGATTGTGAATGAGGAGGGGGCACTAATATCTAGGGGCATCAGAAGAGACCTTTCGTAGAAGGGGGCACTTAAACTGGGTTTGGGGAAAAAAGAACTCTAAAGGCTGGAGGTGAGGAGGGGGAGCATTTCAGGCATGAGGAACCACCATTGTGAAAAACACGGCAGTGGGAGATGAAGCATCCTGGCTAAGGAATACTAAATAAGGTTGAAAAGTAGGTTGGGGCCAGATTTTGAAAAATTTTAAATGCCAGTGAATTTTGTATTTGATCCTAGAGGTGATAGGGAGCCACTGAGGGGTGTTGAGTAAGGGAGTGACATGGTTAAAAATGTACTTTAAGAAAATTACTTTGAGGTGGGTTGGAAAGGAGAGACCACCTAGGAGGCTATGAATGAAAAAAGTGCCTTTATAGGTAGAGAGAAGAAACAAAATCTTTCATGGGAAACACTTGCTCTGATTAACCCCAGGAGATACATCTGGGAGGAATGGATAGAAACTGAAGGGAACAGGATTAGGCTTATTTTAAGGGAAACCTTCTTCACAATGCAAGTTTGCCCCAAGTGGAACGGGTTGCCTCGGGAGGTAGTGAGTCTCCCATGGGTGGGAGTGTCCAAGCCTGAGGATGGATGCTACATCAGGACTCTTGTAGCCCAGACCAAGGCTTTTTAGAAATCAGATTGATGTCCTCTGAGGTCCCTTCCAATGCTGAGATCCCGTGAGTCTAAGGGGATCTGTGGCGTTGTCTGCCCCCGGTTTTCTCAGCGTGCCTTTGGGAGTCTGGGTAGAGTTAGTTTGAGGAAAAGAACAGGTGAGCATAACTCAGGGCTGCCGCTGTTGCCAGTGGGTCTCTGAAGCTCTGCCTGATGGGACCCCTGGGAGGCTCCTTTGGATTTAGTGATTGGCTGGGATGACAAGCTTGATACCCAGGGAATCGAGAGGGGACGTCAGACGGTCTGATTCGGGTCTGAAGCATCTCCCAATAAAGATGGTGTGGGCAGCAGACAGGGGCTGACAGTAATAGGCCTTCAGACCCACTCCTCATAAATCCCTACTGCCCACCTACCCAGGACCATCAGAGACACAAGGGGGGATTCCTTACTCCATATTGGAGCTACCCTGGGAGTGAGCAGGTGCTGGCAAAGGGCCCAAGAACACTGATGATGAGGGCAGCAGGTGCTGACTCTGCTGGAGAGAAGAAGAGAAGCCCGAAAGGAGATGGATGAGTGTGGGGGGTGACGTTGGGCAAACCACTTCCTTTTCCACGGCCTCAGAGCCACAGGTAGAGAAAGCTGACCTTGAAGCCTGTATGTCTTGCTTTTTGTTGACTGACAATGTTTCCAAAGTGCTTTATTCTCAAAAGCAAGGGAAGAGACACAGCTGCCAACATTGTCATTCCCATTTTAAAATAAGAATAACAAACTCTCATTTGCCTTTAAAGATGCTCTCTAAGGCCCCTTTGATACTGAACACTTTATGTTGTAATATTCATTCATTCAACAAACCTTTATTAAGCACTTACTATATGCAGGGGGTAGGAGAGAAGAAAAGTTTGGAGTAGAAGGTTATTATTGACCAAGAAGATCAGGGAAAGCTTAGTGAAAGAGGTGGTGCTTACCCTCACCCCAATGCCATGACACCCCAAAGTTGAAGCAGTTTTAAATTCACTGTTCTAAGGGCCCTCCCAGCTCTGACATCCTGGGTTCTAAGGGCCCTCCCAGCTCTGACCTCCTGGGTTCTAAGGGCCCTCCCAGTTCTGACATCCCGGGTTCTAAGGGCCCTCCCAGCTCTGACCTCCTGGGTTCTAAGGATCCTTTCTATTCTGACATTCTTGTCCTAAGCGTTTAACAGTAGTGTGAACATGCAGAAGTCATTTAAACTTTCAGAGCTTTGGTTTCCTTCTCTCTAAAGTGAAGAACATAAAACCAGCCTCTCAGGGCCGTGGAGGGCAAAGCATTTGGCTAACCCTTGTGTCCTGTGAGCTCTGACCCACGAGGGCCCCGAGATCACAGGTAATCACAAAAATACTTGCTGATTAATTTGCTTAGTGATTTGGGAGTTCCTACATACCCAGGGAGACCTGGGATTTGAACTCTGACCCTTGGAAGCTTTTTGACTGACACATGTTCCCTGGGCTCATTCCACCATATAACGGGAGGAAGAGAGTCCCAAAGCCACCTATTCTAATCTTCTTTTGAACAGGAATCCCCCTAATAACACCCCCAATACTGCCTTGGCTTGGAAGCTTTGGGGAGGGGACACTGTCTCCAGGGCAGTCCATTGCACTTCAGCGCAGCTCTCAATTGGGAAGTTCTTGATGTCCAACTAAAACTGGACTCTTTGTGACCATCCATTCCTCCTAGTTCTGACCGTGGAGCACAAGCTGCTGATCCCCCTTGTGCACGAGAGTCCTCCAGGTACTCCAAGGCAGGTTGGCTCTCCACGGAGGCTGACCCAGGGCTGGGAGTTCGCAGTTCCTTCAGCTGATTCACACATGGTCTGGTTTCCAGTCCCCAGACTCTATCATCCCCTGGGTTTCTATGCACTGAAGTGATTGAGGAACCCAGAACCAAGCGGAGCATCTGTCAGCACGTGCTACGGTCTCAAGCTAAACCACCCCCCCCCCCCAATATTAGAAATCGGTTCCAACTTGCCAGGTAGGACAAGGTAGGGAAGGGGCTTGGGCAGAATTTGGGGGTCCATGTCTTAGCTCTCTATATTGGGCATATGGTAAGTGCTTAATAAATGCTTGTTGCTCTGACTTTTTAGCCTCTGCCCCCTCCCCAGAATCAGAGGTATACCCTGGAAGATTTAACTCTTTTAGCTCTGGAACTCCTACCCTGGGACCTCTGCTGTTCTGCTCTGTAAGTGTCTTGTGAGGTCCACTCAGCCATATGCTTCCCTTTAGTTCCCAGTCATCTTTCATTTACTTCCCACTCCCTGACTGCAACAATAATCAAATCAGTCCTGCCATTGCTACTGGGAAGGATGTGTCAGTCTACTGCTCTGCAGTTTCCTTTTAATCTTCCAAATCAGAATCCCTTTCCTGACCTCCTCCCTCCCATTTGTATTGTCTCCCTTGTCAGAATGTAAGGTCTGGGAGGTCAGGGATTGCTTTTGCTTCTGTATTTCTATCTCTAGCATTTAGCACAGTTTCTGAGACAGAGTAAGTGCTTAATAAATACTGTTTCCCCCATTTGTTCATTTATTCATTTTTTCATTCTTTCTTTCACTCTTCTGAGGCTCTGACCAGTCCTGAGAAGATGTGGGTGGGAATTGTCTGTACAAGTGGAAGCAGCCTAAGCATCTGCCATTGAGGGCTTGTCTGGGTGATTCACAAACAAGACATCATCAGCAATCTGTGTGATGATAAAACGAAGCCGGCTTGTTGTAAGGGATCAAAATCCTACAGGTCACTTAATTTTCCTCAGTCGCCTCTCTAAAATGTGGAAGTCATTCAGTTGTTCAATTATGAATGACCCTTCATGAGCCCATTTGGGGTTTTCTTGGAAAAAGATCCTAAAGGCTATTTCCTTCTGCAGCTCATTTTACAGATGAATAAACTGAGGCAAAGAGGGTGAAGTAACTTAGATCCTTTCCAATATCATTTCCAGCTCAAGTTCTATGATCCCTTGACAGCTGGTAGTTGAACTAGTCTACGGAAATGTCAAGAGGAAGGCTCCTTTCTGAATGAGTTGGGCTGATTAGCTATAAACAACATATGGAAAGATCATAGATATGTATACACTGGGGGGCAAATCTAGCTCATTTTCTATGTTTCTCATGGGAAATACATGCACCTAAGTGTCATGGACTGAGAAAGGAATGGAAAGATCTTAGGCTTTAGAATTGAAAAAGTCATTTTAGGTCCATTTAGGTCAATCTCATAATTTTTTACACATAAGGAAACTGAGGCACAAACATTGAAGTGACTTATCTAAGATAACACACATAGAAAGTAGCCAAACCAGGATTTGCATTCAGATCAGAATCTCAAGAGTCAAGAGTGAAAGAATGGATGAAAAAATAATTTGTTAAGCACTTACTATATCTCAGTAATTGTGGGTTAAATGCTAGAGATAGAAATGCAAAAGCGAATCTATTGATCCTTTTACTAGACCAAGGATTCTTAACTTTTTTTGTGTCACTGATCATGCGCCTCCTCCCCCAATTTTGGTAGTTTGTTTTTAAGCCTAGGGTTTTAAACACCTAAAATAAAATACATGGGATACAAAAGGAACTAAATAATTAAAAATATTTTTGAAAACAAGTCCATAAACCCCAGGTTAAGAAACCCTTCATTAGGCTATACAACAATCTCAATGGGTCAAAAGGAACAACCCCTACCAATGACATGATGAATCTCTCTGACCTTCAGTTCTCTATTTTAAAAATGGGGGATTTGAACTTAATCTCTAAAGTTCCCTCTAGCTCCATGACTTCTCTGGTTACTCCATCAAAACACATTTAAGTTGTACTTACTATGTTCCAGCCGCTGTGCTCCTATAACCTTTGGTCTTTTTTTTTTTTTAACTTATGCGAGTTTATTTGCTTTTAAATTTCACTAGTAGTTTATTTTTCCACTTACATGTGAAGATAGTTTTTAATATTCATTTTTGTAAGAGTTTGAGTCCCAGATTTTTGTCTCCCTCTCCTTTAATACCTCCCTTCCAAAGATAGCAAGCAATCTGATATAATGAATCCAGCTGAAAACCCTAATTTTTGACCCAAGTGTACTAAGGGGAAGGGGCAGTCATCCGCCTCAAGGTCAGGGGTAACTAGAGGATCGTAGGAATTGGAGGGAATTGAAGCACCTCAGATTCTAAGAATGGACTAGAGGCAATCACAGAAAGCTGTAAGAAGAATAACTTTCAAGAGTCTGGGACCAGAAAAGTCACAAGATGGCAGGACTTAGATCTGGGAGAAAGCTCAAAATCCATTGGTACCAACCTCCTCCTATTACAAATGGGGAAACTGAGGGCTGGGGAGGCTGAGTGACTTGCCAACAAGCAACTGAAGATCAGAGAACCCTGGGATGTAGAATCAGAAGGAAGCTTATTCCAATCCCCTCATTTGACAGTGGACACATAGGTAGAATAACCCCCCTGGAAAGGTGAGATTTGCCAGTTTTTTCCCGGCCTGGTTTTCATTTCCTCCTCTACTTGCTCCAGCTCCTTCTTTAGCATCGCAGTTCCCCGGGGAAAAGTCTGCTTGCCTCCCCATCCTTCCCCGTATCTACATGTTTAAAATGTATCTAGGGCCGTATCTCCATCTCATCCTTCCCATCCCTGGGTGATAAGCCATCTGTGTGCGTGCTTGAAGCCCGGGGAAAGCGCTTCCGATCTAAGCCCCGGCCCTCCTCTATAACTGTCTTCCTTCCCCTCCCCAAATCAATTATTAATATTATCACAGTCTCAGGCCAGCCTCAGTGTTGGTTCCATTTAAGCTTTTCTTTTTTCATCCCTTCTCTCTTTCCAGGCTGTGTGCATATGAGCTGGCGAGGGCTGGTTGCCAATTTAAGATCACAAACTTGACATTTCGGTGTCTGCTTCATCGTGCCAGGCGGGCACCCAGCTCGAACAATCGATTCTCCCTGCATAATCTATCAGTGCCATCCGAAACATTTAATCAACCCAGATCAGCCCTTCCGGCTGCTTTCTCTTTCTTACTGGCTCATGCTGGCTGGTTCACTTTCTCTTCTTGATTCAACCGACATTTATTGGACACCTACTGTGTTCAGAGTCCCATTCCTTACCCTCACTGAGCTTACATGATGATAGGGGCAGTGGGACACATATGGAGAAAACTCGGATGAATCGGTGATCTTATTACCATGAGTTCTCCTCCATTCCCTTTAGATCCCATTGGCATTTTCTCATGCTCTACAACCCTTACCCATGTCCTCTCCTAAAGGTTCCATGGTGAGCTTGCTTAGTGTTGGGGCTGCTGGTGAGGGGAATTTTCTCTAGATTTCTTGACATTTCACGGGCACCAACGTAGCCCACTGCCGACCGCCGGCCTCTTTTGCTTGATGGTCATCCCACCTCCTCTTGGCTTCCTTCCACAAATCCCAGCTGAAGTCCCACCTTCATCCCTGATCAGTCACAATCCCTTAGTGCTAGCGCTTCCCCTTTGCTGATTATCTTTGGTTTATCCTGTTTGTACTTTGTATGGACATAGCTGTTTGTGTACTGACTCCCCCCTCTAGACTGGGTGCTCCTTGAAGGCAAGGGTTTGTATTTGCCTTTCTTTGTATCCCAGCATTTAGCACAGTGCCTGGCACACAGTCCCTACTTTAACAATTCTTGTTGATTCCCTGACTCCTTTTCTCTTAATATTTCTCTTTGAAGATATAATTTTATAAATTCTTCTTTTCTTAATTAGCATACATTTATTTTCTCTCACCCTTTCCCATAAAGAGGGGGAGAAAAACCCTCTTAAAATAAATATGCATAGTCAAGCATGACAAATTCCCACATTAATGATGTCCAAAAATATACGACTCGTTGTACATCTTGAGTCCAGAAGACATCTTTTCATTGATAATATGCTATGACCTACTTATAAAGGTCACCAGGACAATCCATGATTTCAGCAGGATGGGAACTTCTGGTATGGGAATGCTCTTCTCTGCCATCAATGATATTTTGTATATAGAAATTGGGCAGCTAGGTGGTCCAGCGCATACAGTACTAGGGCTGGGATTAGGGAGATCTGAGTTTAAATATGGTCTCAGACACTTACTAACTGTGTGACCCTAGCAAGTCACTTTACTCTGTTTATTTTAATTTCCTCATCTGTAAAATGACCTGGAGAAGGAAATGATAATATCCCTGCCAAGAAAACCCCAAATGAATAAACAATTCTGAAATTAAAAAAAAATTCAAATGTGGTCTTGAAGAGAAAGAAATAAAATAACTGAACAACAAATACAAATTGTTTCCTTTGATGGAATAGTAAACTCCTTGGGGGCAGCAACTGTTACACTTCTGTCTTAGTATTCCTTAGCCTGGTACCTGACATACAATAAGAACTTTCCTCATTGATTAGTTTGTTGATAGATAAATACCCTAAAGAGTTGCCTGAAACATGCTGAGAATAAGTAACTTGATGGGGATGGGGGGGTGAGGGATGGGTTGGGAGGTTGAGGGGCAGGGGGGGAATGGTATTTGAACCCAAGTTCAGTGCAAAAGTTTCTCCATCAGACTATGGGGCTGCTATACTATACACAATGACACATTTGAGAGGAACAAAACACTTGGAGAAACAGAGGGAAATGATCATTGCTTGCTGGGGGAAGGCACGGGTCATGCAACCCATTATGTAAGCAAGAATTTAGCAGACAAGAAAAAGGAGGAAATGGTGGGCCCTGGGAGAAGCATAAACAAAAAAGCAAGTTTGGTGCATGCTGTGGAAGGTAGGGAGCAGTCCAACATGGCTGTACATGGAGGAGATGAGAATATGAGATGATACTTGAAAAGGAAGTTGGCAATAAGTTATAGAAAGCCTTGAGTGCCAGGCAAAGAAATTTAACTTTAGTAGGAAATAGGGAACTGGTGAACCTTTTTTTGGTCCTAGGACTAACATATCCTGATCCACACAAAGGGCAAAGTATGGTGCTGGATTAAGTTTGGGTAAGGAGAGGGAAGGAGATATGGGAAAATGGAACAGGATGATATGGATGTGGTCTAGAGGCAAGTAATGAAGGCCTTTTCTCCTAGCTCTTATCTTTCTTTCTTTCTTTCTTTCTTTCTTTCTTTCTTTCTTTCTTTCTTTCTTTCTTTCTTTCTTTCTTTCTTTCTTTCTTTTTCTTTCTTTCTTTCTTTCTTTTTTCTTTCTTTCTTTCTTTCCTTCTTTTTCTTTCTTTCTTTCTTTCTTTCTTTTTTTTACAATAATAGCAATATTATTTTTTATTTATTATAGGTTTTTATTTACAAGTTATATGCATGGGTAATTTTACAGCATTGACAATTGCCAAACCTTTTGTTCCAATTTTTCCCCTCCTTCTCTCCATCCCCTCCCCCCCAATGGCAGGTTGACCAATACATGTTAAGTATATTAAAGTATACATTAAATACAATATAAACATGCATGTCCTAACAGTTATTTTGCAGTACCAAAAGAATTGGAGTTTGAAATAGTGTACAATTAGCCTGTGAAGGAAATCAAAAATGTAGGTGGACAAAAATAGAGGGATTGGGAATTTTATGTAACAGTTCATAGTCATCTCCCAGAGTTCTTTCGCTGGGTGTAGCTGGTTCAGTTCATCACAGCTCTATTGGAACTGATTTGGTTCATCTCATTGTTGAAGATGGCCAAGTCCATCAGAATTGATCATCATATAGTATTGTTATTGAAGTATATAATTATTTTCTGGTCCTCTGGCTCTTATCTTTCTAACTCCATGAAAAGAAAAAGCAAAAACAAACTTATCCAGTCTCCATCTTCAGAGAAGGGTATCATGAGAAATTACGAACTTTTCTTCTCCGGAATTCTCTAAGGCTTCTGTTTTCCTTTGTGACTTCCAGCTATAAATTCAACTTATACTAGAAACACTGGAGGGGAGGGACCACATCTATAAAATTTGTTTTGTCCAGGGTATAGCACAGGAGATTAATAAAAGCTTTGGTTTGAAAGAGAAAAGAATATTACTGTGAGGAGGAGACAGGGAGGAGAATGACAGTGTTGACGGTGTTTGTTACAGTGATGGGGAAGGTTGTATTGATAGTGGTGGTGATGCTGGAGAAGTTGGTGTTGGTGATGGTGGAGATTGTGTTAGAGAAAATGTTTGGTGATGAGAGGGAAATGTCAGTGATGTTAAAGGGAAAATAAAGGTTGGTGGTGGTGGTGAGGAAGATGGCACTTCTGCTGAAGGTCAAGTCAACAAGCATTTTATGGAGTATATGGCAATGATGGTAGTGGTGATAATGATGGAGAAGATGGTGTGGGTGATGATGATGATGAAGAAAGTGTTAGTGAAGTGGTGATGGAGAAGATGGTGTTGGTGATGATAGTGATAGAGAAGATGGTGTTGGTGATGATGGTGATGGAGAAAATGGTGTTGGTGATGATGGTGATGGAGAAGATGGTGTTGGTGATGATGGTGATGGAGAAGATGGTGTTGGTGATGATGGTGATGGAGAAGATGGTGTTGGTGATGATGGTGATAGAGAAGGTGGTGGTGGTGGTGGTGGAGAAGTCAGTGTGGGTGATGATAGTGATGGAGGGGATGGTATTGGTGATGATGAAATCGGTAGTGGGAGAATAGTGTTAACATTACAGATCATGGAGATGGAAAAGAAGTGCGTCATTTATTATTTCAGTGATGCTGGTTGAACATCTACTATGTATAAGGCCCTTGGCGAGGTCCTGAGAAAATTCTTGAGATGGAAGAAGACACTGGTTCCTCTTTTCAAGCAACACAGAGAGGAGATAAGGTCCAGACACAGGTAACCATAATCTGCACAGGAGGGAAATGAAATAAATGCAGGTACCCTGAAAACAATGCTCAATAAATGAATCCAGAGGAGGGAGCGTGTCTGAAGAAAGCTCCATGGAGAAGAGGCTTCTGCTCTTCCTGCTACACCAGGTGGGCTCTTCAGCCTTTTCTAGCTTAGACCACTGGAGTGGTATGGTATATGGGGATTTGCTTAAGGACAGACATCTAGCACAGTAGCTTACAAATAGTTGTTGAATGAAAAAAACTTAAAAATGAATGAAATGCAATGTGATGGAGGAAGTAATACAGGGTTGAGACCGGGAGACCTAAATTCACATCCCATCTCAGTCACTTGCCATATATGGTCAAAGTCTCAGTTTTCCTCATCTGTAAAAGGGGCACAGCAGCACTTGCAACCCCAAAAGTTGTTCTTAGAGGACTGTGGTATTGGATTTTAACTCTTGGGTGGGGAAGGACAACTAGAGATTTTTTTAACCTGGGGATAAAAGCTGATGTTGGTGGGAAGGGAAGAAGGTATGTAAAGATTGGCCTGGGATGTGGCAATGACAGATCAGAGGTATGTGTGAGTGTGTGAGTGTATGAGTGTGTGTGTGTGTGTGTGTGTGTGTGTGTGTGTGTGAAAAGTCTGATCACAAATGCATAAGGAGAGAAGGTTATCTCTCTCCCTTCTCTCTTTCCCAATCAACAATTATTAGGCACCTACTGCATGCCAGGCACAGTATTAGGCTCTATTGAGATAAAGACCTAAATGAAACATCCCTTGTCTTCCACCAGGCTGTGTCCTATCTCCTCTGCCTTCTCTTGGGGATATGCCCCCCTCCTTCCTTCTCCTATGGCAGAGACCCATAGAGGACCATGAGATATAGGGACCACTATGGAGAAATATGGCCACGCCCTCTAGATGAAGGCATTCAGGGTCTGGCCCCCTTTCCTTAGCTGCAGGCAAGAGCAAAGTTTTTAAGACATTTCAAATGTTTCTTTTCTTATCTTGCCCAAGGAATATTTAATAATTACAACAGCAAGAAGAGGACCTCACATACATTGTCTTAGCTCGCCCTCGCTATAATCCCTGTGGGTGAGTCTGTTCACTATCATTATCATCTGAATTTTACAGATGGGGAGACTGAAGTTCAGAAAGATTCAGAATCTACAGGATTCACACAGTTGGTTCATGAGGGGATTAAGATTAGAACTCTGATCTCTTCATTCCTAATCCGATGGTCTGCCTACTAGAAGTGAACACCACAGGGGACAGTCTAAAAGAAAGGGACTCACAGTGACCTAAAGATATTTCCCAGGATTCTAGGATCTAGGAAAATTGGAAGGCTAGCCGAGAAATATCAGGACTCTCGGTGGGATGAGTTTGTGGAACAAACTGATACCCAGTAGTATGAAGGGCGTCCCAGAGGGTAGAAATGAGACATTTGTTGTAGTGGCGGGGTGGGGAGGGAGTGAGAACTCTATGGGAGAATTGTGTAGGGACTTGGAGGAGAGAGGTTTAGGAGACTGAGAGAAGTAGGGATAGAGGGAAAGTTGAAGTCCTTCTGTGGGAGAAGTGGGGGAAAGTGGGGTACCTGAGAGAGAAGTGAGAGAAGTGAGAGAAGACCTGGAGGAAGCCAACCATCCTGGAGAAGGACTAAAGGGGGCTCCTGGGGAGAAGTGGGGGACTAAGGGAAGAGGTTGGGGGAGGGAGGGAGGCTGTAGAGGGTGGAATGAGGGAGGGAGCCAAGTTGACATAAGGTTCTTAAGAATGCACCGAGCCCCTGGAGGGAGCCCTCTAATCCCGATGAGATCTGGGGATGTTTGGAGACAGCTGTGCTGATCCAGTCCGGGCTGACTGGCTGACATCACAGACCTGCTATGAGCCCCCTCTCCAGGAGCCAGTCTCTGCTTCCTTCTCTTGCTTTTCCAGGGAAAGATGACAGGGAAGGGGGTGGGGGAAGGAGGGAAGGGAACAGAGCCACAGTATTAACTCTACCCTGGCCATGGTGCAGGGACAAGCGACCAGGATTTGGGGGGCAGTGGGCCAAGGGGCAGTGATGCTCAAAAATGAGGGGGAGGCTTTCTTTGAAAGTGGGAAGCTGGAGAAGCTTCAGTATCTGGCACTGGCCTCCCCCAATAGATTTCTGGTCTCACACTTTCCCCCGGGAAGAATCGAGCTTCAGGAAAGGACTCAGGAACACTTTTAGAAGTTGGTAAAGTTAATCTGCAGGGCAGAAGGAGCCAGAGGCTAAGAATTAGAACCTCAAATCTGTAAGTGCAGGTGAGCCCTCTGATCTTGGGCCAGTCTTTTCAAACTGAGTCTCAGTTTTCTCATCTGTAAAATGAGAGGTTTGCCCTAGAGTTCTTCTGAAGGCTCTTTAAGTGCTAGAGCTTTGATCCAGTGCTCTGTAACTCTCATTTTACTAAGTGTGAGCCAATAAGCCATTCAATTTTTGGAGTCACAGTTTCCTCCTTTGTAAAGAGAAAGAGACTCTGAGGTCTCTAAGGTCCCTTTGAGTTCCACAGCTATAATCCCATGTAGAGGAAAAAAACTTTAAAATGTTTTACTTTTATCTCTCCTCCTTCCACCCTAGGCTCCATTCCTGAAAGGAGAGACAAGAGAAAGAAGGGAGAGAAGAAGACCAAAGGGAAAAAATTAGGACAAAGAAACAGGAAGAAAGGAGGAAGAGAGGAGAAGAAGAGATAGATCAGGAGGAGAAAAGAGAAAAGATTAGGGAGGCAAAAGAAAGGAAAAGAGAAAAAGGTTGGGAGAAGGCAGAAAGAAGCAGAGAAGAGAAAAAGGGAAAAGAAGGAAATGAACAAAAATGAGAGTAGAAAAGGAAATGAAAAGATGAGAAGAAAAAAGAAGAAGATACCAGAAAAGGAAATAGGAGATGAGATGAGAAGGGGAAGAGAAAAGGATGGAACTCTAGAGGACACTACAAAGCTATTTTCTTCTCTTCAGAAAGGAAATCTTAGGATCACAGATTCAGAATCAGAGGGGATCTGCTTAATGGGGGGGGCATTGCTAGTTCTTATTTTAGAGGAAAAATGGCAAGCTCACTCTTGAGGTGACTTGATTAAGGTCTCACAGGCAGGATGAAGGGAGCAGAGCTGGGGTTTGATGGAAGTGTTCTGGTCCTAAATTTAGGGCTCAAACCACTTCACCAGTTGAAATCCAAGTCTTCCCCAGACACCTGGAAGCCCATTTCTGTCATCTCTCTTTGCTCTCCCAAGCCTCCTGAAGTGTTGCAGCTGGAAAGAAAGAGAGCTCCATCCATGGAGCCTGTGGCCAGTGGCCAGAGAATTTGCTGATGTTGTCGGGCCCACCCAGGCCAAAGAATGAGGACTCTCCTTTTTTCCCAAGGCCAGGCAAGGCTACATGGCCCTCTCTCACACTGCAGAGACATTGGATCCCACCGCTTTAATCCTTTCTCCTTCCTGGGGAAAAAGAGGAGTTTTGAAATCCACCACGTGGCCAAGACAACTTTGAATGTGCATTTGAATTTAGAGGAGGAAAGATTGGTCTGAGCTGGTGAAAAGTCTGAATGAGAAAAGCTGTGGGAGAAGAAACCATCAGAGCAAGGAGAAACCTTAAAACGCAAAATGTCAGGTGGAAATCCTCGAATATGGAATATTAGAACAGGGAGAGGTCTTAGAGTAGGGGAGATGGAAGGGATTCTAGACTATAGAATGTTAGAATAGCGAGAGACCTTAGTACTAGAGTATGAGGGCTAGAAGGGAACCTAGAATATAGAAAGTTAAAGCAAGGAAGGATGCTAGAACCTAGAATGCCAGAACTGGGAGGATGCATAAAACAAAGAATGTTGAGACTGCTGAGAAGGCTCTTAGAATCAGAGCCATGGCATGATAAAGGAACCTAACTTCAAAATCTAGCTCTCTGTCTCTCTCTCTCAATGAAACTGGGATTTATGTAGGGTCACACAACTAGGAAATGTTAAGTGTCTGAGGCAGGGCCAGTGCTCAATCCACTGTGCCATCTAGCAGCCCAAAATCCCAGATCTTTTACATATTCCGAGTGATTTGAGGTAAATCTCTTCCAAGTTCTACCTATTTTGGCATTCCTCCTGAAATTTTCTGTAAACTTTAACCTAACTAATTTTTGGAAAAAGATTTTGTTAAGCAAGGACATTTTTAGCCTAGCCTCTGCCCAAGACTAGATGGCTGATGGTCTCTATTTCAACTCTCAACTTGCTGATATTTTGAATCTCTAAATTATTTGGAACTTTTAAAAGAGTACCAAATCTAAAAGAGTACTCTTTAACCATCTAGAGTATAGTTTTTTCAAGTGAATTCAATTCAACCCTAAATTCAGCCTACTTTGTGCCAGACCCTGTATTGCAAATACAAATACACAAATGAAGAGGAGTTTGATTAAGTAATGGGACACAGATAAGGAAGTTCCCCTAAAAATCAAATTAAATACAGTCTCATTGGGCAGGATGAGGATGGGCCATCACTAATCATGTCAGAATGTGCTTCCGGAGACTCTAGGTGGTAAGAGATTATTTCAAAAGCCCAAGAAGAGCCCCAGGTTAAAGATGTGGCTTTCTTTCCCAGCTCTGTGTTCATTGGCTTTACTTAGGTCTCTGTTTCCCCACAGGTGAACAGAGAGGACAGTTAGTGACCAGATTGTGACCAGTGTTAAGGCTCAGTCTGTGGCTAGGGTCAGGGTTTAGTAAAAGGGAGGGAAGGTAGGAGATCTCAGCATTAGTTTCTTTCTTCTTCTGAAAAGCCTTGTCTGGAGGTGTACCCTCTCATATTTCCCATCCAACCAAAGGAGGGACTCCCTGGAGCAGCTACAGGGACCCCTCTTGCCCCCTCACTGAATAACAGCCTCGGTGTCTCATGGGCCACTCTGACCAGGCTCCAGGGTCAGCAGGGAGATTAATCAGCAGCAAGGAGCCTGGGTTGGGGGAGCAGGGTGTTGGCTGAATACAAAGCATTATTATCACAGACAAGAAAACTAGCAAACTCAGTATGAGCCCAATTTCTAGTTTCTTATCATCACAGAGGCCCCGGGCACCCAGAGATGAATGTTCCAAAGCTAAAATGGTCTTGTCATTTTCTAGTGAAGAGCTTACATGTGTTTGATGGTTTTAGGACAGAAGTCCTAAAGATGTTTTGTCTGAAGTGGGGAGAGGTAGGAGAACCCAAACTCCCTTTTAGAGATTCTGCCAAAGTCAATGTCCATTGGATGGATGGAGGAAAGCTGAGTTGGTATTGATTCCCATTACTCGTGGCATCCTTTGTTCTGGAGGTCAGGACCCTGGACCTCAACCCTTTGGGCTGGTCCTCCTCCCTATGAAAGAGGATTATCTCTTACAGATTCTCATTCTCAGACTCACAAATTATTAAACTTGGAAGACACCTTAAAGTTGGAAGCCCCATGATCAGCAATAGTATCCCCTTTTCCCTTAGACTGAAATTCAGACAGAAAGCTGGGTTGGGGAATCGAGCTGTTTTGTGGATAAAACCAGTGATGACAAAATCAAGTAGAAATGCATTGCTGCTGGCCACAAATTGATTTAGAAAACCACAAATTGTCATTATCTATGTTGTGTTTTCATTTATTTTGTTAAACATTTCCCAGTTACATTTTAATATGATTTGCTTGGGCCTGTGAGTTTGCCTAGCCTATGAAACAATGGCCTTGATTGTATGTCATTGTTTTTTACAAGAGGTGTAAAAAATATAGTGGAAATAGAATCTTTTAAAATATCCCTGCTAGGCTGGGCTGGTTAAAAAAAATAAATCTTCAAGGCTAGGGTTTCAGACACCTGAATGATTATTCCTTCAGAAAGCTTTTTCTTCGTTATCATAGAACTTAGAATTTTAGAATTGGATGGTCCTTTGAAATTTATGCAGTCCACTTTCTTCATTTGATAAATAGGGAAATGGATTCTCAAAAGGACAGAGGTGCCCAAAGTCCCAGAGCTTGTCAGTGATGAGACTGGGATTTGAACTCAGGACTTTCTGGTCCAGGGTTTCTTTTGGTGAGAAGGAAAGCCTGATGGGAGGAGGAAGGAACTGTGAGCTTCCCGTCTCTGGAGGATTAGGGCCTGAATCTCAGTCTCTTTTCCTTGGAAGACATATTTCCTACCTCTGTCTCAGATCCTGGGAACAATAAAAATCTCTAATCTGTTGTTGACATTCTATGGGCGTTTGAAGCTGTGGGGATGGCTAGGGTTTCATTCCAGCCCATGTGATCTTCGGAGGCCCCATTGCAGCCAGAGCTGGGAAAAGCACTTGTCCCATGTCACTCCGAAGTGGATTAGGCTCCAGTGAGCAGGGGATTTGGTTTGGAATCAGATGGAGAATGTTCCAGGGCTGGGTGCTGGGTGATATCCGGTCCAACTCTCTATCCTCCATTACCTTATTCTGTGGCTGCCTTTAAGCATCAGCATGGAGAAGTAAGTGGAAAGAATGCTAGCTGTGGATTCAGTAGATCCAGTCTTTGAGGCCGGCTCATCTTGGACAGGTCATCACCTCTTCCTGACTCAGTTACCTTAGTTGTAAAATGAAGGAGTTGTAAATGGGCCAATGTCATGAGCCCCATCCAGTGCTGACATTTTATGTCCTAAGTTCCTCTCCTTACTCCACCATTCTGTGTTTCAAGGCTCTTCCAGCACATATATTTTAAGGCCCCTCTCTGGTCAATATTTTTTGACTCTATGATGCTTATTCTATTTGCACGTTATTGGGAAATGTGGACTGTGGTTGGTTCAGGAGGTGAGGGGATTTTAGGGTTTTAAAACTCACTAGGTCTCAGTTCCAGGGCTGGCTCTCAGTGATGGCCATGCTCCTCTGGACGACTTCTGCCCCTTGTAGACCCTGCTGTGTCCTGGCTGCAGCTTCATGATGGGTTTGCTGCAGGTTACTGGTGGGGAAGGGGGTGTCTAGGGTATCAGTCATTCAACCCTTGAAAATCTGATCTTGCTGGGCCCATCGCCCTGATGGTTTCCCCAAGACCATCAATCAGCAGTGGAGACATGATCATGTTTTATAGCTAGAGGGGAGGCTGAAACCTAAGCCCTGGGCTCAGGGACCTGCTTGCTCAGGGGGATCAAGACAAAGCCCCAGCTTGGTTTTAACCCTTTGTGGCCATGCATTCCTCTCCTAGACCCCACTGGCTCTCTGCCAGTTCTTCTGTGGGAAGGGGATGATCCCAATGAGGCCGGGGGAGCACCTCGGATACTGGTGATACTGAACCCAGATGAGAGGGACCCAACTTCTCTCTGGCTACCAGTCTCTCCTCAGGGGGAGAAATCAAATTTTCCTTTTAGCCCTAAGAGCCTGTGACTTTATAAACTGAGTTTGGAGAAGGTTCTTTATGTCCTTGGGCTATTCTAAGTCTGTGGCCATTGTGGTTATGGCCACCAAATGTGAGAATATGTCAACAGAGGGCCCAGTGCTAGAGTGTCTAGATTGTTCTGGCAGAAAACATTTAAAATTGCTCCATGGATCCAGTGGACTCTCTTCCAGGGCCAGACCTTCAGATCCCCAAAGGCAGATGGCAAGCTGCTCTGAGAGGGAGTGAGAGCGTCTTAACTGGCAGCCTTTAGGCAGAGGTTCTCTCTCTCTGGTAAATTTTATTTTTATTTTAAACTTAAATACCAAATGAGAAAAGAAAAACCATCCATGCACACAGTGGAACAAAAGAGAGAATTCAATATAAAACGATATATTTCCATTTCAAGAAAACCTACATAATTAATACTACACATTGTTTTCAAAGCTGCCCACTTCATTTTCCATGTAGGCTTTCTTTTGTTCTCTGCTTTTTACTTTATTTTTCCCTCTTCCCTCTACCCTATAGAAGACAACAGTTAAGTGTGAATATATATGTATATATGTATACATATATACGTATATAGATATAAATACCTATATCTATATACAGATATAAATTCATACATATTTATGCAAGACTGTATTATGCTTATCTTCACCTGTTATCTTTTTCTCTGAAGATGGATAGTATCTTCCTTCATAAATCCAGGTCTTTCCATGTTTTGCTAAATCAACATTTCCTCCATCATTGCAATATTCCAACTCAAAACATTTTATCCAAAAGTTTATCTATCGAAATTCTCCCCCCGCCATTGCTTCAAGTTTTGTTTATACAAGAAAATTTTAATTTAAAATAATTGGAATTATCTATTTTATACTTCAACAATGCTCTCACTTATAATATAGTTTAAGATCTGATACAGCTGAATCTGCTTCATTTACATCTTTTTTCCCCCACTGGTTTCTTTGAAGTCTCTGACCTTTTGTTCTTCCATGTGAACTTTATTATTTTTTCTAATCCAGTAAGATATTTTAAAAAATAATTTATTTGGGATGGCAATGAATAAATAGACTAGCTAGGTAAAATTGTCATATTAAAATTTATATTGATTTTACCTACTCAAGAACAATAATTATTTCTTCAATTGTTTAGATCTGACTTTATTAGTATAAAAAGTGTTTTATGTTTATGTCTGTTTTGGCAGGTATGCTGTCAGGTATTTTGTATTGTTTGGTTATATTAAATGGCTTAAAACAATATTAAGTAACATTGCTGACACATAATGTAGTTTCTCTATTTTTTCTCTTTTGATTAAATCTATTTAAGCTTTAACTTTATGTGAGATTATAATTTTACTCTTGCCCTTAATTTTATTTCTGTATTATTTTTATAGAGTCTCCTGAAAGCAATATACTGTTGAATCCAAATTTTTAATCTTTTGTCAGTTCCATTTTATGGGTAAATTCATCCCATTCATATTCTACAATAGAATTATTTGTTGTGTATTTTCCTTCTTCCTATTTTTACTCACTATCCTTTTCATCCTATTCCTATTCCTCCTTACTCTTCTGCTTTACTTCTACCTGATTCCTTGCCCTCCCATTCCTTAGTCCAACTAGCCCTTCTACCTTATCTTCTCCTCCTGCTGTATCCCCTTGCCATCTTATTTCTTTCTGTATTTAAACAATTTTAAAATATTTTTCTAGATATTTATATTGTTCCCTCTTTAACTCATTCTCAATGAGAGTAAAGTTCTATACCACCTACCTTTCCCCATTAGCATCTTCTGTATTAATTTTTCCTTTTATATTATATAATATATTGAATTATTTATATGAGATAATTACACATTTTCATATCTCCTACACAGGTTTTTCTTTTTAAATTCATCTCATCATACACAGTTTTAGCCCAGGCCTTTTTTTTCAAATTACCCAAATATTGATGACAGTCACAAGTACTTATAATATTTGCACATGTAAGAAGTAAGCAAATGACCTTTTGGAGTCCCTTATAATTGATCTTTAATGCCAACCTTAACATTCTCCTAAATGTCATATATGTCAGATTTTCCCTTTACTTCTGCTGTTTTTGTCACAAATACCTGAAAGTTCATTAAATTTTCTTTTTTTTTTTTCCATTCAGAATCATAGTTAACTTTGCTGGGTGAGTTACTATTGGTCATAACCCTAGCTCTTTTGCTTTACAAAATATAGAATTCTAAGACCTGTGGTCCTTCAACATAATGGCTTCTAGATCTTGTGTAATCCTTATCATAACTCCATGATATTTAAATTATTGGTTTATTTTTCTGTTGTTGCTTCCAATATTTTCAAGCTTTGAAACTTTACTATAACATTACTGCAAGTTTTTTTCTTGGAATATCTTTCAGGTCGTAATTGAAGGATTTTCCCTATTTCTGCTTTACCTTATTGTTCTAGAACTCCAGGGCAATTTAATCTAGATAATTTCTTTTAATAATGTATCAGCATTTTTTAAATTGTAATTTTCAGGTAGTCTAAGTATCCTTATTTCTTCATTTGTTCTCCAGATCAATTTTTTTCTGATGTTTCATATTTTCTCCGATTTTTCATCTTTTCGTTTTTGTTTTTTATTATTTCTTGGTGCTGTGGAATGTAGTGAGTTTCCTTTTGCTCAATTTTGGTTTTCAAGGAATTATTTTCTTTTTAGATTATTTTTTTATTTTATTTTTTTCCAATACATGTAAAGATAGTTTTCAACATTCATTTTTAAGACTTTGTATTCTAAATTTTTCTCCTTTCCTCCTCCCTCCTTATCACAGCAAGCAATCCGATATAGGTTAAATACTGCAATAGTTTTAAATATATTTATGCAAATATGTTGTGCAAGAAAAATTGAACCAAAGGGGGGGGAAACACAGAAAGAAAATAAGTAAACAAAAAAGTGAAAATACTATGCTTTGATCTACCTTCAGTCTCCATAGTTCTCTCTCTAAAAACAGATGACATTTTCCATCCCAAGTCTATTGGAATTGCCTTGAATCACTGCATTGCTGAGAAGAGCCAAATTCATCAGAGTTGATCATCACATAATCTTGCTGTTACTGTGTACAATGTTCTCCTGGCTCTGCCATGTAAGTCTTTCCAGGTTTTTCTGAAATTAGCCTGTTCCTCATTTCTTATAGAACAATAATATTCCAATATCTTCATATACCATAAGTCATTCAGCCATTTCCCAACTGATGGACAGCCACTCAATTAAGGAATTATTTTCTTCCTTAAGATTTTTATTCTCTATTTCAGGTTGATTGGTTTTCTTTTCATAATTTTCTTGGGTTACTCTTTTTTTCTTCTTTTATTTTTCCCTTGATCATTTAATTTTAAAAATTCTTTTAAAGTTCTTCTAAGAACTCTTTTTTGTGCTTATTGACATTTGACATTTTTTCAATTGAAAAAAGAGTTACTTTTTTTTTTTTTGCTCTGTAATCTTTCTCTGAATATAAATCCAGATTGTCTCTATTTCCTTGGTAGCTGACTATGGTTGGATTCTTTCTCCTTTGCTTACTCATATTTATTTATTTGTTTTATTTTGTGTAATCAACTTAATTATGGTGAATGATGCCCCAAGTCTCAGGTCCTTCTTACTGCTTTATTTATTTATTTATTGAGGTTTGTTCATGAGTCCAATCTTGGACTCTCCTTTCTACTCCTAAGCCACGGGATCCTAAGGTCTCTGGCTACATTGTCCCATAAGTGATCTTCCTTCCTGTGGTCCCTCTTGTGCAAACTACAGCTCTCTTCTCTGTCCTGGAACTAAAACCAGGGACTCTTCTGCAAGTGCTCACAGCCCCAGGGCCCCTCTGCTACTGCACTCACCAGGTGTGTCCTTCTTCCCCCAGCCACATCCTGGGATGGATCTGGTCAGCACAGCTGTGTTTGGCATCCCTCAACCTCGGAAGGTCCTTCAGTCTACTCAGTCAGACCCCCCACACCGTCTATGAGAGGACAGATTCTAGGGCTGAGGCTGCTTCCAACCCCGTCTCCCTCAGAGCTTGGTGTTTGTTGACTCTGCAGAATCCCCTTGGAGACATTTGTACTTCACTCGGGCAGACTTCTGCTCTTGGAGGTCAGGTCTTGGGGTCTTCTCACATTGTCTTAGGAGGACAACTGCTCTGCCCCAACTTTTGTTTATTTCCATTGCTCTACATTCCTTCTCGGGTGATGGTCTGTCTTTTTTTGTTGAGAAAATGTGGAAAAACAAAAGTTTTTCTGATCTACTCTACTATATACCTGAATTCTCTCCCCATATATCTCTTTTTCTGGAATGGTATATAAGCAGAGGGACTTCTGAACTGAGATGGAGGCTGGCTTACATGACCTTTAAGATCTAGCAGTGTTCTAGACTGTTCTTTTTAGTTCCTTCCAAGCTCTGACATCCTGTGTTCTAAGACCCTACCTGGGCTTAACATCTTGTGTTCTAAAGGTTCCCCCAGTTCTGACCTCCCGGGTTCTAAGGGCCCTCCCAACTCTGACATTCTGTTCTAAGGGCCCTCCTAGCTCTGACATTCTGTTCTAAGGGCCTCCCCCGGCTCTGAAATTCTGTGTTCCAAGACCCCTTCCAGCCTAATATTCTAAGGGCTCTCCTAGCTCTAGCAGCCCAATGTTGTGCATCCTCCCAAAGCCAAATTTCTCCTTACCATTTTCTTTCCTTAAATGATGATGATGATGAACAATCAGTGAGTGCTGTGAAGCACTCATCACCTCTCCCAGGGCACCTTGTATTCCCCTGCATTCTCTCACCTGAAAGTCCTGTTCTGTCCCCAGTGGGCGTCTTTATGCTTGATACCTTCTTCCCCATAACCCAAGGGGCTTTCCTTGTGGTCTTTACTCTGACCCATCCTCAGTCTCATGACTAGCTTCTGCTAGACCAAAGGGCCATCCATTACATTTTCAGAGCACTTTTTAGACCTTCAAGGCTACAATAACCTCAGTTTATCTTCATGTTTCTCACCTGAAATCTGGTAGGGCAGGTGTCTAGGCTCCACATTTGATCACTGGGCCTCTCTGATGATAAAGAGCAGGAAATAGGTCTGGGGTTACCTATTAACTTGATTGTCATTTGGCAGGATAAGAATTTACTTTGACTCTTAACCTAGTACTAGAACTCTCCTCTCCCTCCTTTCCCATGTCACCCACAAATGTTCTGTTTATGGGAGTCTTGAATTACTAATTATAACAGACATTTCCATAGCACTTTAAGATTTGCAAAATGATTTCCCTACAATGACCTTGAAAGACAAATGAATTAAGGCTTATAGTTCCTTATTGGGTCTTTCTGCCTCTAGACGGTCTCTTTTCTGATCCATTCTCTATTCAGCCACAGTGATCTTCCTGAAGTATATGTCTGACTGTGTCACTCCCTCTTGCTCAAGTTGCTCTAGTGGCTCCCTAGTACCTCCAGGATCAGACAGAAAGTCCATTGTTGTTACTCTTTCTTTGCTCTCTCCATATTACATATAGGGCAGACACCATTGCATTTGTATTCACTTCTCCATCTTAGCTTCCCCCTGAAATTCAAATCCCATATTCTGAAGGAAGCTTTTCCAGGTCTTCACCCTTCCCCACTCACTGCTAGGACATTCTCTCTCAGATTTCCTCCCATCTACTCTGTTTATATCTTATTTATAACTTATTATTTACATGAGGACATGTTTTTTGTTTTTCTTTGTAACTTCATTGTTTAGCACAGTACCTGGCCCTTAGCAAATGCTTAACAAAAGTTTATAGACTGATTAATAACACAGTAGAAGAAACTTATTTCCAGAGTCAGTAAGTATTAGATGTGCTGGACCTGGAATCCAGGTCTCCTATTTTCAAATTCAGGACTCTGTTCTTTTTATTCATTCATTTATTCATTCATTCATCTATTTATTTGTTTATCTATCTATCAATCGACCTATCTGTCCATTCATTCATTTATTTGATTGTTTATTTGTTTATTATTTATTTTATTATTATTATAGCTCTTTACTTACAAAACATATGCATGGGTAATTTTTCAACACTGATCCTTGTGAAACCTTCTGTTCCAACTTTTCCCTTCCTTCCCCCAATCCCTCCCTAGATGGCAGGTCAGGACTCTGTTCTTAACACTAAGCTGCCTGTCCTAAATTTTCAAGGTCAAAGCTTGCTAATTTGGTCATCAAATTAATAGAAACAAAGTTCCCTATGGATGAAGGCAAAGACAGAGGGGAGTAGAGGCCTGATGAAATCTCTGGGTGCTCAGGATCTGGCTTCTTGGTCTTGCATTTGTATCTTGGATATTGAATTTCATTCTTTCACCTTCCTCTCATTTGGGGCAACCCTGAGTCAAAGATTCTAAAGTCCAATGGTCTGGATCCTGCCTCCCTATAATAGTCCATTTTTGCCATTTTACATCCAACAACCACTTAACCAAAGTGGTTAAAAGTTTTGCTCCAGGTAGTACACAGCAAAATTGGAATTAAATCCAAATCATTTGATATCAAATCGGTGCTCTTCCCCTTTGTCAGGTTGTCCGGGAAAAAACTTCTGAATGGGAATCCGTCTTCGGGATTCTCTAATTACCAGTTCCAAGAACCAAAGGAGTCATTGGAGAACCAGAAAATGCTTTTGTGGTAGCTGGGAATCTTTCACTGTTCCATCACACTGGACTGGTGAATATATGTTGGCCAATCAACTTCCTGTAAGTCAACAACATTTATTGAGCATTTATTATGGACAGGCCAGTGCTAAGCTATAGAGAAAGGCAAAAACATGGTCTCTGCCCCAAGGTGACATGTAAACAATCACATACATACAAGATGTATACAAAGGAAAGGTAAGTAAAGGTGATCTTGGATGAAGATGGTGGGGTAGTCTGGGAAATGCCTCCTATTTTACAAAGATAGAAAATCAAGGCTCAGGGATGTTTTGGATCTCAGTAATTTTTAATGATCTCTTACGAGCACAATGCATAAAATGCTTCCATCACCCAAAAGTTATAGGTTGTCAGAACTAGGAGGGACCTGAAACAGAATTTCAAGCGTGGGAGAAATGTAGAACTCCAGAAAGGGAGTTTGGAACATAGGAAGACGGTGTTGGACTGAATCTTAGAATGCACAGTATCAAGATTGGGAGAAACTTTAGAACACAGAATATCAGTTAGTAGGACTCTAGATAAAACTATGCTGACTTTAGAGATTCTTAGAGATCATCTAATTTCACTTCCTATTTTATGATGAGGAAATGAAGGTTCAGATTCCAACTTCAGAACAACCTGTTGGGGTAGGCAAAACTGGAGTTCTTTTCTTCATTTTATAGATGAGGAAGCAAGCAGTTATTGAGCACCTAGTGTGTGCCAGCAGTTTGCTAATTGATTTAGAAATATTTCATTTGATGATGTGACAAATTAAACTCAAGAGAGAGGACGGGACTTGTCCAGGGCCAAAAGCTAGCTAGCAAGTGGTGCAGTTAATATCCAAATCCAGGTTGCTGACTCCCAGACCAGGGATGTTTGCATCAGAAAAAGATCCTTTAGCACCTAGCACAGACCTAGGCACATAGTAGGTATTCAGTAAATACTTTTGCTTCATTATCTTCCTCTCTCCCTCTTTCCTTTCTCCTTTGAAACTGACTTTTATAAACAGAAAATAATAAACTTTAGAATTTGAAAATTATTGTTTTTTTTTTTTTTTTGGAAGATCACTTCCAGCTCATTTTGCATATGTGGAAACTGGAATCCTGAAAAGAAAGTAATTTATTCAAGGCACCCGGCATGCTAATTGCACCACTGGGATTGGAATGAAGCTGCTAACTCTGTCAAAGATCCAGCTATAACCCGTTGGCTCTTGGAATGGAGGGGGGAAAGAAGTTAGGGACAGGAGGTCTAGGAGGATTTTTGCTGATTTCTCACCATTTGAAAAATCCCTAAAATCCTCAGTCTGACTCTACGATTTGTTTATAACCTCTTTCTTTCTTTTTTTCCCGTTGGCTCAGGATGTAAAGTGCTCAGGGACAGAAGCCCTGGCTGAAGTATTTCCCATTTATCTTATCCCAGCTGGAAGGCTCCACATGGGAACCACTGACAGCCCTGGAGAGATGAGTTCACCTGTTGCTTTCACTCACTCATGGATTGAAGGCACCAGACTTCCATTCCAGTCCTGAGCTAAGAAATAGATATTAGCATAAATATATTTATTACAGCTTTTCATTCTAATATATTAAAACATCATATAAATATTGTTACATATGGTATAGAATATACTGATTTATTATAGCATATAATAAACATACAATATTATATTTATATTGTATATTTTTATATTATATGTAATATATTTATACTACATAGCTATCTAAATGTCTATAGACTATATCTAATATCTTTTATACCATTATATTTTTAATATATTTATACTATTATTTAGGCTATTTTATATTGAATATATTTTATGCTATTACAGTGCTTTATACTATTATGTAGCTAGCATATTTTATACTATTACATGTCATGCATTTTGTACTATTATATTTCTAATATATTTTATACTATTATTTAGGCTATTATTATATTATATATGTAATATATTGTATGATATTATAATAGTTCCTACTATTATATAGCTAATATATTTTATACTATCATATATCTAATATGTTTTATGCTATGATAAAATTTTATACTATTACATATCTAATATATTTTATGCTATTATTTAGACTATTATTATATCTAATATATTTTATTCTATTATATCTAATGTATAGCTAATATATCATGTGGAAGTGTATATGTATGAATATATATGATATATATATGTATGCATTTGATTGTTGAGGGGACCATTATAATATAGAATGTTAGAATATGGGATGTCATAATTAGAACTAGGAGAGAAGTTAGAACAGAATGATAGAAGCTATCATGGCAGAATTTGACACTGGAACACAAAATATTACAGCTGAAGGGGACTTTTGAAAATCTGAGAATATAGACTGTTAGAAATGTTAGAACGCAGAATGTCAGAGCTGGAAAGGACTTTATAGAATGTCAGATCTAGAAGGATATCTGAGGAGTGAGGGACTTGAGAACACAGAATGTTGGAGGAAAATTTTATTTTATTTTTTCTAAGACAATTCTTTAATTTTTAAAAAAGTTTTTTATTTTCAAAACATATGCACGGATAATTTTTCAACACTGACCCTTGCATAGTCTTGTGTTTCAGATTTTCTCCTCCTTCCCCCATTCCCTCCCCTAGATGTCAAGCAATCCAATAAATGTTAAACATGTTCAAATATATGTTAAATCCAATATGTGTAAACACATTTATACAATTCTCTTGCTGCACAAGAAAAATCAGATCAAAAAGGAAAGCAAATGAGTAAGGAAACAAAATGCAAGCGAATAACAACAAAAAGAGTGAGAATTTTATGTTGTGATCCACATTCAGTTCCCATGCTCTTCTCTCTGAGTGTTGATGGGTCTCTTTGTCACAAGATCACTGGAACTGGTATCAATCATCTCATTGTTGGAAAGAGTCACGTTCGTCAGAATTGATTGTCATGATGTTGCCATGTACAATGATTGGAGGAAAATTTAAGGTATCATTGGGTTTTAATCCTCTCATTTTATAGATTTCAGAGTAAGTAAGCTATGTGTACTAAGTTACATAATTTCCTGGGAGGATATGAGGAACCATCGTTTTGAGTCTTAATTAACATTGTCTACTTCATTGCATGTCCATCATAATATATCCCTTCCCCAGTTTCTTGTTTTAGTTCGAGTCCCCTTTTCCAGAAAGTTTCTTGAGATTTATTCATTTCATTCTTTCAATCTACCCCTTTCTCTTGCTTTAGTTTAAAAAATTTCATTGATTTTCTTTCAGATTTAGTCAATTTTGTTTACATTTTTGCAAATTTCAGAGCATCTCACAATTATGTATTTTCTCTCATAAATGGAAAATTTTTTTCAAAATTATGTATATCCAAAATGCAATAATTACTCATGACAAGTAATTCACAAAGTGTACTTTAGCAGGACATATTCTAAAAATTTAAGAACAGATAGGAGAAAATATGACCAATTTAGCAATTTAATATTTACATTATCTAAAACCATCATGTCTATCTAAAACTCCCAAGTTTTAGAATATTAAAAAAAATTATTTTAATGATTCAACGATTTGTTTGGATTTTTGCCCTGCTTCCTAGGCCCTACCCTGACTTCTTAAAAATGGTAATATTTCAATAAATACATAAAAATATGATCGTGACTCCCTTCATTTTTCTCTTGCTTAGGCCTTTTAATAACAAATTTAATATGCCATTTTAAAGTTTCTAAAATAGTATTTGTTATCTCATTTGATCCTCAAATAGCTTCTAAGGTAAATGCTATTATTGCCTCCAATTGACTTGAATGGCTGAAGGCTGAATGACTTGCCCAGAAACTAGTGTCTGTGGCAGGATTTGAATCCAGGTTTTCTTGATTCCAACTATAACATTCTGACTGTATCTATTCCATTCTATCATGGTCATGATAGCAGATTTTATAGAGTGCTAGATTTAGACTTTCTCATTTGATCATTACAATCATAACCCCATATTGGGAATGCGGATATTGTCGTGTTCATTTTAAAGAGAAGGAAACTGAGGCTGGAAAGTTTGACTTGTTCAAATCACTCATCTAGTTTTTAATAATCTGAGTCTCTTGTCTAGATCCTTCAAGACCAGTGCTTTTCCCACAGTTAGTCTTTGGTACCTTGTTCCATTTCCTTTCCTGATATCTCTTGTGCCCTGAGCTGCCGGTTCATTTATATAGTAATCTGTACCATAGCCTAATGATATAATTTTTATGGTTCCAACTTATGGGTACAACATTTTCTATCCATTATCCCATTTGATATCCATAAGTCCTTCCAGAGAAAGGCAAAATAGGCGTAGTCTTAATTAATTTATAGAGAAAGAAACTGAGACTGATGTTCAGGAGGACCGATACCTTGCCTGGGGGCCGATGCCTCCTACAGAGTTCTTTCCACCATATTGTTGGGGTTCCCTGTGCCCCCTTGACTCCAGGACAGGCCCGAGGGGACCAGTGGCTGGGGATGATTTTGATTTTTGGCCACAGCAAGAGCAGCTGTACAGTCGGTGAGGTGTCATCTTTCGAGACTCGGTCGGGAGGATCCTGTCATAACCTCTGAAGCCCTCGTTCTCATTCCCAGGACTAAAACTTTGGCACCACTTCAGACTTTCTCCCCTTTCCCTGGGAGAGATGGGCGCCAGCTGCCCGCCTGCTTTCAGCCTAGCCTGGGAAAATACTTCAACATTTCTCTGAGACTCTGAAACCTGAGTGGCCCTTGAAGCACCCCCCCCAACCCCTGCCTCAAAAAACCCTGACCCACAACTCTCCTCCCTCCTGTTCACCTTCTGTCTCCTGTCTTTGTTTTTTCCTTTCTTTTCTTTTCTTTTTCCCTTTCCCCCTCCTTTCTCCTTTTCCAGTCAGTTTTTATTCTCAAGGGACCTGAATTCAAATCTCATGGTCTGCCATTTATTTTAATTATCTGAAAAATGGGCTGGATAGGGTAAGGATAAGACCCTTTCCACTTCTAAAACTATGATTTTTTGATGCCTTATTTTTCTTTTCTTGCTCTCACTTTCTTTCTTTCCTTCCCTCCTTCTTCATTTTCTTTCTTATCAGCTTGA
The DNA here is from genome assembly GCF_016432865.1 of Antechinus flavipes. NCBI lineage: Eukaryota > Metazoa > Chordata > Mammalia > Dasyuromorphia > Dasyuridae > Antechinus > Antechinus flavipes. The sequence goes on from NC_067400.1 coordinate 586,612,828, forward strand.
GGCTTTATTTCCTGACAATTTTCAGAGGTAGGAGATCTGTTAGTAATAACTTGATTTATGATGAATAATCAGCAAACCAAATTAATAGGCTTATTTTTTTTTAATTTTTAGGTCCAAATTCTCCTCCTACCTCTGCCCCTCCCTCATTCATTGAGGAGGCAAGAAATATGATTCCTATTATACATATACAATCATGCAAGACATATTTCCTCATTAGCCACATTCTAAAAAAAACACCAAGAAAAATAAAGAGAAAATAAAAACATCAATCTGCACTCAGAGTTAATCAGTTGTCTCTCTGGAGGCAGAGAGCATTTTTAATCATGGGTCCTTTGAAATTATTTTGGATGATTGTCTTTATCAGAGTGGCTGAGTCTTTTACAGTTGATCTTTGTTACAGTATTGCTGTTACTGTGTACAATGTTCTTCTGGTTCTACTTGCTTCATTTTGCATCAGTTCATGTAGTTCTTCCCTGGTTTTTCTGAAGCCAACCTCTTCACCATTCCTTACATCATACTTCTATCCCAACCCAATCATATTCCATGATTTATTCTGTCATTCTCCAATCAATGAACATTCTCCCACCTTCTGATTCTTTGCTATAACAAAAAGAGCTGCTATAAATATTTTCAAACATGTAAGTTCATTTTCTTGGATCACTTTGAGGTATAGATGCAGTAGTGGTATGGCTGGATCAAAAGGTATAGCCCTTTGAGCATAGTTCCAATCGGTTTTCCAGAACGATTGGATCAGTACAAGTTCACCAACAGTGCATTAGTATCTCTATTTTTCCATATCTCCTCTAACAGTTGACTCAGTTCTCCATACATTTGAGAAATGAGACCTTTCTCAGAGAAATCATGCTGCAATTTCCACCCAGTTTCCTACTTTTCTTCTAATTTTGGCTACCTTGCTTTTGTTTGTGCAAAAATCTTTAAATTTTATGTAATCAAAATGATCCATTTTGCCTTCTTCAAATTTCTCTATCTCTTGCTTCCTCATGAACTCTTCCCCTATACATAGATCTGACAGGTAATTTTTTTTTCATACTCCCCTGATTTTTATGGTATCACCTTATATATCTAAATCATGTATTAGTTTGTGCTTGGTTTCTACCAGACTTCTTTCCAGCTTCCCAGCAACATAAATGTATAAAACACTTAATTTTGAGCTGGGCAGGCAGTGTGTTGAGCCTATAATTAGGAAGATCAGAGTTCAACTTTAGTCTTAGACATTTACTAACTGTGTGACCCTAAGCAAGTCACTTAATTTCTGCCTCAGTTTCCTCAACTATAAAATGGGGATAATAGCATCTACCTTGAAGAATTAATGTGAGGATTAAATGAGATAATATTTATAAAGTGCCTCAATGGGAATACTATTAAAAAAAAGACAGCCCCTGTCTCTCCAGCTTTTGATAGTCTATGTTATAAATTCTCTTATAGTTCCAAGGTTCTCTATTCTGTTGGTGATTATCCTACCCCACCCTGTCTTCCAGCAAACAACTTATTGGACAGCTGCCAGGGGTACCGTTGGCAGAAGACATTCCTACATTTCTATACCTCGTCCCTCTGTCCCAGGGAGGTCTGTGGGATACAGGATTGCTTGGTATTTCAGGAGAGACCAGGAAATGGGTGTGGGCATAGCATTTCTGTCACACATATTGGGTCTGGGACATCTGGTCCTGCCTTCTGCCCTACTTCCTAGTCCCAACTGTCAGAATAGGGGCCAGTCAAATCAATCTGATCCTTGTACCAGCTGCCTCCCTGAGTCACTACCCAGTCAGGGCAGTGTGTGTGTGTGTGTGTGTGTGTGTGTGTGTGTGTGTTTATACACAAATACATACATACATACATATATAAAACACTTGAGAATTCAAGGACCATTTCATGATATCCTCACCTTGTCACTTTAGAAAAGACAGGGCAGGAGTAATTAGACCATCTTTACAAGTGGATAAACTGGGGCAGCTAGGTGGCCCTGGAGTCAGGAGGTCCTGAGTCAAATACAGCTGTGAGTGACCTTGGAGAAGTCACTTAACTCTGATTAGCTCACACTGTCCCACCAAGTGGGTGAACTGAGGCTCAGGGAGTGAAGTCACTTGCGTTGAGTCACACACTTAGGTGGGAGAACTGGGAGTTGTGTTCTGTTGTTCAGTTGTGTCCAACTCTCTGTGATGGAGTTTTCTTGGCAAAGAGTCTGCAGTGGTTTGCCATTTCCTTCTTTAGCTCATTTTACAGATGAGCAAACTAAGGCAAACAGGGTCTGCCAGGATCATATAGCTAATAGTGTGTCTGAGACAGGATTTGAACTCAAGGAAGGGAAACTTCTCATTTCAGTTGCAGTGCTCTGTGCACTATGGCATCACATAGTTTCTCTGTCCAATTCATCAAGTTCTAAGTTCTCATACATCCTTTTAAGTCTCCAGCATTTATGAAATGCCTCCTATGAAATCACACTCTACTCAATAAATTTCAATGGCTCCCTATTAATTCAGTCAATGTTAAAATTATAACCCTGCACAGTACTTTCTATCTTTCTAGTCTACTTACACTTTGCTCTCTTTCATGTAGTTTTTTTTAGTAGACTACTTTATTACATTTTTATAACATTGAAAAAGTAAAATAAAACAAAACTCCAAAAGCAAAACTGATAGTGATACATTGAAAAAGTAAAATAAAACAAAATCCAAAAAGCAAAACTGATGGGGATACATTGAAAAAGTAAAATAAAATAAAACCCAAAAAGTAAAACTGATAGGGATACATTGAAAAAGTAAAGTAAAACAAAACCCCAAAAGCAAAACTGATAGGGATACATTGAAAAAGTAAAATAAAACAAAACTCAAAAAGTAAAACTGATAGGGATACACTGAAAAAGTAAAATAAAACAAAATCCCAAAAACAAAATTGATAGGGATACATTGAAAAAGTAAAATAAAACAAAACTCAAAAAGTAAAACTGATAGGGATACACTGAAAAAGTAAAATAAAACAAAACACAAAAAGCAAAACTGATAGGGATACATTGAAAAAGTAAAATAAAACAAAACCGAAAAAGCAAAACTGATAGGGATACATTGAAAAAATAAAACCAAAACCAAAACCATGTGCAATAGGGATTGGAACTGTCTTCTCAGATCTCTTAGATATTTTCCTCTGCTTCTCTGTATTTATCACAAACACCATTTCTTACAGTAGGATAATGCTCTAACATTCCATGTAATTTTAAGGTCCGTGGATACTGGTCTTTCTGTCCCTCATACATGACCCTTCATCACCTGACTTTGTACGGCTTTGTACCTCCGGGTTTGGGATCTCCCCTTTCTCTTCTCTGACTCCTAGGATCCCCTGGCTTCCTTCAAGACTCAGTTCCAATTCTCCTTTCTGCAACAAGTCTTTCCCTATTCCCCTTAAAGCTCATGTCTGTGCTTTGTCAATTAATTCCAATTTGCTCTGTCTATATCTTATTTGAACAAAGTTGTTTTCATTTTAGCTTCTTCATTGGATGTTAGATTGTGTGCTCTATGAAAGCAGGTTCTATTTTTGCCTTTCCCATATCCCTTAGCCCAGTGCTGACTACATTACATGTAAGACATTGTGCTTGGAGATGAGTTTGCAAAAATAAAACAGCCAATTTCAGCCCTCAGAGAGTCTGGACCTCCATATAGTCCTAATACTAGGGAGCCTTTTGCCCTGTCTGGCGATTTGAGTCACAGAAGGAACTTTTTTTCCTTAAGCTTACATTGAGGATGGACTTTAGAAACATCGAGCCTAATTCCTGAACCCTACCTAGAAAAAGAAAGAGGCCCTAAGAGACCCAGGAATTTAGAGACAGGATTTAGAGTTGAAAGGGACCCTCTAGTGCAATCTTTTGCTTCTGCATAGAGGACCCCCTGGGGTTCAGAGGTTGAGATCACATTGCCAGTAAGGAAGCCCAGCTGTGCTCACTTCCAGGCTTCTGCCCCCAAATCTGCCCTGAGTCTTTCTATTCTACACCATGTTTCCATTTGTACATTCATCTTCCTGATCCCTGCCCATCTTCTCCTGACGGGTTTCTCATGCTCCATTTCCCATGTCCATCCTTGTTTCATTTTTCTTCCATGTTTTTTAAAATGGATATTAAGTCTGGGACTTGTGGGGGGGGAAAGGGAGGGACAGGGTATGGGTGTGAAGCTAGCCCCTGACTTGTCTTCTTCGGGGCAGGAAGTCACCCCACCTCCTCTACCCTTGGCTGGCACAGGGCTCTCCTCTAAGCTCCAGGCCTGGGAATGGCTGCTCTGGCCAGGGCAAGGACTTGCTTACAGGTCCCAGCTGGCAGGGTCTGGGCTGCCTGACAGGGGAACCTAGCAGGGGATTTATGGGAACAGCGCTTCCCTGCTTGGGCCCCAGTGTTGGAGCCAAGGACTGGCTGCCATGGGGCCGGGCTGTTCCCCGGCGCTTTCCAGGGGGAGCAGAGGGTCTAGCAAGGAGGGGCAGCCAGCCAAGGTGGAATAAATAGCGAAACAGGAGACCAGAGAGGCTGGGACCATTTCTGGGAAACACCCTTTGAAAATCAATTCACAGTGTAAAGAACAAACACTCAAAATCTTGGCCCTTTGGTTCCTGTGGCTTGAGATGTATTTCTCCTTTTGTACAGGCTGGTGTAAGAGGAAGAATACAGGCAGGCGGCCTGAATGGAAAGCCCAGTTTGGAGCTGTCACCCAGGGCAGGTCACTTTCTTTCAGGGCCCCAGTTTCCTCCCCTGGTTCCTTACAGATGGCATTCAATGTCCTAAGGTCTATCCAGAAGCTCTGACCTCCTGTGTTCTAAAGGCCCTCCCAGCTCGTTCATCCTGTGCTATAAGGGCCCTCCCAGCTCTAACCTCCTGGGTTCTAAGGGCCCTCCCAGCTCTGACCTCCTGGGTTCTAAGGGCCCTCCCAGCTCTGACCTTCTGGGTTTTAAGGACCCTCCCAGTTCTGACCTTCTAGATTCTAAAGGCCCTCGCAGCTCTGACCTCCTAGGTTCTAAGGGCCCTCCCAGCTCTGACATCCTGAGTTCTAAGGGCCCATCCACTCTGACACTCTATGTTCTAAGATTCCTTCCCTACTCTGATACTCTTGTGTTCTAAGGCCTCTTCCAGCCCTGACATTCTGTGGCCTCTCTCAGTTCTAGATCCCGATAACCTGAATGTAAAGAAGATGTTTGGACAATGTGATTTTTAAAGCCATCAAGGAAGAAAGAAACTACTTTCTCTTAGAAATACATACAAAAAGAGTTCAAAGACAGTCCCTTTCCTTAGAGCTTACAGCCTAGAGATGGAGGAGGCCACATGCAATTGAACATATGTACAAAGCAAGCTATATCCAGGCCAAATAGGAAATAATTACCAGGGGGAAGTCACTAGAATGAAGAGGAGTTTGGGGAAGACTTCCAGGAGAGCGTGGATTTTACTGAGCACTTCAGGGAGGCTGGGGAGGTCAATGGTCAGAGTGGAGGAGGGAGAGTGTTCCAGATATGAACTTAGTTATAGATATTTAATAAACATATTAATAAATATAGATTCTTAATAAATAAATATTAATAAAAATAAACACAGGTACTTAATAAATTGAATTAAGTTGAATTGAGAGATGTTAAATGGGCCGCCTGATCTCATGCAGCTAATATGTAACAGAATTGGGACTGGAATCCAGACCTCAGTCAAACTGAAACCAGAAGATCTTAACTTAAAAAGGCCAAGGTCTCCCACTGCGTCCAGGGCCATCTCCACTCATCCTGTCCTATATCTGGCCACTGGACCCAGATGACTCTTTGGGGAAAGTGAGGCAGGTGCCCTTGCCCAGCCCTCCCTCACTTAAATCCATTCACTTGCATGTCAGGGCATCCCTTCCCTGATGTCATGGTCCTCTGAGGGACAAACAACAACAAATTTAGTGCTCTTTCTGATAAATGAACAATTTCCATAGGGGAAAGGGATTACATTGAGGTTTTACGGTTATAGGAAACTCCTAGAAGAGAGACTCCCTCTAAAAAAATGCAGATTGGCAGCTTTTCTGCAGCTTAGGGTCTTTAAAAATTGCTTGGGGCACAGAGAATTTAAGCTATTTTCCCATGGTCACACAGCAAATGCATATTAAAGACCAAACTTGAATCCAGATCTTTTAGTCCCGGGATTTTAGCAACTTTGCTGCCCCTTCAGATTTTAGAGAATTGCCTGGGGGTCGAAGACTTGTCCCGATACACAAACTAAATAGGTATCAGAAGCAGGATTTGCACACAGGACTCCTTGATTCAGAAGCTGGTCGTCTGGCCACCAGAAGGCACTCTCCTCTGCTTTTTGGCTTTTTATATTAATTTCAAGAGTTTCCCCCCTTCGCTCCCTCCCCCCCCCCCCAATCCTAGAAAGCGGCCGATCTGGTTCAGGTCAGTTCCTGCCCCTACTGGGGCTGAGGATCTGGCGCACGGATTTTCCAGGATAAGGTAAAGCTGAAGGATGGATATGGGAGGCGGGGAGGGGCGGGAGGGGTGAGGAAGATCTGGAAGGATCAGAAAGTCAGCTTCTTTCTCCTTCCACTCCTCAGCTCCCATCCGGGAAGAGTCCCCGAGCTGGAGGCTAAGGAAAGGAGCCTCGACAACACCCCCTCCTTCCTCGGACCCCCTCCTCCTTCCCCACCCCCATCCCGGGCCAAATCTCGCAGCCGGCCGCCTCCTTGGCAGAAGTCCAACGCTCCCCTCCCCTCTCGCTGATGACCCTAATGAAGGCTGATGGCTGAAAGGCCCGTCCATTAATTGGGGCTTAATGGGCGCACAGCTGGCCAGCAGGATAGGAGACAGCGGCAGCCAAGGTCAGCTGGGGCATCCCACCCTGCCTCCGAGTCTCCCCCATCCCCCCCTTCCCTCCTCGCAAGAAGCAGCGTGGTCTTTGGTACTCCTCTACTCTGAACAGAAGGCGTCCGGAGAGGGGGAGGGTGTCGGGGCTCCCGGGCCCGGTTTTCCTCTGCCCCTAACTTGCTGACTCTCCTCGAACAGATCGCGTCCCTCTCTGCCTCAGTTTCCCCCTCTGTAAAAGGAAGGTGCTCTCTGAGGTTGTTTTGAGCCCTGCTAATCCGTGGCTCCGGCAGGTGAGGGTGGGGAGGAAAGGGACCTGGGGGAAAGGTTGGATTTCATCTTTCCCCAGCTGCCGGCCTGGTAAGGAGGTGTGAAAAATATATCCGGAAACCCCGTGGACTGCAAACACTGAAAACACTGGGGAGAAGGGGGGTGGTGGGGCTTTCACACCTTCTGGCTAATTGAATTTATACCCGAACCGCTGTAGCCCGTTAGCCCCAAGGCCGGAAGGACCTTTCTCCTACGCGCTGCCGCGTGCTATAATAACTGCGGCCAAGTATTGTATTTCTCGGGAGAGGGGGCTACCCAAAGGCCCTGGCAGGGTCACTGCCAGGTGGGAGGGAGACAGAGGAAAGGGAAGAAATTGGAAGGGGGGAGGGGAAGCTGAGGGCGGCCTGTGGGCAGAGGGTCATATACAGCGGTATAAGCATTGTCCCTTTCCCTCTACCCTTGTGGAGGCTCCTGTTATCAGGGAGCCCCCATCTGGGAAGGAAGATGAGGGTCCCTGTTCTCAAGACCCTCCCAACTTTGTGAATCATAGATGCAGCTTTGGTCCTGCTCCTGGTCCTCCTCCGGATCCGACTGTTTCATCTCTCCATTGTAAACTCCTGTGACTTACCATCTCTATAATCCAACGGAAGATCTCTAAAAACGCTTTTAAAATTCTTTAAAACTTGGTTTCCAAAAGTTATGGTCCATGAATGTTATGGAATAGTATTGTTCTGTAAGAAACGATCAGCAGGATGATTTCAGGGAGAGACCTACAGGAACGGATGCTGAGTGAAGTGAGCAGAACCAGGAGATCATTGTACACGGCAACAATAAGATTATACAATGATCAATTCTGACGGACATGGCCCTGTTCAACAATGAGATGATTCAGGTCAGTTCCAGTTGTTCAGTGATGAAGAGAAACATCTACACCCAGAGAGAGGACAAGGGACCTGAGGGTAGATCACAACATCGCATTTTCACTCTCTCTGTTGTTGTTTGCCTGGATTTTGTTTTCTTTTTCCAGGTTTTTTTTTTCTTCCTTCTTGATCTGATTTTTCTTGGTCGGCAAGATAATTGTGTAACTATGTATACATATATTGGATTTGACATGTATTTTAACATATTTAATGTATTGGACTACCTTCCATCTGAGGGAGGGGGTGAGGGGAAGGAGGGGAAAATTTGGAACAGAAGGTTTTTCAGGAGTCAATATGTTTTGTCAATAAAATTTTAAAATAAAAAACAAAACAAAACAACAACAACAACAAAAAACTTGGCTTCCACTTCCTTCTCCTGCTTCCATATAGTCAAATGGACTCTTTTACTCTGCTTCACATACCAGGAGGTGTGCTGATAAATATTTAACAAGAAGCTCTCCAAAAAAAGACACACTGCATACTTTTAAGTTTAATTCACATATTTTCTTCATCCCTTTCTTCTAGAAATCAACAAAGCAATAAAGCAAGCACTTATTTATTTTTTTGCCGATTCTTGATCACACTCAAAATTTAACAACCAGCTCTCCAGAGCCAGTTGGAGCTGGTTCCAGCACATACATGCATAGGACAATGCAACTCTTCAGCACTATGCCTTTGCAGAGGCTTTTTCTCATGCCTGGGATGCTCTCGCTCTCTCCTCATTACCTCCATCTAGAATCCCTGATTTCCTTCAATATTCAGCTCAAATGTCTCCTCCTTCAGGAGGTCTTCACTGGTACTACTAGATGCCTTCTCCCCAAGATTATCCTGATCTATTTTGTTTGTGTTTTAAATATAATTGTGTGGTAGCACATGACTGTGATTATATACTATTGTGCTATAAGAAATGATGAGTGGGATGGTTTCAAAAAAATCTGAGAAGACCCCGCCTCTCTATACAAATGCACATATATATACAAATATATATGTATATATATTAATAATATATATTATATATTAATAAACTGATGCAAAGTGAAGTGAGCAGAACCAGGAGAACACTGTACACAGTTACAGCAGTATCAATCGTGAGGGACTTTAGCTCTTCTCAGCAATACAATGATCCAAGACAATTCCAAAAGATTCATGATGAAAAATGCTGTCCAAATCCAGAGAAAGAACTGATGGGGAGTGAATGCACATTGGAACTTTTTTCCACTTTATTTTTCTTGTTTTTGTTTTTGCCACATGGCTAATATGGGAATAGGTTTTGCATGACTTCACATGTATAATGGATATCATATTGCTTGTCTTCTCAATGGGTAGGGGAAGGGCTGGAGGGAGTGAGAGAATTTGGAACTCAACATTTTTTAAAAATGAGTTGAAAAAAGAAATGTAACTATGTGTATATTGTTTCCAATCTCGCTGCCCGGACCCCCTTCAGGGCGACTGGGTCAGCTTCTTGGCTTCCCTTCCTCAACCTCAGGCTACCCAGACCCCATGGGGCGGCTGAAGAGCAAAAAGTCTGCTCATATTGCTCAACATAGATGGGAGTCATCAAACCTAATCCTTCAGATGAGGTAGATAGCCACCAGGCTTTACTTTTTTGCTCTGCCAATGAATCACCAGTGCCCGCCATTTCCCTGATCCTATGCCCCCAGGCCCTCAGGTATGGTCATCTGACTTTATGATAAGGGAGTATCTCCTCTTACTTCTAGAAATCATCAAAATAATAAATCAATCCCTTATTTGTAGTGTTTGCTGATAAGGGAGCATCCTAAGCAATGGTGTTCTCATTCACCCCTTTGCTATTCCCTCTGGACTTTTGGCCTTTCCACCAGCCTGGAGACTGATCTTTCTTTTAATTGTTGTCTCCCCAACTGGAGTGTGGGCTTGAGACTAAATTCTCTCTCTCTCTCTCTCTCTCTCTCTCTCTCTCTCTCTCTCTCTCTCTCTCTCTCTCTCTCTCCCATTAGTATCTCCAATATTGAGTACAATTCCTGGCATACAATGCTTAATAAATGCTTGTTGATCGATTGATTGATCACTATTTGCCCTGATGCCCTAGGATACCTCCTAACTCTAATATTCTATGTTCTAAGTCCTTTCCGGTTCTGACATTCTGTGGAAGAAGACTCCTCCCAGCTCTGACATTCCATGTTCTAAGGCTCCTCTCAGCTCTGACATCCTGTGTTCTAAGGTCCTTCCTAATTCTAACATTCTATGTTTTAAGTCCTTTCCAGCTCTGACATTCCATGTTCTAGGATCTATTTCAGCTCGGTGATTCTTAAATTCTAATTTTGAACCTGTCTTGTCCCTAGACCTCGTTTACATGTGAACCATTCTGTGTCCTGTGTCGTGTGTGTGTGTGTGTGTGTGTGTGTGTGTGTGTGTGAGCTTGTCCCAGGGCCTGAGGTTTTGTAGGCCTCCACACCTGGCTTAGGGATCCAGGGCAGTGGAAGATGACAAACACAGCAGAACAATGTATGTGACGTCCTGTGAATTAATCAGAGCTCAGGGCCAGCGCTCTGGGCAAACACGAGTTGGAATTGTGTCTCTAGCCTTGATTAAATTAGAAAGCTCTCCAGCGATGAACACAAACACCCGTCAGCAAACAGCCTGGAGTGGGGCTAATGAAGTGGATAAGAGGAGGGTTGACAAGTGAGGGGTGGTGGTGGGGAACAGACCCAAGGAGGGGGACGTGGTGAGAGATGCACAGAGGGAGGCAAAGGCCCCGAGAGGAAATGAAAGCCACTTGTAGCTGGAAGGGGCCATGGTGGTGGTGGTGGGGGCAGGGGCCCATCTTTGGCTCGTATGTGCCCATCTGGGAAATGGGGATGCTTGGGGAGAATTATGCTTTTGCATGGAATGTAGCCCATGGGTTGATTATAGAGCTGGAAGGGATTTTAAGAAGATCTCACCCTTTATTTATTTAGAAAGCTTTCCATTGTTGAGCATATCCAACTGTGCAACCATTTCATTTTTCAGATATGGAAACTGAGCCCTAGAGGGAATTGTGTCTTATCCAAGTTCAAACAAGGAATAAACAACAAAATCAGGATTTGAATCCTGATGCTCTTATACTAAATCCTGTGTTTTTCCTGTTATGCACAGAGATAGAGAATGTTACAGTCAGAAGGCACCTAGGAACTCAGAATTTGAATTGGAAATAGCCTTAGAACATGTAATGTTAGAGCCTGGAGGGCCTTTAGAACCTGGGATGTCAGAGCTGGGAGGGCCCTTAGAACCCAGGATGTCAGAGCTGGGAGGGCCCTTAGAACCCAGGATGTCAGAGCTGGGAGGAGCTTTAGAACCTGGGATGTCAGAGCTGGGAGGGCCCTTAGAACCCAGGATGTCAGAGCTGGGAGGAGCTTTAGAACCTGGGATGTCAGAGCTGGGAGGGCCCTTAGAACCCAGGATGTCAGAGCTGGGAGGGCTCTTAGAACCCAGGATGTTAGAGCTGGGAGGGCCCTTAGAACCCGGGATGTCAGAGCTGGGAGGGCTCTTAGAACCCAGGATGTCAGAGCTGGGAGGGCCCTTAGAACCTGGGATGTCAGAGCTGGGAGGGCCCTTAGAACCCGGGATGTCAGAGCTGGGAGGGCTCTTAGAACCCAGGATGTCAGAGCTGGGAGGGCCCTTAGAACCCAAGAGGTCAGAGCTGGGAGGACCCTGGATGTCAGAGCTGGGAGGGCCCTTAGAACCCAAGAGGTCAGAGCTGGGAGGGCCCTTAGAACCCGGGATGTCAGAGCTGGGAGGGCCCTTAGAACCCAGGATGACAGAGGTAGAAGGGACTTGAAATCATGTTACCAATGGTCCTAGAGAGAGAGTGATTTTTTTTCAGTTACTCACTGAGTTCAATACTAAATTGATTCTTCTGTCACTGTCAATGTGACTTAGCCTTTGTCTCTGGTCTCTTAGCAGACTTAACACAGTTTCCACTGTGGTTCTTAATTATCTATTGTCCTTTTGAGGTATGGGATCAACAAAGATCCCTGAAAACTGGGTCCATCTCTCAAATTGTACTTCCTTGGCATCATGTAACCACAGTTGACCAATGGGATGATCTTGAGATCCCTTTATTCATTGACCATACAGATGTAGCCTTCGTACCCTTGATATGCTTGACAAAATACAGAGAACTCTCTCAAATCTTCCCTTCTCCATGATGTTCTCCCACTTGACTCTTTCCCCTAAAGATCACTCACTCTCTAGACCCATGCAATGGTTATCTAGCCTACCATTCATTTTAGCTTTTAATACTTCGCTGGTTTATAGTATATTCCTCTCATTGTTTCATAGGAGTTGTCCATCTTCTGAAAGATATATGTAAATTTCTGCATCTAGATTCAAAAAATCAATTGCACAAGGATGGATAAGGGAAGACCTTTCCAATAGTTTATTTTTTGTGTGTGCAATATCTGTTTTAATGCATCTTCATTTGGTAAAAACAGGACATAATTAATGAGCAGATACCACCTTTTCTATCAGTTTAGGACTTACAAGTCAATTGCTTAATCACAACTGGAACTACAACTGCTTTAAAAAGCATAAAACACTGCCTTTTTACACTCCCCACTACAGTACAGTTTATTGGTCTGATAATAAATTTAAAGTAACAACAACACTTAAGTCATTCTGCAAATAGTTTCCATTATTCAAGATTTTACAATTTCATTTAGAATGCCAGATCTATGTCTCTTCTTGAAGATACCTGTAAATGAACATGACTTAAGGAGATTATGAAATGTGAAAGTAATCTCTAAAGCCAAAAATATGATGATAAGGAACAGATCATTAATATCCAACACAAAAAAATTTTGTTCCTTCATAAATGAGTAAGGTAGAGGGAATAAAGGATTGATAATATGTAGGGAGCTATGTATCTGTATATATATCTATTCATATTTTTGAAAAATCATGGATACATAAAGTTAGATGTTGATATTTCAAAAACAAACTCTCAATTTACTCAAGAAGTATGTTTTTTTAAAAACCTGAATGTGAAAATTTGAATGTATAATTATCATTTTCTTTTGTAATGTATTTAAATTTATAGCAAAATTCCCCTGGGGGTTAGGAATTTAGAATGTGGAATAAGTCCTAACATCCCCACAACACAGCTCTCTATTTTCATACTGCCAAATTGAAAATCATTTCTAAATGACAAATTTCTAAAAACAATGACTAGTTGCAATTATGTTGTAATAATCACTAAACAAACTGATGTTTGTAAAGCAGAAACCATTTACAAATTCTAGAGGCTAGAGGCTTGTGTCTGGGGTTACCTGCCAATAGTTTATATATAAAAAAAGAGATTATATGGACATTAGTTAAGCTCTGGTCTTAGAGCTTTTTTTAAATTTTATTTTATTTTTTTTTATTTGCCTCCATTACTTATTAGCTGAGCAGCCATCATCAAATCATTCCAATTCTCAGAGGTTCAGTTTCCTCATCTGTAAAATGGGTAGAATATGACACCGACTACCTCTCAGACAGATTGCAAGGGGAGTGTTCTGTAAACTTTTATTTTTCTGATTTTCTTATACTCTTTATGGTGCAACAGTGTGATGTGACAGCTTTGTTGTTCATGCCCAAGTCTTCCTGACCCCATTTGGGGATTTCTTTGCAAAGATACTAGAGTAGTTTGTTATTTCCTCCTCCATTCATTTTGTAAATGAGGAAACTCAGGCAAACTGGGATAAGTGATTTTCCTAGGGTCACACAGCTCCTAAGTGTCTAAGACTGGATTTGAATTCAGGTCTTCCTCACTCTAGACCCACCACTCTATCCAAGAGCCACCTACTGCCCCAACCAAATTACTGAAACATTATTTGCCTCAGTTTCCTCAACTGTAAAATCAGGATAACAATTACATCTGCTTCTCAGGGTCTATGTGAGGATCAAATGGGATAACATATATTTTATTGTTTGTGCACTTAGTCCAGCACCTGCACATAGTAGGTAATTAATAAATGCTTAAAAAAATATCTGAGCTAATTCAATCTTAGGCTACATTCATAGATGTTTAATATCCAAAACAATTGAGATGATAGTCCCAACATTCTCTGTGTTGGTCAAATCACAGTGAATGTGTCCTGGCTGTCATATTTTAAATTAGTTTTATTTCTTTCAAATGAAGATCTGGGTCTCTGTCACATTTAAAAAAATTTTTAATAGCTTTTTATTTACAAGTTATATGCATGGGTAATTTTTACAGCATTGACAATTGCCAAACCTTTTGTTCCAATTTTTCCCCTCCTTCCCCCGACCTCCTCCCCTAGACGGAAGGATGATCAATACATGTTAAATATGTTAAAGTATAAATTAAATTCTGTCATATGTTAAAAGCTTTTGAAAGCTTTTTTCAAAAAAGATTTTGAAAAGCTGAAGTGTGAGCACAGGAAATAAATGGGACTTTGATCCATATCAGTATAGGGATAGTTGAGAGAAATGGATATGTTTATATAAATCCAAGAATAAAGGATGTATCTTGTGTAGAACTGAGGAGTTATCGTGTAGAAAGCAAGGCAACAAGAATTTATTAAGTATTTATTGTGTGTCTGATATGAAAACAAACACAAAGACAAATAGACAAAATAGTTTTTGCTCTCAAAGAGCTTATATTCTTTTTTATTCATTCATTCACTCATTTATTTATTTTAATTTTAATAGTATTTTATTTTTCTAGACACATGCAAAGATAATTTTCAACATTCATCCTTGTAAAATCTTATGTTCCAAATTTTTCTCCCTGTCCTCCCTCTTCCTCCCTCCCCAAGACAGCAAACAATGTGTGCAATTCTTTCAAAGATAATTCCATAGTTGTCATGTTGAGCAAGAAATATCAAATCAAAAAAGAAAAAATACAAGAAAGAGGAAAAAACAAGCAAACAAACAACAATAATAAAAAAATGAAAATACTATAATTTGATGCACATTCAATCTCCATAATTCTCTCTCTGGATGACAATGGTACTTTCCATGCCAATCTATGGGAATTGCTGAGGTCACATTTGAACTCAGGTCCTCCTGACTTCAGGGCTGATGCTCTATGCACTGAGCCACCCAGCTGCCCCCAAGAAGAGCTTAGATTTGAGGGCCATTCCCAGTTGACTTGATCCATATCTTGCCCCTGGACCCAGATGGTTCTGGAGGGAAAAGTGAAGCAGATGACCTTGCACATACCCCTAAATCCAGTTCACTGGAACTTTATGGCATTCCCTCCCTGAGATCATGGTCCTTGTAGAGAATGAAGGATGAACAGCAACAAATGTGAGGCAGCTGGGCGGCACAGTGGATAGAGCGCTGGGCTGGAGTCAGGAAACCTGAGTTCAAATCTGACCTCATTTACTAGCTATGTGATCCTGGGCAAATTACTGAACTCAGTTTGTCTCAGTTCCTCGTGTGTAAAACGAGCCGTAGGAAACTATTCTAGCATCTTTGCAAAAAACAACAAACCAAAAACCCCTCAAAACCCAAATGGATAGAACACAACTGATCAATAAATAACAGACATCATCGGTTCCATTTTACAGATGAGCAAAGTGAGACTCAGAGAACTGATTGACCCAAGATCACACAACTATTAAATAACAGAGCCAGCTATTTTATCAATTTTTATTAAGTGCCCACTATGTGACAGACACTGTGCTAAACACAAAAAGAGGCAAAAAACAAAAAAACCCCAAAACCAAAATCAAATTCAATGAACCAGAATTCAAACCCTAGGCTTTGGGATCATATATGAGTGGAACCAGAGGTACTATTACTTTTTCAGTGTGAACATTTATACCTTGGAAACCAGCAAATGCTCCAAACCAGTACTTCATCTATTATTTTTTGATTATCTAGACTTTGAAAAATGGTGGAGAAAATGTTTAAATTTAAGAATGACTTTTTTGTACTTTTTGGGGGGTTTATGTGTATGTGAGAACCTGTTGTTAAACATTTATGGGCACACCTTTGAAGGACCTTAAAGACCAATGAGTCCATCCTCTCATTTTACAAATGGGGAAACTGAGACTCAGAGAAGTTTAGTGATTAGCCCACGGTCATACCATTAATAACTATGCTTAAGACAAGATTTGATTCCAGGCTGAGGGACTGCACTACCCACTGTATCATCCGACTTTTGGTTTCTGATTGCCCTGCCCCCCATTCCCACCTGCCTCCATCAAACACTCTTTCTTTTATGTCACAGAGCTGAGCTGCTGGTATTGGGGAAGGGGAGGCAGAGTGCTCTAGCAGGAGGAAGAGTAAGTGGGAAGGCCGGACCGGGCCTGCCAGGCAGGACCGAGGATGGGAAGCCAAGGGGAAAGGCATCAAGGCTTGGCTGAGGCTGGGTTTGAACCAGAGGCCAAGGGGCACCTCCCAAGAAAGACCAGCCAGTAAGGAGGGCTGGGGAAGCCAGGCTGGGACTGTCCATTTTTAGGGGCTGTACCTTTAAAAGGTCTCCAGGCCTGGAAGTACCCACCTGGGCCTCCAGAGGTGGGCCTCCAGAGGTGCTCCACCAGAAAGGGGATGGGGCTCTCGCTTTCTCCAGTACTAGAGAGAACAGCTGTCTCCTGACCCCTCAGAATTAAACCTTTTGACTCTAGCTCATTCCTGGGACTATATTGATCCAAAATCACAAGGCCAACTTCTCACTGGCTCAGATTGGCAGAGCCACCAGTTTTGCTCTCTTTAATAGTCTGATTCAATGGCCAGTTCTAAGGTCATTTTCTCATACTAGAACTGGAAGCTACATCATGCTTTTCTTTCCTTCCTTCCTTCCTTCCTTCCTTCCTTCTTTCCTTCCTTCCTTCCTTCCTTCCTTCCTTCCTTATTTCCTTCCTTCCTTCCTTCCTTCCTTCCTTCCTTCCTTCCTTCCTTATTTCCTTCCTTCCTTCCTTCCTTCCTTATTTCCTTCCTTCCTTCCTTCCTTCCTTCCTTCCTTCCTTCCTTCCTTCCTTCCTTCCTTCCTTCCTTCCTTCCTTCCTTCCTTCCTTCCTTATTTCCTTCCTTCCTTCCTTCCTTCCTTCCTTCCTTCCTTCTTCCTTTCTTCCTTCTTTTCCTCCCTCCCTCCCTTCCTTCCTTCTTTCTTCCTTCCTTCCTCCTTCTCTTCCTTCCTTCCTCCTTCTCTTCCTTCCTTCCTCCTTCTCTTCCTTCATTTCCTCCTCCCTTTCCTCCTTCCTTCCTCTTTTTCTTCCTTCCTCCTTCCTTTCCATCATTCCTTTCCTTCCTTCCTTCCTTTCTCTCTTCCTTCCTTTCATCTTTTGTTCCTTCCTTCCTTCATTTCCTTCCTTTTTTCCTCCCTTTCTTCCTCTTTTTTCCCTTCCTTCCTTCATTCCTTTCTTTCCTTCTTTCTTCCTCTTTCTCTTTCCTTCCTTCCTCCTTCCTTCCTCCTTCCTTCCTTCCTCCCTCTTCCTTCTTTCCCTCCTTCTTTCCTTCCTACCTTCCTTCCTCCCTTCTTTTATTCCTTTCTTTCCTTCTTTCTTCCTCTCTCTCTTTCCCTCCCTCCCTTCTTTCTTTCCTTTCCTTCCTTCCTTCATTCATCCAGCTACACATTTATTTATTCACACATGAATCTTTATTCACACCCATTCATTCATTCATTTACTCATTTTTTCACCAATTCATTTACTCCATCATCCCTTTGTTTCTTCATTTACTCACTAAAACCAATAGATCTCAGTGCTACTGACGAAGGAACTTTAGTAGAGGTTGTCTAGTTTGGTTCCCTACCCAGCTCAAAAAGCTTGGATGCTCCCAGGGACGAGGAGCTCACTCTCTATGGCAGCAGCCTTGGAATGGCACTAGCAGTCCTCCTGCCAGTCATTTTCATCCATTGTCCTCATTGGCCTTGGCTTTCTGGGCCGCAGAACAAATCTACTTACCCCCTCCCGCAGTAGCCCTTTGGCTACTTGTAGACTGCCCTGGAGTCTCTAGGTCCCCTCACCACCTGATTCCCTATCTCTGTCTCTATGTCTCTTCTCTGTCTCCATGTCTCCCTTTTTCTCTCCTCTTGCTCTCTTTCTCTCCTCTGAACCTCCCGTCTGTCCCTTTGCTCTGTAATTCCCTGGGACTCTCCCCCGCCCCTTCCTCACCGCTGCTCCTCTCTCTACAGGGGCCCGGCTGGTCTGGGGAGCCGGCCAGCACCCCCTCCCCTCCCAGCCTATTTCCCCACCCCCCCGCCGGCCACGCTGCTGAATTTCCAATTTTCAGCTAATATGGAGGTCGTGACAGAGGCACAGAGGCCCTGGTCGGACATAATGGCAGAAGAATTGTAAATGTCGCCTTTAGTGAATCCCCAATGAGGGCGGCCGGGGAGGGGAAATTTTCCATCCTAGGCTGAGCTCTGAATCAGGGAATACATTTTCTCTCGGAGTGTGTCGCATTAGATTTCCAGAGGTGGTAGGCACCAGGTACATGTCATTAGTAACAGTTTGGGGGATAATGAATCCTTTTATTTCTCATCCTCACAGCTCATGAATACATAAAGAGGCCCAGCTCAGGAGCATCTGGTTCGACTGTAGGAGCCTCACATAACTTAATCTCATCGCCTCTCCAATATTGCAGCAGCCCAGCTGGGGCCATCCTTAAAGGGGCCTGAGCCCTTTTCCCACCTTGGGCGGGGATGGTCAGAGAGGGGTCTCGGGCCGCACTGTGGAGGGTCGGAGGTCGGAGAATCGTGGGGTGCAGAGCCAGAAGGGGGCTTGGAGGGAGACCCCCAACTCCTTCATTTAACAGAGGACAAGCCTGAGATCCAGAAGAGTGAATTAACTTGCCAATGACATAGAGAGTGGCCCAGCCATTCTCTGACCTCCGTAGGGTGGAGAGAAAACTGGCTTTGTATTAAGAGGTCCCAAACTCGAATCCTAACTCTGACGCCTATTTCCTATGTGACTGTGGGTAAGTCACTCAAACTGCTCTGAGCCTCAGTTTCCCCATCTGTAAAAAAAGAGGGTTGTAGTGGACGACCTTTGAGATCCCTTCTAGCTCTAGACCTATGAAGTCACGCTATGATTCCAACTCTAGAACCCTTTCCAATACTAGAGCCCCACTGGATCCTGCAATGTCTCGGGGAGTCAATGGGTCTATGATCCCATTTCCCTTCCCACTCTCGCAGAAAGGCTGGTAGGGGGCACAGGGTGGGCACACAACTGCAGAGATGGGGCTGATGTGCCTCTGAGGGGCCCCAGATTTTATGCTGAAAGAGGAGGCAGTGGCTTCTGATGAACTCTGATCTGGAAGATCCCATTTCCCTCGGGATTTGGTTCCAGGGCCCAGGACTGCCGATTGCAGGGGGTCTGACACAGACGTGCCCTAGAGAAGGGGCTGCGGATGTAGCTTTTACTGCCTTTGTGTCTGCCCTCTGGCTGACTCTGAACCAGAGCACTGTTTGATGGGGTGCCCTCTGGATGTAGCCGGAGAGATACAGGGAGGCTGGATTTGAACGGGACCGGCAGATTGTCACAATGAGATCTCCAGTCAGCACTTGGAACAAATAGTCAAAATGAAGGTCATTCTAGGGAACATTCAGAAGTGCAGGACACCTGCTTATGGGCAACAACGGGCAAGCTGATGATTACTGATTATTTCACATCTCCATGGCCACACATCCAAGGTCAAGATAACACGTGGTGTCCAACTCCGAACTCCTAGACGGGCCATCGTCGGTCATCTTCATAACCTTTGCCATCGACTCCGACCTACCCAGGAGCCCGTACGTACTTAACTGTTTAATAACCAAGAGATTATGTGCAGATCCCGAGGTCTAAAGGACAAGATTTCTTTCTTTTTCTTTTTTTTTAAAGGACAAGATTCCCATCACCTTCTGCACCAATATTCCAAATGTCACCATGGCTGTATTTGTGTCTTGAAGTATTTGGGGGACTGTCATGTGGAAAAGTGATTAAATGTGTTCTGTGTGGCCCTAAAAGACAGAACTAAGAAAAAAGGGAAGGAGTTGTTACGTTCACTCATTTTTAGTCATTTCTAACTCTTTGTGACTTTATTTGAAGCTTTCTTGGCAAAGATACTGGAGTAGTTTGTCATTTCCTTTTCCAGTTCATTTTACAGATGGGGAAAACTGAGGCAGACAAGGCTAAGTGACTTAACCTAGGATCACACAGCCAATAAATGTCTGAGGCCAGATTTGCACTCAGGAAGATGAATCTTGGTGACTTTGGCCCTGTCCGCTGTGCCACTTAGCCACCCAAAAGAAGAAGTAGAAAGACAGGAAGAGGGAAATAACAGAGAAAATTTGATGCTCAATATAAGGGGAAAACTACAAGATTCAGGATTAAAAGGAATCTTAGAAGCCTTCTAATCTGGTCCCCTAATTTTACACATGAAAAATGAAGTAGGAGAGTGGAAAAGGCTCTGATTTAGAATCCAGGGAAATGAGTTCAACTCTCATCTCCAACACTTGCTAGCTGGATAGCCCCGGGCAGATCCATTAATTATTCTGAGCCTCAGTTTCCTCATTTATGAAATGACTATATAATCTGAACTACAGCGTCTATCAGACAGGGGAGTTGTGAGATAATGTATATTAAGCAACTTATAAGCCTTTAAGAAATCTTCAAATACTAGTTATAATTGATACTGTCATTGTGATTGTTTTATAAGACAGCTAAGTGATTCCGTGGAGAGAGTGCTAAGTCAGGAAAGTCTGAGTTCAAATCTGACCTCAGACACTTACTAGCTCTGTGACCCTGTGCAAATCATTTCATTTTATTTTTAATGTTTTCCATAATATTTTATTTTTCCAAATACATCTAAAGATAGCTTTCAACATAAAATTTTTGTAAATTTATGTAAATTTATTTTGTAAATTTTGTGTTCTAAATTTTTCTTTCTCTCTTCCTTATGTCCCCACTCCTCAAGACAGCCAGCAATCAGATATAAGCTAAATTTGTACACTCTTTTAAAATGTATTTCCATATTTGTCATGTTATGCAAGAAAAATCAGGTCAAAAGAAAAAATACATGAGAAAGAAAAAAACAAAGAGCTGAAAATGCTGTGCTTCCATCCACAGTTTCCATAGTTCTCTCTCAGGAAGTAATTGGTATTTTCCATCTGGGCAAGTCATTTTATCTCTGCTTGCCTCAGTTTCTTCCACTGTAAAATGGGGATAATAACAGCATCTACCTCCCGGGCTTGTTGTGAAAGGATCAAATGAGATAATATTTTTAAGTGCTTAGCACAGTGTCTGGCATATGGTACGTGTTGTCTAAATGCTAGATGCAAGAATAACGATAACAATTATTAATGTCTCTGTTGTTACTTGACCAAAGTCATAGAAGTGGTAAGTATCAGAGAGGGGATTCTAACTCAGTCCTTGATTCCACCTCTATTTA